>NC_064415.1:3690000-4290000 GCF_023375975.1 Astyanax mexicanus
ATACAATAAAAATACAAATAAATAAATGAACTAAAAAAATAAAAGCAATAATAATAATAAAAATAATAGTAATAATAATAAAAGAAAATCAAAATGAGTTAAAAAGCAATAATTCAAAACTATTTAAAAAAATAATAATAAAAAAGGAATGAAACAAATAAAAAGGAAATAAAAAACTAAAAGAAGAACTAAAATAAGAGAAAAATAAAAGTTAAGAATAAATACTACTATTACATGTTTAAAATGATTTAGTGGTTGTCATGATATTGTACGGTGGTTGCTATGATGTTGCTAGGTGGTTGATTATGTACGGGTTGCTTAGGTGTTCCCACAATGCTCCAGATTTGTTTCAAGTGGCAGGTTGATGTTGAAAATGAATGAAGGGGAGTAAATGGAAGGAACGACTATTTTTCTCCATCGTTTTTGTGGGGTCCATACATCACACTGTTGGTCAGGGGGGTTTAATATAGTGGCTGATAGGTGTATGCTATCGGGTGAGAGTGAATGCTTTTAATTCTAACAGCAGTAGTGAGATTTTTTTTTTTCTTCAATATTTTGGCTCTGTTGGTGTGAGTTCACACCCTCCTCACCCTCTTCACACACACTCTACACACTCTCTACACACTCTCTACACACTCTCTGGCTGCTGTGTGAAGAAGTTTTGCCGCCTCCTGAGGTGTAGTTTTATAGCTGTGCTGTTTAAACAGATCAATACACACTCACCCCAGTCTGACCTCTAAAACGTTTCCATCAGCTTTAGCATTTTTATTTTATTGTATTTTAAGCTCTTTCCTGCACGTTTTGACCTGAACGCTCTGCAGACAGCAGCAGATCGACCGTGAGAGCCGTAAGTGTGTAAAAGTGTTTAATTGTGTTTTTTATTGCTGTTTTTTTGCAGGTGGAGGCTGACGATGTTCTCACCAAGGAGGAGCAGATCTATCTGCTGTTTAACGCCAAGAGGAAGTGTGAACGAGCCATCAAATCCAGACACAGATTACCCGGTGAGAACTATATAATCTAATGTCCTTTTATCACAAATTGAAGAACCAGAAAAGGGTTCTTTAATTTAATAAAGGGGTTTAACATTTTTAGAACAATGAAGAACTGGTATTGGTGTGATTGCAGTAGGATCTTCACGCATTTTTGAGAGATCAATGCGAAAAAAAACTGAATTTGTACTTCATATTAGGGACGTGGACCAAGGTACAGAAGTGTTGTGGCCAAAACTCTCCCATTGGAATGCATTGAAATGTGTCCATAAACTTTTACTGTTACTCAAATAAAAGTCAAAACTTTTTTAATGCTATAAAACACTGATTTCAGCAAAATTTTAAAACTAGTAAAGAACAGCATGAGTCAAAATGCAGAGAACCAAAAGTATCAGCATGCTTTTAATTCCTTGGGTATGGTATCATAGAAATGTGACTGCAGATATCCAAGTTGCAAAAATTAATTTCATATATATATATATATTTATATGTATTTTTGCAATCATTTAGTCCCCCGTGGGCAGTACTAAAATCACTGATACAAACTGTACAGCGAGCAAGACTTTCATTGTTTTATACTTTTACCAGACATGAATATACTTTAGAGTAGTGTGATGAGAAATGAGTTTAGATTGGAGCCACGATGCTCCTTCTCTTACTCACTGAAAAAACACTGCCCGCCCACACTAAAAACTGATTGGCCTGTTCTCTGCAAAGAGTCTGAGTCATCCAATCAGAACCCACTCTCTTTTACATGCGCTTCACCTCCTCCACCTCCACCAACACCTCCATTAGTTTATTTTACACTGCCCTAACTCTTCCACTTCCACTGACCACCTAACACCCTCCACCTCGTCCTCCATCCCCACCTCCTCCACCTCTACCACCATCATCTCCACCACCTCCACCAACACCTCTACTACCACCACCTCCACCTCTACCTCCTCCTCCAACACCTCCTTTAGTTTATATTATACTGCCCTGCACTACCTCCACCTCCTTTACCACCTCCACCAACGCCTCCATTAGTTTATATTAAACTGCATTGACACTTCCGCTCACACTGGCCACCTAACCACCAACACCTCCTCCACCACCCCCACCTCCACCTCCTCCACCACCTCTACCACCACCACCTCCACCTCTATCACCTTCACCAACACCTCCATCAGTTTATATAACACTGCCCAGACACTTCCACTCACACTGATCACCTACACCTCCACCTCCTCCAACACCTCCACCACCTCCACCTACACCTCTACCACCTACACCACCACCACCTCTACCTCTACCACCAACACCTCTATTAGTTTATATAACACTGCCCCGACACTTCCACTCACACTGATCACCTACACGTCCACCTCCTTCAACACCTCCACCACCTCCACCTCTACCACCTCCACCTCTATCACCTCCACCAACACCTCCATTAGTTTATATTACACTGCCCCGACACTTCCACT
The DNA here is from genome assembly GCF_023375975.1 of Astyanax mexicanus. NCBI lineage: Eukaryota > Metazoa > Chordata > Actinopteri > Characiformes > Acestrorhamphidae > Astyanax > Astyanax mexicanus. Next base: position 3,692,459 of record NC_064415.1, read on the forward strand.
CACACTGATCACCTACACCCCCACATCCTCCAACACCTCCACCACCTCCACCTACACCTCCACCCCCTACACCACCACCACCTCCACCTCTACCACCTCCACCTCTACCACCTACACCTCTACCACCTACACCACCACCACCTCCACCTCTACCACCTCCACCTACACCACCTACACCTCTACCACCTCCACCAACAACTCTATTAGTTTATATTACACTGCCCTGACACTTCCAGTTACCCTCAGCACCTCACCACCCCCACCACCCCCACCCCATCACCTCCACCACCCCCACCCCATCACCTCCACCACCCCCACCTCTTCCAATACCTCCATTAGTTTATATTACACTGCCCTGACACTTCCACTCACACTCAGCACCTAACCACCAACACCTCTACCACCTCCTCCACCACTACCTCCACCACCACCACCTCCATTAGTTTATATTACACTGCCCTAACACTTCCACTCACACTGATCATCTAACCACCTACACCTCCTCCACTTCCTCCACCTCCTCCACCACCTCCATCTCCTCCACTACTACCTCCACCACCTCCACCAACACCTCCTTTAGTTTATTTTACACTGCCCTGACACTTCCACTTACACTGACCACCTAACCACCAAAACCCCGACTCCATCACCACCTCCTCCTCTACCACCACCATCTCCACCTCCTCCACCAACTCCACCACCACCACCTCCACCTCTATCACCTTCACCAACACCTCCATTAGTTTATATTACACTGCCCAGACACTTCAACTCACACTGATCACCTACACCTCCACCTATTCCAAAACCTCCACCACCACCTCCACCTCTATCACCTCCACCAACACCTCTATTAGTTTATATTACACTGCACCCGACACTTCCACTCACACTGATCATCTACACCTCCACCTCCTCCAACACCTACACCACCACCACCTCCACCTCTACCACCTCCACCAACACCTCTATTAGTTTATATTACACTGCACCCGACACTTCCACTCACACTGATCACCTAACCACCTCCACAAACACCTCCAACTCCTCCATCTCAATCAACACCACCTGCACCACCTCTTCCTCCATCTCCATTAGTTTAGTTTAGTATATTGCACTGTCCTGACACCTCCACTCACACTGAGCACCTGTCTGGTTTCTGTCTCTGTTTGAAGGATTTTATGAGGGGATCTTCAATCTATCTTCAGGCAGTTTTCAGGGAATCTTCAGGCTGTTTTTAGGGGATCTTCAGGCTGTTTTTAGGGAATCTTCAGGGTGTTTTTAGGGAATCTTCAGGCTGTTTTCAGGGAATCTTCAGGCTGTTTTTAGGGAATCTTCAGGCTGTTTTTAGGGAATCTTCAGGGTGTTTTTAGGGAATCTTCAGGCTGTTTTCAGGGAATCTTCAGGGTGTTTTTAGGGGATCTTCAGGCTGTTTTTAGGGAATCTTCAGGGTGGTGTGGAGTTGTTTGGAGTCTCAGCAGATTTTAGATCATGTGTAGAGAGTTGTAGTTGAAGTAAAATCACAGTAAAGAGTTGTGATTTGTTTCTGGAGGGTTTTAAACGTATCTGGATGTTGTGGTTTAGAATCTGTCGGCTGGAATCAGAGAGTTAAAGAGGTAAATGACAGGATCTCCAGTCTCAGAGCATTAAAGCGTAAGTACATGTGTGGAGCAGGCGGTGGGGCTCGGCTCTCTGCAGGCTTTAGTGGGCTTTTGTTGTTGCCAGATTGCCATTATTTTCCCCTCATCACTGGCCCACTTTTCTCCTGTTAAATCGGCGTCTTGCAGCAAAACACAGCAGCATGGAAGTACTAATTAAGTGTGTGTGTGTGTGTGTGTGTGTCCTTACACTGTGGTTCAGAATGCCTGGGAAAACACACTGACTGATTCCCAACATGCGGCACAGTTTACACACTTTGTGGACGATTCCAGCGTCAGACGTTCTCACTGATTCTTGAGGAAATGTTACGCGTTCTCCAGCTTAAAACTGTGGAGGAACACCATTAAGTGCTTTAAAGAACATTTAAGAAAAGGGTTTTAGAAGACAAATTGTTCCGAAAAGCTTCATTAAAGCAAAGTCAGTGTGTGTTGTGCTAATAATGTGAGTGAATCAGCTGCAGCAGTGCTGCTGGAGTTTTTAAACACACCAGTATCATCCCCAGCTTACAGAGAACGTTATAATAAAGTTTAGCAATATTCTCAAATGGTTCCAGGAAGGTTAACCTGTAAAAATTACACATAACGTTCCCAAATAGATGAATTCTAATGATATGGAACTAAGAATTTTAATATTGAAGTTGCAGTAATGTTAACTGTGACTATTACACTGAGAATAATCCACAAACAGTGTCCAGTGGACAGTGTCCATTTCCTGTGGGTGCTGTCCTGGAATTCATTCTTTCAGTTAACAGCTGTGCTGAACTCCTCAAGAGTTAATTACTTCTAATCCTAATCCAGATTATGAGAAGCAACAACTACTCAACTAAGTACAGAAAAAGATGATTTTAAGAAAAAACGAAGGTCAGTCAATCTGAAAGGAAGAAATATAGTCACTGCAAAGGCCAATCAAAACATTATAATGATGAAACTGGCACTCATCAGGTCCGCCCCAGGAAAGGAAGTTTCCAGCCTCAGAAACCACAAGTTAACAAACAGCTCCCCAGATAAGAGCATCTAAAAGCTTCTTCACAGAGTATTTAGGTTTGTTTAACACTGTTTTTAAGTTACTACATGATTCATTATGTGTTCCTTCATAATCTGATAGATCACTTCACTAGATTATTATGTAGGAAAAACTATTAACAAAACCATTTAATGAGAAAGTGCGTCAACTTTTGACTTGTACTTTATATATATATATATATATATATATATACATATACATTCATAATAGTTTTTTAGGGTGGGGTTTAGTTGGGTAAATGTAATATGTACATGTGCAATATGAATTATTATTACTCTCTCACTCATTCTCTCTCTTTTTTTCATTCATTCTCTCAGCCTTGCTCACTCACTTAAACTCCCTTAAACTCCTTTTTATTTGAATATTTAATCATATATTGCTGTAAGTAAGCCCAGTCTATAGAATGATGTTTTGGTGAATTCTCAGACTGTTGTATGTGTAAACATGAGTGAGGTAGGATGGTATAGTGTTGGGTTTTAGACCTGTGCGTGTGTATATATAACAGCAGTATGGAGAGTGAGTGTTGGGTTATAGACCGGTGTGTGTGTGTGTGTGTAGTTTAAGAGTGTGCAGTAATAAGAAGTTGTGTGTGCGTGTATAGAGTGTTGGAGAGTGTAGAGGTGTTTGGACGTTGTGTGTGTGTGTGTGTATAGTGTGTTGGGGAGTGTAGAGGTGTTTGGACGTTGTGTGTGTGTGTGTGTGTATGTGTGTATAGAGTGTTGGGGAGTGTAGAAGTGTTTGGACGTTGTGTGGAGGTGTGTGTATAGAGTGTTGGGGAGTGTAGAGGTGTTTGGACGTTGTGTGTGTGTGTATAGAGTGTTGGGGAGTGTAGAGGTGTGTGGGTGTGTGTGTGTGTGTGTATAGAGTGTTGGGGAGTGTAGAGGTGTTTAGACGTTGTGTGTGTGTGTGTGTATAGAGTGTTGGGGAGTGTAGAAGTGTTTGGACGTTGTGTGTGTGTGTGTGTGTGTATAGAGTGTTGGGGAGTGTAGAGGTGTTTGGACGTTGTGTGTGTGTGTGTGTATAGAGTGTTGGGGAGTGTAGAGGTGTTTGGACGTTGTGTGTGTGTGTGTGTGTGTGTAGTGTGTTGGGGTGTGTAGAGGTGTTTGGACGTTGTGTGTGTGTGTGTGTGTATAGAGTGTTGGGGAGTGTAGAGGTGTTTGGACGTTGTGTGTGTGTATAGAGTGTTGGGGAGTGTAGAAGTGTTTGGACGTTGTGTGTGTGTGTATAGTGTGTTGGAGAGTGTAGAAGTGTTTGGACGTTGTGTGTGTGTGTGTGTATAGAGTGTTGGGAAGTGTAGAGGTGTGTGTGTGTGTGTGTATAGAGTGTTGGGGAGTGTAGAGGTGTTTGGACGTTGTGTGTGTGTGTGTGTATAGAGTGTTGGGGAGTGTAGAGGTGTTTGGACGTTGTGTGTGTGTGTGTGTGTGTGTAGTGTGTTGGGGTGTGTAGAGGTGTTTGGACGTTGTGTGTGTGTGTGTGTGTATAGAGTGTTGGGGAGTGTAGAGGTGTTTGGACGTTGTGTGTGTGTATAGAGTGTTGGGGAGTGTAGAAGTGTTTGGACGTTGTGTGTGTGTGTATAGTGTGTTGGGGAGTGTAGAGGTGTTTGCACGTTGTGTGTGTGTGTGTGTATATAGTGTTGGGGAGTGTAGAAGTGTTTGGACGTTGTGTGTGTGTGTGTATAGAGTGTTGGGGAGTGTAGAAGTGTTTGGACGTTGTGTGTGTGTGTGTATAGAGTGTTGGGGAGTGTAGAAGTGTTTGGACGTTGTGTGTGTGTGTGTATAGAGTGTTGGGGATTGTAGAGGTGTTTGGACGTTGTGTGTGTGTGTGTGTATAGAGTGTTGGGGAGTGTAGAGGTGTGTGGGTGTGTGTGTGTGTGTGTATAGAGTGTTGGGGATTGTAGAGGTGTTTGGACGTTGTGTGTGTGTGTGTGTATAGAGTGTTGGGGAGTGTAGAAGTGTTTGGATGTTGTGTGTGTGTGTGTGTATAGAGTGTTGGGGAGTGTAGGGAGTGTTTGGACGTTGTGTGTGTGTGTGTGTATAGAGTGTTGGGGAGTGTAGAAGTGTTTGGACGTTGTGTGTGTGTGTGTGTGTATAGAGTGTTGGGGAGTGTAGAGGTGTTTGGACGTTGTGTGTGTGTGTGTGTATAGAGTGTTGGGGAGTGTAGAAGTGTTTGGATGTTGTGTGTGTGTGTGTGTGTGTATAGAGTGTTGGGGAGTGTAGAGGTGTTTGGACGTTGTGTGTGTGTGTGTGTATAGAGTGTTGGGGAGTGTAGAAGTGTTTGGACGTTGTGTGTGTGTGTGTATAGAGTGTTGGGGATTGTAGAGGTGTTTGGACGTTGTGTGTGTGTGTATAGAGTGTTGGGGAGTGTAGAAGTGTTTGGACGTTGTGTGTGTGTGTGTGTGTATAGTCTGTTGGGGAGTGTAGAGGTGTTTGGACGTTGTGTGTGTGTGTGTGTGTATAGTCTGTTGGGGAGTGTAGAAGTGTTTGGACGTTGTGTGTGTGTGTGTGTGTATGTGTGTATAGAGTGTTGGGGAGTGTAGAAGTGTTTGGACGTTGTGTGTGTGTGTATAGTCTGTTGGGGAGTGTAGAAGTGTTTGGACGTTGTGTGTGTGTGTGTGTGTGTGTGTGTATAGAGTGTTGGGGAGTGTAGAAGTGTGTGTGTGTGTGTGTATAGAGTGTTGGGGAGTGTAGAGGTGTTTGGACGTTGTGTGTGTGTGTGTGTGTATAGTCTGTTGGGGAGTGTAGAAGTGTTTGGACGTTGTGTGTGTGTGTGTGTGTATGTGTGTATAGAGTGTTGGGGAGTGTAGAAGTGTTTGGACGTTGTGTGTGTGTGTATAGTCTGTTGGGGAGTGTAGAAGTGTTTGGACGTTGTGTGTGTGTGTGTGTGTGTGTGTGTATAGAGTGTTGGGGAGTGTAGAAGTGTTTGGACATTGTGTGTGTGTGTATAGTGTGTTGGAGAGTGTAGAGGTGTTTGGACGTTGTGTGTGTGTGTGTGTATAGAGTGTTGGGGAGTGTAGAGGTGTTTGGACATTGTGTGTGTGTGTATAGTGTGTTGGAGAGTGTAGAGGTGTTTGGACGTTGTGTGTGTGTGTGTGTATAGTGTGTTGGGGAGTGTAGAGGTGTTTGGACGTTGTGTGTGTGTGTGTGTATAGAGTGTTGGGGAGTGTAGAAGTGTTTGGACGTTGTGTGTGTGTGTGTATAGAGTGTTGGGGAGTGTAGAAGTGTTTGGACGTTGTGTGTGTGTGTGTATAGAGTGTTGGGGATTGTAGAGGTGTTTGGACGTTGTGTGTGTGTGTATAGAGTGTTGGGGAGTGTAGAAGTGTTTGGACGTTGTGTGTGTGTGTGTATAGAGTGTTGGGGAGTGTAGAGGTGTTTGGACGTTGTGTGTGTGTGTGTGTGTATAGTCTGTTGGGGAGTGTAGAAGTGTTTGGACGTTGTGTGTGTGTGTGTGTGTATAGTCTGTTGGAGAGTGTAGAGGTGTTTGGACGTTGTGTGTGTGTGTGTGTATAGAGTGTTGGGGAGTGTAGAAGTGTTTGGACGTTGTGTGTGTGTGTGTGTGTGTATAGTCTGTTGGGGAGTGTAGAAGTGTTTGGACGTTGTGTGTGTGTGTGTGTGTGTGTGTGTATAGAGTGTTGGGGAGTGTAGAAGTGTTTGGACATTGTGTGTGTGTGTATAGTGTGTTGGAGAGTGTAGAGGTGTTTGGACGTTGTGTGTGTGTGTGTGTATAGAGTGTTGGGGAGTGTAGAGGTGTTTGGACATTGTGTGTGTGTGTATAGTGTGTTGGAGAGTGTAGAGGTGTTTGGACGTTGTGTGTGTGTGTGTGTATAGTGTGTTGGGGAGTGTAGAAGTGTTTGGATGTTGTGTGTGTGTGTATAGAGTGTTGGGGAGTGTAGAAGTGTTTGGACGTTGTGTGTGTGTGTGTGTATAGAGTGTTGGGGAGTGTAGAGGTGTGTGTGTGTGTGTGTGTGTGTATAGAGTGTTGGGGAGTGTAGAAGTGTTTGGACATTGTGTGTGTGTATGTGTGTATAGAGTGTTGGGGAGTGTAGAAGTGTTTGGACGTTGTGTGTGTGTGTGTGTGTATAGTCTGTTGGGGAGTGTAGAAGTGTTTGGACGTTGTGTGTGTGTGTGTGTGTGTATAGAGTGTTGGGGTGTGTAGAGGTGTTTGGACGTTGTGTGTGTGTGTATAGAGTGTTGGGGAGTGTAGAGGTGTGTGGGTATGTGTGTGTGTGTGTATAGAGTTTTGGGGAGTGTAGAAGTGTTTGGACGTTGTGTGTGTGTGTGTGTGTGTGTGTATAGAGTGTTGGGGAGTGTAGAGGTGTGTGTGTGTGTGTGTATAGTGTGTTGGGGAGTGTAGGGAGTGTTTGGACGTTGTGTGTGTGTGTGTGTATAGTGTGTTGGGGAGTGTAGGGAGTGTTTGGACGTTGTGTGTGTGTGTGTGTATAGAGTTTTGGGGAGTGTAGAAGTGTTTGGACGTTGTGTGTGTGTGTGTGTGTGTGTGTGTATAGAGTGTTGGGGAGTGTAGAGGTGTGTGTGTGTGTGTGTATAGTGTGTTGGGGAGTGTAGGGAGTGTTTGGACGTTGTGTGTGTGTGTGTGTATAGAGTGTTGGGGAGTGTAGAAGTGTTTGGACGTTGTGTGTGTGTATGTGTGTATAGAGTGTTGGGGAGTGTAGAAGTGTTTGGACGTTGTGTGTGTGTGTGTGTGTATAGTGTGTTGGGGAGTGTAGAGGTGTGTGGGTGTGTGTGTGTGTGTGTATAGAGTGTTGGGGAGTGTAGAAGTGTTTGGACGTTGTGTGTGTGTGTGTATAGTGTGTTGGGGAGTGTAGAGGTGTGTGGGTGTGTGTGTGTGTAGTTTTAGAGTGTGCAGTAATAAGAAGTTGATCATAAGGAATGATGCAGTGTGTCGTTTCCACAGAGAGTATTCTTAGATATCCTGCCTGAGCCGTTTTATTACCCAACCACAGAGAGAACCAGGGCCGTATGGAAAAAGAAAAAAAAAAACACAGCTTCGGCCAATCAGAACACGGCATCAGGGCTTCTCAAAAAGACGGCCTGGATTAGTAACTCATTTCTACACAGTGTATAGCAGTGTGTATTAGCTGTACAGTGTGTGGAGAAGTGTATTTTGGGTGATACATCATGTAATTTAGTATTTTCAGACAGAGTAATGTCTCTTTTTAGAGGTACAGTTTGTATATCAGTGTGTTTTTTACATGGTACAACATTTAAAACAATATACTCCGTTTAGCAGTGTTGTTTTTAGGGCTGCAGTTCATGAAATAGTGTGTTTGCTAGACACTACAGTGTGTGTAACAGATTGTAAAGGTAGATTTTGTGTAACCGGAAGTGGTAATTGAATAGTGAAGTGATCTATCAGATTATGAAGGAACACATGAGGAATCATGTAGTAACTTAAAAACAGTGTTAAACAAACCTAAATACTCTGTGAAGAAGCTTTTAGATGCTTTTATCTGGGGAGCTGTTTGTTAACTTGTAGTTTCTGAGGCTATTAACTCTCGCTCTTCTTTGACTGGGGCGGTCCAGATGAGTGCCAGTTCCATCATGAAATTTTTTGAAATTTTTGGCAACTTTTTTAGATACTGTAGATGCATAAAAAAATAAAATTCTTATTTTAACATTGACTGACCTTCAATTGTTCTTCACTTAAGTAGTTGAGTATTTGTTGCTTCTCATAATCTGGATTAGAACATTACTCAAATATTCACTATTCACTGTATACCTGTAACTCTACCTCTTCACTACTTTACTTTAACTGATGCTCTCAAACTTTACATTAAGAGACAAGAAATTCAAGTAATTAACTCTTGATGAGTTCAGCACAGCTGTTAACTGAAAGCCTGAATTCCAGTTCTGTTCTAAGCAGGAGGAGCTACTATGTTTGTCTTCATAGTTTGAATAGATTTAGTATTAATCTACAGTTCAGAACATTTTAAAATAATAAAAAAAAAAAAACTCAGTAAACTCTGTAGACTGGTAAACTCAGGAAATCTCCTTCACTTTTGAACTTTACCATGAGGAAACGTTCTTTCAGTCACCAGCTCTAGGAAAACTTTTACTATACAGGAAAACGACTTTACTGAAATGAGCTTCTTTAAATTGGGGAACGTCTGAAGCTACAGGACCAGGAAACTTCCTGCAGACAGGCTGAGGGAAACTCTGTACAACAGAGGAAAGTCCTGCACCCAGTAAACCTGAGAAAACTCCTTTAATTACTGGAGAAAGTCTCACAATAGCAGCTAAAAAACTGGCAGATCCCAGAAAACCACTTTATTCTGGGTGAAGATTTCTCAGGCCCTAGAAAGCAAACCAGTACCAGGAGGAAAGTTCCTCAGCAAGACCAGGAAATCTGCTGAACTTCACAGGAAAGACTCTGGGATCACTTTTTGCCTTGTGGTGGCAATGCATTAAAACCAACATTCAGAACCATTTAAAACCAACGGATTTTCTCCTGCCTCTGTTAGTTATTTTCCATTTTAAAGAGGACATATTATTCTAAACTCACTTTCTGTGTGCTTTTGTTTTTCCACTTGGGTCTCGATTCCTGCTATAAACACAATAAACACCATAAACATGATAAAAACCAAAACAATCCATCCATCTGTTAATCTGTCAATCAGCTAAAGGGGTTTGGTGCCAGAGCTCCACCCACTAGAGCTTCTAGTTTAAAGAACCCCATTTCGTTCTGCAGGTTAAGAACCTCAGACAGTACATAGCAAGACTAGCCAGCAGACTTCGTCTGAGGAAGGGATCTGTACCTACTGTCCGTGTCCGTCAATATTGTGTAAATAATGTTTAAAAAGTTTTTGTGCTTCTATCGCAGTTAAGAGTGAACTAGCGCTAGTTAAGTATAAACATGGCTCATTTTGAAAACTGGACTGAAACTGGTAAAAATAAAGATCTCTGGTGATTTCTAGAAAGTGATTTTGAGCAAAGAACTTCATGATCATGAACAGAACTACTGTAACTTGTGTAAAAAGTGGTTTAATATGTTCCCTTTAATATGAACCTTTATTTATTTCATTATTTTTAACTCTTGTCCATCAGAAGAGAGCATAAACCAGCCAATGAACAAGTGTACAAGCCGGTGAAACAGTAGCCCCGCCCACTAGTACTCTAAAGCCAACAAGGCAACAAGTAATACGAGCTGGATTTATATTGGCGTATCAGATTCTTCTTTTGTGCGCATCAGAGGCAGAAAACATTTTTATATTTTTCCAGTGCATCCCCCACGATCTTATCTTCAAAACGCGTCCAAACTTAAGAGAATCCATCAATCCAGTCTCCTGTAATCCCCATTTATATACAACCAGTTCTTTAAATCGCTCCGCCGAGTGTCCGGTCTCTGCTTACAGAACAGACTCTACCGGACGTGAAAATATGCAAATGAGGTCTGTCAGCCAATCAGGTGCCGAGTTCTGCTAGCTGAAAGGGGGGTGGGGGGTGGAGGCTGTTTGGCCACAGATACTGTCTCAGAGACTGCTCACTCTGCAGAAAGCGCTCTGTTAAAGAGACACTGCGGTTTTCTGTTTGTATAGGAGTAGACCACACAAAAACAGCCTTATTACTGCAAAATGAGTTATTAAAGTGGTAGTTTTTATTATTATAAAGTTTCCAGTCCTTTGGAGAAAGAAAATACCATTACTGCTTCAGATCACAACAAAATCTAAGCAGTTAAAAGCAGCAGTTTATAATTTTATATGATGATTGTAAACACATTATAGCAAAATGTAGAGCTGCCAAAACACTTCATCCATATAAATAGTTCATTTTATGTCTGAAAATAAAAAAATAAAATAGAAAATCTGAAAAGCGCCTAAAAACTTTCCTGGTTTTTACCATATTTTGGCCATTACATGTTCAATTGAATAATGAAAGTGTCTTATATGAATTGTGTAAAGGCTTCTAAGTGATATTAATTCATAGAATTGACTCTAAATTATTTAATATTAGAGTGATAAGCCTTCAAATGTGAGTATGTAATTTCAGGTGGAAATTGGTCAAAATAGGTTAAATTAGAGGTTAATTTCACTGAGAGAAGCAGGAGGGACAATTCAATGATCTGCCCACTACGAGTGTGGAGCTACAGGATCTACAGGCCCAGCTGTAGCAGCAACATCTGTGGTTAAATGTGGTAAATGTGCTGCAGGATCCAATCAGAACCTGTAGAACCTCCTCTATAACCAACCATCTCAATCTCAATAATCTTATATCCAGCATAGAGAAATCAACAGGGTCTGAACTAGAGTCTAATTTCAGTTACAGAACAGTTTTACTCCAATAAACATATTATTTAACTATAATATATGATTATTAAATATTCTTTTACTTCCAGTAATGAGCTGTACATGTTTAAAGTACGTTTTTTATTTTTATATATTTTTTAATATATGAGTCATGCAGTGATAAACAGTGTGTTTTTTGGGGGTAATTTGTGCCGCTGGCCGTGTTCCAGCGTCTCAGAGCTGACCTGTATACCTGATGACTCCTGCCTCTGTCTGGTGGCTGTTTTCTGACCCCTTTTGGACGGATGAACACGTCTTTCCCATCAGAGCTCAGAGGAAGACGCTTAGAACCTCCGACAGGGAAAAGACTCTCCGCTGTTTATCCTCCTCACGGCAAAAAAACACAAACGCCACCGCTGGAGCTTCACCTGATCATCACACAGCTTTAAAAACAGCATTTCATTAATATTAATCTAATTAAACATATGTTTATATACAAATAAACTAATAAAACTAAATAATTTGCTCTTAAACATTACTACATAATCTTTAAAATAATCATTATAATAAACACATGTATATTACTTTTAAGGAAAATGTTTGGAAAGTTTCTATATATATATATATATTACATACATAGTCATACAAGCTACAACTAGCATCTATCTATCTGCCTGCCTGCCGACCTGTCTGTCTGTCTGTCTGTCTGTCTGTCTGTCTGTCTGTCTATCTATCTATCTATCTATCTATCTATCTATCTATCTATCTATCTATCTATCTATCTATCTATCTATGAAGCATGAAGGTGTAAATGTTATGGTTTTGGGCTGAAGTGAAGGTGGACCATGCAACATGACAACGACCCAAAACATTAAAAATCCAATAAATCCACCAAGAAACAATTAAAAAGAAAGAAATGGAGAGTTATTTAGTCCAGGTCAAAACCCAGATTGTAATCATATTAAGATACTGTGAGGTGATTTGAAACAGGATGTGCAGCAAGAAACCTCTCTAACGTCACACAGCTGAAAGAATTCTGCATGGAGGAGTGGGAAACGCTGGTAGAATTGTAGATTATAGGTTACAGGAAACGTCTACTTGAGGTTATTTCAGCCAGAGTGGTAAATGCTAGCTATAAGAGGCTATTGCGTTATAACTAGGCCTGTCGCGATAACTATGTTATCGACTTATCATACGATCATTTTTTTTCAAGTCGAAAACAGCCACGTGTTTCCGCGTGGATTTGTTTACATGAGAGAGCGAGTATTAAAAAATACATTTATAGCAAGAGCTCTGGGATCTGTGTGTCTTCGATCATATGGACTAAGCTAATGTGTGTGTTACAGCATATACATATATGATCAGAAAAAAGGAATCTGCAAGTGCCCATGTGTTGAGAGTTTTTTTTTTTGTTTTAATAATTAATGTTACTTTAATCTATTTGTTGTTGCTTTATTTTTTGAATAAGGGTCTGTTTAATATTTAGTGCAGTTTTTCAGAACTTTATTTGTTGTAGTTATTTACGATATTAAAATATTTTTATATTGGGAGCCCAATGTCTGCTCTTAATAATATAAAGTTAGTTTAATTGTAAAATGGTGTAATAGTATTATGCTAGTATGTTATTAGTGTGGCACGTTGTCTTAAAGCACCTTTGGGGGCCCAGAAAGCAGGAAAAAGCATTTTCTTTAGTGGTGCTTTAAAATAACAATATTACCGTTTATCGCAATAATTTCTGGGACAATATATCGTCCTGAAAATTTTGTTATCGTGACAGGCCTAGTTATAACTTTATTAAATGTTTTGTTTATTTTACATTTTACAACTTAACCCCTTAACGCCTGAATTAATGTAGCTGTATATGAAAAAATGTTTCATGTGTGTTTTACCTTTAAGTAGATAGTAAATATTGTTGAGATTATTAATTTCACTTTTGCACAAAAATAAATAGAAATTTTGGTATGTTGCAAATTTGCAACAACAGGCAATATGGTCTATTTGGGGTAAATTTTATATGTTGCAAATTTGCTACAGCAGACATAATGGTCCATACTAAGATAACAATAACAGAGTAATATAACAGTGAAAAATCAATGTTTTATTTATGCACCCAACAGCAGGCATTCAATAATAAATAACACCAATTACTGTCACCAACACAATATACACAAATATTACAGGAAACATTTCATTAATCTGAATTCTAGATTCATTTGAATTGTAAATTGTCAAAGGTTCCTAGGTCCGTGGCGAATATGCACTAACAGGCATTGGGGGAATGCAGGCGCTATCTTGGCAGGTTGATTGAATCAAACGGTTAGTCGCATATTTGCAACAACAGGCGTTAAGGGGTTAAATGTTAATTTGATTATATATGTTTAACTAGACAATGTTTTTAATTGATTGTTCAGTTTTTTGCTATATATATATATATATATATATATATATATATATATATATATATATATATATATATATATATATGTTCTGATATTCATTTTTTAAATGTGAATGTATGAAGAGTATAGGAACAGTGTTTAAGCTTCAGCACTACAGCGCTCTGTATTACCCATTAACTTCTAAATACGATTTTAGCTTCTCAACCCAAAAGGCTTGATTAATTTAATTGTGGTCCCCAATTAATTTTAAATGTTTGACCATCTGCACCGTTTGGCATGTAGGCTACTGTCGCTCTCTCTCTCTCCAGTGAAGAGGAAGCAGCTCATCTTCTGTTTTTTGCAGCTCATCCACGATCCTCACACACTGTCGGTTCTGTCCAAATCACTGATTTAGCATTTCTCTTTTCTGAGGGCTTTACTGGTTATTTATGATGGAGAGATATGAAAAAATGATGGAAATATATTTAGCCATCTGTGATTCAGTCTTGAGAATGCGACAATATTTGTAATAAAGCCAATTTTTTTTTTTCCTGTAGCTGCTAGCCTAGCATACATGCTAATAGCAGGCTAATCCTCCTGCTAAGCATGCTAAGGCTACATCTGCACAGATCAGTAGAAACAGGTGGAGCTTCTATCTGTCACCTGAAACAACATCTCTCAACAATAATCCAGCAAAGCCACCTTAAGTCACCTTAAATATGAAGCTTTTAATGAAGTAATTTATTCCAATTTTCCATTCCACCTTAAATAGGTCAGCAAAATGTAACATCCACAACATTTAAGGTGGAACAAAAATGTTTGAAAATGAGAAGCTGGTGAACAATAAGCCTCAAACCTCGGCCTCGATCGATGAAGCATTGATGATAATAAGAATTTTATATATATATATATATATATATATATATATATAAACACCCTGTTTATATGGACAAAAGTGTTGGGGCACATCTGTTGTTTCTTCTGAAATCAAGGGTTTTAAAAAGAGTTTATCCTGTTTTTGTTGGAGTAACTGTCTCTACTGCCCAGAGAAGACTTCTGTACAGTACAATACATTCTGGAGAACATTGCTTTGAGGATTTGATTGCATTTTGCAGCAAAAGGAGCGTTAGTTAGTGAGCTCAAGATGTTGGATGGATGATCATCAGCCCACCTCATCAGTGACACAACTCCACCCAATCCAACTCATTCCCAATTCAACTCATCCCAATCCATCCCCAACTTAACCCAACTCAACCCAACTTAGCCCAACTCAGTTTGACTCAACTCACCCCAACTCAACCCAAATCATACCAACTCATCCTAATTAAACCTAACTCAACCAAACTCCAACCAACTAATTCCCAAACTCATCCACAACTCAACCCAACTTCATCCAAATCAGCCCAACTCATCCCCAGCTCATCCTTAACTCAACCCACCTCCTCCGCAACTCATTCCAAACTCATTCCCAACTTAACCTAAATCAGCCAAAATCATCCCCAACTCATCCTCAACTCAACCCAAATCAGCACAAACCAAATCAGCCCAACTCATCCCCAACTCAAACCAACTCATCCCCAGTTCATCCCTAAATCATCCCAACTCATTCTAACTCATGCCACGCTATTCCAAATTCAACCTAACTCAAACACAACTCAACCCAACTCAGCAACAACTCATCCCAAACTCATCCACATCTCATCCCCAACTCAACTCAACCAAATATATTGGCTGGAGCTCCATGATTCCAGAGAGCACAGTTTCTCTGCACACCTGGTGGATTAGAGGGGTCCTATTCTTTTGGCAGCACGTCTCTTTTACAGGTGTGCATTTGCACATGGGTGTCAGCAATGAGATCAACTTTAAGTACAGGATATATCTGTGGATATGGTGAATTTAAGAATGTGTTTTTGTGTCTGAAGGATATATTGATTTAATATTGCTGGTGTTCTGCTGGGTTTTCAGGGCAGTGCTGTTTATTGATCACTGGGTCTTTTGGGTGAAGCTCAGGTCCAATAAGCTGCTCCTGCTGGAACACCTGACCTTTAATCTCCTCAGCTTTAAAAGTGCTGCAGCAGACTGTGTTCCCTGACTTTTTCTTTATGAAACATATTCCCCATATATTAGTGCAGCAGCCAGAATAAATAGAATATTGTGTTTCTGTGCATTATTGAGTCTGTAGATAAACTGTTTTTTTTGTGATGTCAGAATATTTCAAAGCGCTGAGTTACTGAGTTTAATAGAGAGTTTATTGGAGGAAATAGATGCTAGTTTAGCTCCATATTCCACATTCAACAACCTGTAATAATGAATCAGCTTTTAAATCAGTTTTTAAAGCTTAAATTGCAGAAACACAAAAGCAGAAAAACACAACGCAGAAATATGAAAAAACACTTCTTAAAAATCACCAAAATGCTCCTACACACCTCTCTGAGAACTGTGTGGGTGTGGTCATAATATTCTAATGATTGTGCATGACTGACAGCTGTCTATCACTTACAAACACTTGTTTTACTTTTCCATGGCAACCTTGAGACAGAGAAACGTAACTTATTTTGATAAAATATTTGGATAGCTTACTAGTTACCGTTATCTGAGATTGTTGCTAAGCAACAGCTCACCCAGCTCGCCAGTTCCAGTTCCTCAGACTTGAAGAGAGGGGGTGGAGCTATGTTATTAGGCTTGTGATTGGTCAGGATACTGATAGGCTGACCCATTTTTGTTTCTTTAACTATTTTCTCTTCATTGTGTTTTATCTGTTTGTTGTTCAGAGGTCTAAGAGGGGTTAGTTTGATAGAGGTCTGATGGGAGGGTTTGATGGAGGTCTGTTGGGGGTCTAAAAGGTGTTCTGATGGAGATCTGATAGAGGTCTAATAGGTGGGTTTGATGGAGGTACGGTTGGAGGTCTGATGGAGGTTTAATAGAGCTCTGATAGTAGAGTTTGATGGAGGTCTGATAAGAGGGTTTGATGGAGGTCTGATAGTAGAGTTTGATGGAGGTCTGATAAGAGGGTTTGATGGAGGTCTAATGGAGGTCTGATAGAAGGGTTTGATGGAGGTCTAATAGGAGGGTTTGATGGAGGTCTAATGGAGGTCTGATAGAAGGGTTTGATGGAGGTATAATAGGGGGGTTTGATGTAGGTCTGATTGGTGGTCTGATGGAAGGGTTTTATGTAGGTCTGATAGGGGGTGTTGATTGAGGTCTGATTGGAGGTCTGATGAATGTCTTATGGAGGTCTGATAGAAGGGTCTGATGGAAGGGTTTGATGGAGGTCTGATTGGAGGTCTGATGATTTTAGATAGGGGGGTTTGATGGAGGTCTGATGAATGTCTAATGGAGGTCTGATAGAAGGGTCTGATGGAAGGGTTTGATGGAGGTCTGATTGGAGGTCTGATGATTTTAGATAGGAGGGTTTGATGGAGGTCTGATGAATGTCTAATGGAGGTCTGATAGAAGGGTCTGATGGAAGGGTTTGATGGAGGTCTGATTGGAGGTCTGATGATTTTAGATAGGGGGGTTTGATGGAGGACTGATGGAGATCTGATGAATGTCTGATAGAAGGGTCTGATGGAAGGGTTTGATGGAGGTCTGATAGAAGGGTCTGATAGGAGGGTTTGATGAAGGTATAATAGGGGGGTTTGATGGAGGTCTGATGGGGGGTCTGACGGAGGACTGATGGGGTCTACTGGAGTTCTGATAGAGGGGTCTGGTGGATGTCTGAAAGGGGAGTTTGATGGAGGTATAATAGGGGGTTTGATGGAGGTCTAAAAGAGGGGTTTTGATGGGGGTCTGAGTTCTAATGGGGGTCTGATGGAAGAGTTTGATGGAGGTCTGATAGAGGTATAAAAGGGGGGTTTGATTGGAAGGGTATGGTGGAGGTCTGTTGGAGGTATAATAGGGGGGTCTGATGGAGGTCTGATGGAAGGGTCTGATAGAGGTCTGATTGGTGGTCTGATGGGGTCTGATGGAGGTCTGATGGAGATCTGATGGAGGTATAATATGGAGGTCTGATGGAGGTCTGATGGAGATCTGATGGAGGTATAATATGGAGGTCTGATGGAGGTATAATATGATGGAGGTTTGATGAAGGTTTTTGGAGTCTTTGGCCAGCTCCCAGTGCCTCACCCTGCTCCGGTGTTTTCCTGGACCACCCCTCGTGTTATTGGTGCAGCTCGGCAGCCGTTAGCTCTGCTATTATTAGCTTGGCGGCTGCAGGAGAGAGGTGTGGATTGTTTGCGCTGTGCGCTGCAGAATTAGCGAGACGCTAGCTGAGGTGGTTGGGCTATTCTTGTCCGGGCGGGGAGGAGGAGGAGGAGGCGGCTGGGCCGCGGGTTTCCCGTGCTGATATTTGTTGTTTCTGAGCGTTTGCTCTTTGGTGAAGACCACACGTCTCCAGAGCAGAGCAGGAACAAGGTCTTCATTGAGTGAGACGGGGAGGAGGTGAGGGAATTGGGTTCGAGACGCCTAGATCTGTCCTTGTTAAAAATATTCAAGTGTAAAATTACTAACTCTACAAATAGCATTCTCTCAGAGAGCTGCACATTTACTTATCGCACTTGACAGACCTAAATACAGCCCATAATAGTCCTACAGTCTGAAAGAACCATTGAAAAACTTTATACAGGCACTGCATGTTTGCATGTTCTAATTTTTCATGTCCAAATATTTGTGGACCCTGTTTCTGCTGAATACACCCAGATACTTTAAGTTGCTGACGAAGCTCACTAAGCTAAATATCAGTATTTCAGTCTAGATTATAAGGGCTGGACAATATATTATATAGATTAATATGTTAAAATGTATTTTACACAGTATAAAAACATTTATAATACATTTGTAATATCACAGAATGATAGTTTGTATGGAAATGGTTGTTATATTTGGTTTATGTAGGGATAACATATACCATTCAGATTAATCACTTTCTTCTCCTTAAAGCAAAGCTTTTAATAACTAGTATTTAAATGTAAATAAAATAATGTGTGTTAGATTAGGAAAATAAATTAGATTAATATTAGTGATGTTAATCATTTAATCAATTAAATTCTATCTAACACAATCTAATTATAAAAACTCCGCGAGTTAAAATAGTTCCATTGCTGCTCTGTTTGTAGCTGTGCTGTTTGGCTTGTACGCGCTGCATGGTTGCCTATGTTACCTGTATGTTGCGGGGTAATACATGGAGAGCTTCGGTTACAGTGCATTACCGGCTGATAACAGTACTCATAGAACATCTCTCAGCCAATCACATTGCAGGGTCGGAACTAACTGTGGTATAATATATAAGGTATTATGTACAGTATGCCGAATAATATGTTGTGAATAGTTTTGTGCAAAATTAAACACAGCATCTCTACAGAGTGGGTGGAGTTATTGGTAATGCTTTATAATAAGTTTAATTTATATATTTGTAACTAATGATTAGTAGATGTAAACAAAGCATTAGTTCATCAGAATTTGAATATTTACAAATGTTTACATATGATAATTTAACACTTCCTATAAACCCTGTATTTATAATGTATTATAAATGCATTTATAATATTATAATATAATTATAAAGCCTTATATAAAGTCATTACTGTCAAGACATTATAGTGAGTGAGGTATAATAAAAATTTACTTCATGTTTAAAAAGCATAAGAAAATTCACTTCACTTAAAGTCAGTAATGACTTGTAGTTTATATTGTGTTATAAATGTTGCTTTATGTACTTATGAGTTATTATACAGACTTATTACAGTCATTATAAGGTATTATGCATGCCATGTAATGCATTATGAATGCATTTAAAATACATTTTGAATACAGGGTTTATAGGAAGTGTTACCGATACTTTTTTTGTTTTTATCAGCATGGATGTTCATTCTTAGAAATGTTAAAGGTCACCTTCCGCGAAAATCCGATTTTTCTTGTTTTTTGTGGAATACAGTAGGTCTCTCCGAGTTGAATGTGTACACCTGCACATTAAACTGTTTTGCAGCCCCCATTGTCTGCAGGAGCTAAGCAAAGAAATCCCCCCCTCCCCCCCTCCGAAAAACGGGTGAATTTTGAATTATCTTTCTGCCTACGTAGGCAGAAACTCACAGACCAGCCCACCTTGGCTCGAGAAACTCCCAGAGGCGGAGCTGAAGCGACGCAACATCACCGCTCATCAGTTAGGAGGTGGGAGGCAGTGAGCGGCAGAGCGGCGGAGGGGCGTCGCAGTGCTCCTAGCCAATCAGAGGAGAGATATTTGCATGCTGTTTGCATGTATGAATATTCATGAGCAAAGCTGGAATCCGGTCATTTTGGACACACCCCTAAAACAGTCCATTAAAAAAGAGCTATACAGAGACACCTGAGCACTTTTTTTTTACAAAAACGGCTCACATGTCATTCATTCATACTAGAGACCACAACTAGACATTTTAAAATGAAAGAAAAAACGACGGAAGGTGACCTTTAACAAATCATTAGAGTCATCAGAATTTGAACATTGATAGATTGCTACTTAATTAATACGAATTTTAAATCAGACGAATATTTAGCAAATGCAGTTCATGTTGGTAATGCATTCATTAGTGTTCATTACACGTTAGCAACTTTTTAGTTTCTTAAAAAAATCTTAAAATAATAGTTTTTAATACATTAGTTTATGGTATATTAATAAAAGTGTTATACATGTTTTAAAGTGTTTCCCGTTACTGTATCTATCTTATGCAACTTAATCCTTAATAAGAAAAGGTGATCAGAAGATGTGACGGAAGAAAATGACGGAAACAGTAGATTTTTAGGTGAAAATACTTAAATATTTGTTAAATATATGAAAGTTATTCATGGTTCTGAGTGAATACAGCTAATTACAACCATCCTGCTCGAGACCTGCGGCTTTAAAATAGCGTTAAAATAACCCAGCCTGTGGAATAACAGCAGCAGGACCGTCTCGGGGTTCAGAGAGGAACGGGGCTTTTCATAAATCAGAGCGAATATCGGCTGTGGGCGCGGGGCTGGAGGGTGGGGGGCAGCTTGAGGGTGAGGCGGGGTGGGGGGCAGCTGGAGGGTGGGGGGGGGGGGTTAAGGCAAATATTATTTAAGAAAGAAGGAATGACATCACCAATAACCACAACCTGGCAACCGTGCAACCGCGGTGCAACCTCACCAGATACGAGGATGGAAACATCAGGGCCTTGGAATTCGGGGATAAATATATATATTATATATATATATGTACATATATGTGTGTGGTTGAGCTCGGTGGGCTGTGGTAGGTAGGTGGTCCTCTGGTTAACGTATTTACGTACGCTGGGTCTTTCTCCGGTGGTCATTGTTATTTTTGAGCCCCAGCGTTTCTCAGAAAGTCTCAGAGCGCTGCTTTAATTATACGTGCGGAGTGACGAGTCGCTCTGGGGCCACATAAAGCAGATTCTGGCCCCCGGCTTTGATTTGGCCCTTTGAAAAGTCTTTGATTACAGGAGAGGAGAGAGTAATGGCGCTGCCGGCGGGTCCCGGCGCTCTGCTTCAGCCGTAACCAGTGATTTTGTGGCCGGTGGGGGGCAGCTGGTTTCAATAACACTGGATGGACGTAGCCAAGAAGCTGTGGGAAAAAAGGGGCAATTCTGCCTCATTATCAAACCCCCCCGACCTCCACACACATCACAGCTCAGCTCAGCTCGGCTCTGCGTCCAAGAGCGTTTAAAAAAGTGCAAATGCATCGAAATGCATCACTTTGCCTCAAACTCTTTTTTTTTTTTTTTTTTAGAGCAGTTGGAACGAAACGCAACAATCCAGCCTCAGTCCTTGATGTATGGCCGGATAATTGCGTGGCGTTTTGTGGTGTTTTGTCGTAAATGTGCAGAAATCGCATTTATTCAGCTCTGCGGCTTTTAGAGCAGAGTGGGCGTGGTCTAGTAGACCCGGGTGTTCCTGACCAATCCGCTCGCTCGCTCGCTTTGCTCACTGTTCATCACTGAGTGTCTGGGGGGTGCTAATGAACAAAGACAGACAGACAGACAGACAGACAAAAGCTATTATTCCTATAAACAGCGCTACATGCTAAATGCTACGTGCCGCACTCAGTTTTCACTCTATTGTCAGTCAACAAACAACATATAATGAAGAATTAATTAAAATTAAATAAGTAAATTAGACTCATAAGAAAAGACCTGGAAACAAATGATATTTTTATGCCATTCAGTTCTGGAAATAACATAAGAGACCACTCAAAAATGACGAGTTTATTTTGCATTTACCAAATTAAAAACCTCTGAAAAATAATCAAGAGGAAGATAAATTTATGATTTTTTGCACCAGGAGTAAAGGCATCCAAACTGTAGTTATCCAAAAGCAGTGTGTAAGACTGGTGAAGGATAACATGATGATGATGATGATGTTGACAACAAGATGCATGAAAAAAAAACTGTGATTAAAAACCAGGGTTATTATTCCACCAAATATTGATTTCTGAACTCTTAAAACTTTATGAATATGACCTTGTTTTCTTTGCATTATTTAAAGTTTTTAGAAGCTTTTCTGCATCTTTTTTATTATTTCAGTCATTTCTCATTTTCTGTAAATAAATGCTCTAAATGAGAATATTTTTATTTGGAATTTGGGAGAATTGTTGTCTGTAGTTTATAGAATAAAACAACAATGTTCATTTTACTCAAACATAAACCTATAAATAGCAAAATCAGAGAAACTGATTCAGAAACTAAAGTGGATTGTCCTCACTGTTCCAATACTTTTGTTGAGGACTGTAAATCATTTTGGGGTCAGTTTGACAGTTTGATGAGCTTATAATGAAGAAAAATGAAAATCTGAGAAAATCTATGACCGGAATTACAGAGGCGTGGCAATGATATCTATGATGCTAATGATAGAGATGCTAACAGCCTGGATAAAGGGTCATTCTTGATTCGAGAGATAATAACCATTGATTAGCTGTAAAAATAAATTGCTGAAGGACGTTTTATATTGTATATGCTGATTTGATAATGATATATCATCAAAATGATGCAGGAACATCATTGTAAAGATCAGTGAGCTTTTAATTATTAAAATATTCATACATTGGAATTGGAATATGAATATTTTAAACTATCCTACATTTAAAAAGTCGACATACCAACTAATTTACATTAATAGACTCGCCTCACTGAGTAAATGCAATGCGCAATATTGGGGTCAGTAAATATGATTGAGGTCAGGTTCATATATTATATGATAAATCAGTAATTATAATGTAATTATTGTGACCGACAGATCAGAACCTGTTTTGGATGCTGTAGAAATGTTGCAGGACCTGAATGCAGTAAGTGTTCACAGTATTATCAGCATTGTAGATCTTTTACACCTATTTTTGGGTCTAAACCAAAAAAATTTGCTGTGAAACACAGTTCAGACTATGATTCTGTATCTACTGTAACTGTAGATTAATTACAGAGCAGTATGGGTACAACAGATTACGGTGCTGGTGATTCTGTATCTACTGTAACTGTAGATTAATTACAGAGCAGTATGGGTACAACAGATTACAGTGCTGGTGATTCTGTATCTACTGTAACTGTAGATTAATTACAGAGCAGTACGGGTACAACAGATTACAGTGCTGGTGATTCTGTATCTACTGTAACTGTAGATTAATTAAGATCTGTTGCTCTGAGAGATAACATAGGTAAATTATGATTAATTTTTTTTGCAGAAATAAATACATTTATAACTATTCTGATATAACTAGACTGATCACCTGGATCTGCGGAGGGTTTTGACGTGAAGTCAGAGGTTAAGCGCTGAGCTCTGCGTCACAGGAATCACAGGAATCACAGGTCACATCTGAGACCCTGTTATATAAATGTTCTGAGAGTGATCAGCAGCTTCTGCTTCACTGAGTTTCATTTAGTCTTCAGGCTAAATCCTTTCAGACCTACCTGAACCGAATGTGGTCCTTCAGCCCTGTTCAGAGTGCAGGGCTCCATCATTCTAAGGGTCACTATGAATATCTTTTATTTTACAATTATTAATTTAGCTGTTTTCCTTAAAAAAAATAAATCAAGCTAGTTAAATAGCAGCGTTTAATAATTTAATGTTCCTTTAAAATCGTACCCTTTGATATCAGATTAACTTATCCTGTACAAAAGAGGAAACGCTTGATCTTCCACCCTTTCCTGTGGCGATCCTGATGAGTGCCAGTTCCATCATCATCATCAAGTTGTAAAGTTTTTGCACTTGAGGATACTTTCAAAGTTCTTTAAATTCTTCTTTTTTTCAGATTAACTGACCTTCATTTCTTCTATTCTTAGTTGAGTAGTTGTTGCTTCTCATAACCTGGATTAGAACATTACTCAAATATTCACTATTCACTGTATACCTGTAACTCTACCTCTTCACTACTTTACTTTAACTGATGCTCTCAAACACTTTATTAAGAGACAAGAAATTCAAGTAATTAACTCTTGATGAGTTCAGCACAGCTGTTAACTGAAAGCCTGAATTCCAGGTGACTCTACCTCATAAAACTGACTGAGAAAATCCAGCAGAGATGTGCAGAACTGTCTAATCTAAGAATGTAAAATATAAAATATAATCTTCATAGAAAAATATATTGTAGTTGATTTTAGTATTAATCTACAATGCAAACTTTTGACTGGTACGGTAAATATGGTGATAGGCCAAAATAATTCTGTGGATAAAAAAAATCTGCAGGTTTAAGGCAGATACAGGGGTTGGACAATGAAACTGAAACACCTGTCATCATTTTGGTGTGGAATTTTAGGTTTCATGGCTAAATTGGAGCAGCCTGGTGTTCAATCTTCATTAATTGCACATTGCAGCAGTAAGAGCAGAGTGTGAAGGTTCAATTAGCAGGGTAAGAGCACAGTTCTGCTCTAAATATTACAATGCACACAACATTATGGGTGACATACCAGAGTTCAAAAGAGGACAAATTGTTGGTGCACGTCTTGCTGGAGCATCTGTGACCAAGACAGCAAGTCTTTGTGATGCATCAAGAGCCACGGTATCCAGGGTAATGTCAGCATACCACCAAGAAGCACCAACCACATCCAACAGGATTAACTGTGGACGCTGTAAGAGGAAGCTGTCTGAAAGGGATGTTCGGGTGCTAACCCGGATAGTATCCAAAAAACATAAAACCACGGCTGATCAAATCACGGAAGAATTCAATGTGCACCTCAACTCTCCTGTTTCCACCAGAACTGTCCGTCACCACAATCAATTATTGTGCTCTAAAACCAGGTGCTTCAGTTTCATTGTTCAACCCGTGGGAGAGTTCTGTCTTATTTTCTGCAGTGTTTTGGTCGTCCATGTCTCTTTTTGACCTCCACAGCTCTCCTAAACTGTTCTAAATGCCACTGTGTGTGTGTGTGTGTGTGTGTGTGTGTGTGTGTGTGTGTTTCAGAAGGTTTCTGTATGCCTGAGTGGGATGGGATCCTGTGTTGGCCTGAGGGGGCTCCTGGAAGAACCGTGTCCACAGCCTGCCCTGAATACATCTACGACTTTAACCACAAAGGTAACACGCACACACACACACACACACACACACACACACACACACACACACACTGTCCTCCTTTCTCTACAAGCTTCTAAATGGAATACAGGCCCCAGGTGTGTGTGTATGGTTGTGTGTGAGGATATGCAAAGTAAGGAGAACTGAACCTCTAACCTTTATTTATACACACACACATATATATATATGAGAGAGAGATAGATAGATAGATAGATAGATAGATAGATAGATAGATAGATAGATAGATAGATAGATAGATAGATAGGTTGATAGGTTGGTAGGTTGATAGGTTGATAGAGAGAGAGAGAGAGATAGAGAGATAGAGAGATAGAGAGATAGATAGATAGATAGATAGATAGATAGATAGATAGATAGATTGATAGATAGGTTGATAGAGAGAGAGAGAGAGAGAGAGATAGAGAGATAGATAGATAGGTTGATAGGTTGATAGGCTGATAGGCTGATAGATAGATATATAGATAGATAGATAGATAGATAGATAGATAGATAGATAGATAGATAGATAGATAGATAGATAGATAGATAGATAGATAGATAGATAACATACACAAGAACATTAAGCTTTTAGACCTTACAGGACTCTTTACAGGGTCTTTTATGGTTATATATGGTTATATAAGTGTTATATATCAGTGATATTAAATTAATCTATAGTGAAATGTCACATTTAGCCAGAGACCATGGTTAAACTGAATGTGAGGAAAATTCACTTAAAAACATGATAGCTGTATATATTTTTCATCATCCCTGCAATATACTCTGCAATATACACTCAATAAAAAATTGAAAACCTCTGGAATATAATCCAGAGGAAGATGGATGATCACAAGTCATCAAACCACCAAACTGAACTGCTTGAATTTTTGCACCAGGAGTAAAGCAGCATAAAGTTATCCAAAAGCAGTGTGTAAGACTGGTGGAGGAGAACATGATGCCAAGATGCATGAAAACGAAAAAATGTGATTTAAAAAACAGCGTTATTCCAGCAAATACTCATTTCTGAACTCTTAAAACTTTGCATTATTTGACGTCTGAAAGCTTTTTTTTCTGCATCTTTTTTGTTATTTCAGTCATTTCTCATTTTCTGCAAATAAATGCTCTAAATGAGAATATTTCGCAAATTAAGTTTGGCTGCATGCCAGATATTTTCCAAGCCATTACGTAGCGGCCCACAAAAAAAGTGTAATGGGATGGAGCTGCAGACTAGTAAAAGCTCTCCAGCTCTCCAGAGGGTTGTTGAACCCAATTGCAGAACCAGTTGATCTCAAAGCAGGTAAAACCAAAAAGAAATTAATATAAAATAAATAAATATATAAATAAAAACACCGCTCCTCACACGGGATCGAACCCGTGTGGTCAGGGTCATGGCCCAATACACTACCACTGCCCCGGCTAGTGAATTGGGACATGGCCAAGAAAAAAACACCCTTATAAGGAGATAGGGAGCCAGAGAACGGGCAGAAAAACAAAAACGGGTGGAATATAAACAAAAGCTCACTAGAGAAACATTTTATTTATGTGTTTATTTTTTCCACTAACGCTCATTATAGCTCAAACAACCTCATTGGCCAGATGTTTCATGCTTTTGGGCCACATCTGGCCCACGTGCCACCTATGGCAGACCCCTGCTTTAATGGTGGGAAATAAAACAACTTATTAAAACAACTTAGTCAACTTTTTATAGCCTTTTTTGGTCAATGACTGAATGATAGAATCAATCAAATCTGCAGGTTCTAATAGGTTCTAATAATTTTCGGTACCACTTTAAAATAAGACTACCTTTATAAAGGGTTTATAAATGGTTTACAATTGGTTTATTAATGGTTACTAATTAGGTTGTAAATGCCTTAAAAATCATTAATAATCAGTTATAACACATACGTAGAAAAGGCAATAATGACCTATATTGTTACACTTTCTACTTATGTGTTATAACTGATTATTGTTAATTAAGTGGTACCGAATATTCTTAAATTTCTTTTTTTTGGTTTCTCTGTTGGATCATGACTCCAGCAGAAAGGAAGGTGAATTTTCTCACTATGAGATTACAGAGCTTTTAACTGATGAATTTCCCACCTCTATACGTCTAAAGCTGGATTTCCCTGCAGATCTGATCTGAATTCACGTCCCTCAGCTCCTATTTCTCAGCAGATCTTTCTCTCCTCAGGGAGAGGTGGGGTTTTGGGAAAGTGCTAACGTCTCTAAAGGCGCGACGGTTAGATCTGCAGATCACTGTCATAACAAACCATTATAATGCCTCTGTGCCGAGCGTCTCTGGAGGAGGGTAATTTTACCTGGTTGGTTTAGTTTGAATAAATGTGTCGCCTCCGTCTCCGCCTCACGTCCGTCCGTCCGTCCGCCGTCCCCAAGACAAACGAGAGCCGCCAGCGCTGTCCTCGCATTCCTCACATGCCTCACATTCCGCTCTGAGTTTGGGGAAAAGTAATGAATCTGCACAGTTTTAGAGGTGCGCTGAGTCTCTTGGATGTTAAAAAGGATTTCCACCAATTTTTCCACCAATTCCTCCGTAACTAAACCCTTTAAATGCCAACAGAGTCAGTCAGAGTCAGCCAGAGACTCCATTTAATACCTGATACACTGTTTTATCAGAGTTCTGAGAAGATTATCAGAATAAAACACATTTTAATGCATTAATATGACAATTGCATACGTGCAGAATGTTCTGAGATTTCACAATGGCAGAAAAATCTGTAATCCCTTAATATGCTTAATTGTACTTAAATATAATTAGAAATGTCTAAGTATGCTGTAAATATACTAACAGATTTATGTACGTAAAATATATTAAAAGTACATTAATACTATGCTTTCATCAAATGCTTGAAAGTAAACTTTGATCATACTTTTAAAAAAAGTACAATATAGTGTATTTAAATAAATAGACTATGAAGTACATTTTTGGTTTAATGTAATTCAATATATTTCTAAAATACTGTTGTTACAGTAGTAACTGACTTTAGAAAGCACATTAAATTACTACATTGGTAAATTAAAAAAAAAATGTATTTAGGTATTACATTAATATAACAGATAAAATGTTTTTCAAAGCTCTGTAGTTATAATTAGGAAAATATAAATGTAAATAAATTATAGGACACAATTAAATAACACAATTAAAAGTCAAATTAAAAAATTTAAAAAACAAATTGTAGAACAGTATATAAAAATATTTTTAATACCCAACAAAGTACACCTAGAAGTGTACTACTTACAAAAGACAGGAACAAGTAGTATATATAGTTGTACATATATTTAACATCAATTCTTTAAAATAGTTCCATTTTAGTACAGTTAAGTACACTTTTGTACTTTTGTACTATTTTTATATTGTAATTACATTTTTTCTAAGTTCCAAAAAATTGTTCCATTTTATCACTCTTTAAATATACTGATTAATAATAATAATGTGGCTACAAGAACACTTTAGTGCACTATAGCATAATAATGCTTAGTATATTTATGTATTTAATAATGTGGCGGATGAATAAATGCAAGCTTTTTTGTATATATTTTTTTTGTGTGTTTTTTTTTCTGTGTGTGTGTGTGTGTGTGTGTGTGTGTCTAGGCCACGCCTACAGGAGGTGTGACCTGAATGGGAGTTGGGAACTGGCCACCAGTAACAACAAAACCTGGGCCAATTACAGCGAGTGCGCAAAATTCCTCCATTACAACCACCAGAACCAGGAGAGGGTACGCTATACACACACACACACACACACACACACACTACACACACACACACACACACACACACACACACACACACTTATACACCAATTCACCAGTTGTATTGAGGTTTCCCACTGTTGCAGTGATCTGTGATCTGTAGTAATGAAAGTGAAGGAGTGAAGTGTGGGTTTATATACACGGTCTAACAGGTTAAACAATCAGCACAAACATACAGTTCTGACAATTACAAATAAAAACTTAATAGATTCAATATATTATAATATTAATATATAATATTAATGTGTGTGTGTGTGTGTGCAGTAAGGTTATTGTGTTACAGGGGTGTATTATGATGGAATGTAAATGTACTCCAGTTTGAGAAGTGCGTTTCTAGGGGTTAAAGTATCATTAAAGCAGAGTTTAATTCCTGTGGGTTTGGTCTAAAGTGTTGTTTATGGGTAGAGAGATTGTGTGTTTGTGTGTGTGTGTGTGTGTGTGTGTGTGTGTGTGGCTCCGCAGGCGGAGGGATACGAGGGTAAACGTCTCCGGCGCTCCGGACTCGTTTCGTTTGTTTAACTCTGTTTAAATTCCGATCTTTTGTACGAAGTTCGCTTTGTTGCGACTCTCCGGAAAAACGAGAGATTCAGAGTTTAGATAAAGAATTCTGAGCGTTTAGATGAAGAATGTGTTCAAACCTACTCTCCATCACAATCTGTCTCAACAACAACCGCAGAGGAAGAAAGAAAAAAGAGCGGGAAAGTACCGAGATCTGTTCCAGGAATCCGGGTTTCTGAGGGGACGTGTTTGGGTTCCAGTCGGAGTCGTTTTCCCAAAATATTCAACCCATAAAACCCATAAAACCACCACGTCCACTTTGATCCTCATCAGCAGATTATAATTCAATAACACAATGTTTTGAAATGATACCATAAATACACGTTCCAGAGTGGGAGGCTGGGGTGGTGAGATTGTGAGACTGTGGGAGAGTGAGACAGTGGGATGATAGGTTGATAGAATAATAGGACAGTGGGATGATGAAACAGTAAGATGGTGAGACAGTTGGATTGTGAGATAGTCTGTCGGTGAGACAGTGTGTTGGTGGGATGGTAGAATAGACAGTTGGATGAAGAGACAGTTTAGTGGTAGGATGGTGAGACAGTGAGACAGTAGGATGGTTAGACCGTAGGATGTTGAGACAGTGGATTGATGAGGTTTCAGGATGGTGAGACAGTAGGAAGGTGAGACAGAAGGATGTTAAGAAAGTGGAGTGATAAGATAGTAGGAGTGGTCAGACAGTAGGATGTTTTGACAGTGAGACAGTTGGACAGTGAGACATTTGGATATTGAGACAGTGAGACAGTAGGACAGTGAGACAGTTGGATGTTGAGACAGTGAGTCAGTTGGATGTTTTGTCAGTGAGTCAGTTGGATGTTGAGACAGTGAGTCAGTTGGATGTTTTGTCAGTGAGTCAGTTGGATGTTGAGACAGTGAGACAGTAGGACAGTGAGACAGTTGGATGTTGAGACAGTGAGACAGTAGGACAGTGAGACAGTTGGATGTTGAGACAGTGAGACAGTTGGATGTTGAGACAGTGAGACAGTTGGATGTTTTGTCAGTGAGTCAGTTGGATGTTGAGACAGTGAGACAGTAGGACAGTGAGACAGTTGGATGTTGAGATAGTGAGTCAGTTGGATGTTTTGTCAGTGAGTCAGTTGGATGTTGAGACAGTGAGACAGTAGGACAGTGAGACAGTTGGATGTTGAGACAGTGAGACAGTAGGACAGTGAGACAGTTGGATGTTGAGACAGTGAGTCAGTTGGATGTTTTGTCAGTGAGTCAGTTGGATGTTGAGACAGTGAGATAGTAGGACAGTGAGACAGTTGGATGTTGAGACAGTGAGACAGTAGGACAGTGAGACAGTTGGATGTTGAGACAGTGAGACAGTTGGATGTTTTGTCAGTGAGTCAGTTGGATGTTGAGACAGTGAGACAGTAGGACAGTGAGACAGTTGGATGTTGAGACAGTGAGACAGTAGGACAGTGAGACAGTTGGATGTTGACAGTGAGTCAGTTGGATGTTTTGTCAGTGAGTCAGTTGGATGTTGAGACAGTGAGACAGAAGGACAGTGAGACAGTTGGATGTTGAGATAGTGAGTCAGTTGGATGTTTTGTCAGTGAGTCAGTTGGATGTTGAGACAGTGAGACAGTAGGACAGTGAGACAGTTGGATGTTGAGACAGTGAGACAGTAGGACAGTGAGACAGTTGGATGTTGAGACAGTGAGTCAGTTGGATGTTTTGTCAGTGAGTCAGTTGGATGTTGAGACAGTGAGATAGTAGGACAGTGAGACAGTTGGATGTTGAGACAGTGAGACAGTAGGACAGTGAGACAGTTGGATGTTGAGACAGTGAGACAGTTGGATGTTTTGTCAGTGAGTCAGTTGGATGTTGAGACAGTGAGACAGTAGGACAGTGAGACAGTTGGATGTTGAGACAGTGAGACAGTAGGACAGTGAGACAGTTGGATGTTGAGACAGTGAGTCAGTTGGATGTTTTGTCAGTGAGTCAGTTGGAGGTTGAGACAGTGAGATAGTAGGACAGTGAGACAGTTGGATGTTGAGACAGTGAGACAGTAGGACAGTGAGACAGTTGGATGTTGAGACAGTGAGACAGTTGGATGTTTTGTCAGTGAGTCAGTTGGATGTTGAGACAGTGAGACAGTAGGACAGTGAGACAGTTGGATGTTGAGACAGTGAGACAGTAGGACAGTGAGACAGTTGGATGTTGAGACAGTGAGTCAGTTGGATGTTTTGTCAGTGAGTCAGTTGGAGGTTGAGACAGTGAGACAGTAGGACAGTGAGACAGTTGGATGTTGAGACAGTGAGACAGTAGGACAGTGAGACAGTTGGATGTTGAGACAGTGAGTCAGTTGGATGTTTTGTCAGTGAGTCAGTTGGATGTTGAGACAGTGAGACAGAAGGACAGTGAGACAGTTGGATGTTGAGACAGTGAGTCAGTTGGATGTTGAGACAGTGAGACAGTAGGATGTTGAGACAGTGAGACAGTAGGACAGTGAGTCAGTTGGATGTTGAGACAGTAGGATGTTGAGACAGTGAGACAGTAGGATGTTGAGACAGTGAGACAGTAGGACAGTAAGTCAGTTGAATGTTGAGTTAGTGAGACAGTTGGATATTGAGACAGTGAGACAGTAGGACAGTGAGTCAGTTGGATATTGAGACAGTGAGACAGTAGGATGTTTTGACAGTAGGACAGTGAGACAGTTGGATATTGAGACAGTGAGACAGTAGGACAGTGAGTCAGTTGGATATTGAGACAGTGAGACAGTAGGATGTTTTGACAGTAGGACAGTGAGACAGTTGCATGGTAGAATAGCTGGATCTTCAGTTATTGGGCTGAATGCTGTTATTTTGGTGTATTTTGGCTAAAACTGTATTTCTATACAGTATCATATTTCAGAAACCACACCCCTGTAATGACATCCCATAATACTCACTGTAACACACACTGCACAGTAATAACTCTGAGGGGAGTTTTACTGAACACACACTCTTTTTCAACCAAACAGATATTCCTTTATTAAAATCAGTTATAAACTTATAAACAAGTCAATAATATTAAGTGTATCAATTACAGTACATTTAAACTGATGTAATACATGCATAACACAGAACACAATATATACAGATCTGAAGAAAATAGGAGGCCACTTAAAAAAAATGATTTTCTTTGATTTTACCAAATTAAAAACCTCTGGAATATAATCAAGAGGAAGATGGATGATCACAAGCCATCAAACCACCAAACTGAACTACTTGAATTTTTTGCACCAGGAGTAAAGCAGCATAAAGTTATCCAAAAGCAGTGTGTAAGACTGGTGGAGGAGGAGAACATGATGCCATGATGCATGAAAAAAAACTGTGATTAAAAACCAACCAGGGTTATTCCACCAAATATTGATTATTTCTGAACTCTTAAAACTTTATGAATATGAACTTGTTGTTTTCTTTGCATTATTTGAGGTCTGAAAGCTCTGCATCTTTTTTTTTTGTTATTTCAGCCATTTCTGATTTTCTGTAAATAAATGATCTAAATTACAATATATTTATTTGGAATTTGGGAGAAATGTTGTCTGTAGTTTATAGAATAAAACAACAATGTTCATTTTACTCAAACATAAACCTATAAATAGCAAAATCAGAGAAACTGATTCAGAAACTGAAGTGCTCTTTTAATGTTTTCATTCTGAAACTGTGTTTGATTCTCTATTATCTGTAAATATGAAGGTTAATGTGGATTAAATGCAGTTTTTTTTATGGCTGCTGGTGTATGAAGCTCTGTTCTGTGCTTCAGATCATGTTAATAGAGAGCAGAGGGAGAGTTAGAGTGTCTGGAAGCACGTAATCATGAGAATAGTGCAGATATGAGATTTGCGGTGTTTTTTTATTTAATGTGATTTTAGCTGAACGCTCGCCTGGAGCTTTGGGTTCCTGCAGGAAATGAATCTTTAAATTACGCCACTCAGTATCTGCAGAACTAACCGCTCAGCTCTGCTCTCCAGCTGCCAGAGAACCAGGGACTGCTCGAACTGTGTGTGTGTTATAAGTGTGTGAGTTGGATGTGTTCCCAACACTCATTTCTGGGTTTACTGGAGGATTCTGGGTAATTGGGAGGTCTAGGGTGGGTTTGGGCCGTTGCGCAGCGCGCTAAATGCTAACAGCTGCCTTAACCAATAGTCATCTGATCAATACAGAGTTGATAATCAATATCACCACTAATACAAAAACAAATACCCCCACTTACACTTACCTGTTCACTATATTTTCACCAGACCTGCTCTCAGAACATTTTAACATCCATAGCTGTCTGTCTGTCTGTCTGTCCAGCCATGACGATCTGTCTGTCATCCTTTCATCTGTCCATTTATTCACCTTTACATCCATCTCTTCCTATCAATGTCTATCTGTCCATGCATCTGTCTGTCTATCTAATATTCCTTGCCATCAAACCATCCATTTGTCTGTCCATTTATCCATACATACATCTATCCATCCATCCATCCCTTCACCTGTCCATCCATCCATTTATCCATCCATCCATTCAACTGTCTGTCTGTTACTCTGTCTCTCTGTCCACCCATCTATCTATCTGTCTGTCTGTCTTTCTAACCAGTGATGAATATCTGCCTGTTATCCTTCCATCTATCAATTCATTCACCTATTCATCCATCTCTCAATTTCTGTCTGACCATCCATTTATCTATCTATCTGTCCATATATCTAGTCCATCCAACAATCCATTCATCCATTGTCTGGCAATCCATCCATCCATCTGTCTGGTGTGTGTCTGTCTGTGCACCTGCCTGTCTGTCCATCGGTCTATATGTCTGTCTATTTGTCTTTCTAGACTGATGTCTGGCTGTTCAATTTATCTCTCTGTTTGTCTATATTTTATCTTTCCATTTATTCATTTCTTTAACTATACATGCATCTCTTTCTATCAATCTGTCTGTCTGTCTGTTCTTATGTCTGTCTGCCTGTCATCCTTCCATCTATCCATTCATTCACCTATACCTTCATCTGTTTCTATGAATCTCTCTGCCTGGCTGGCTGGCTGTTTCTATCATTCTGTCTTATTTGTCTGTCTGTTTCTTTGTCTATCCATCCAGCTATCTGTCCTCCCATCTGTCTGTCCATCCATATGCCTTTCATAATGATGATCTGTGTAAGCTACATTAAGTGTTCAATGTAAATGCAGGCTGTCTGAGGCTGTCTTCACCTGGCCTTGCCATGAGCACAATGACCAGTGTTCACAATTAATAAAAAAAAAGTTTTATTTTTATCCAATCAGAAATGTGGAACCTAACGACTAAGTAACACGCTGAAGTGGGCGGGGTTTAAACACAACACTAAATGAACCACTTCTGACACCAATCTTTACTGATCTGAACTAATAATTAGAAATCAATACTGTGTTTTTAAAAAATGCTTCAGTTTTACAATGTCAAACATTGCGATATATTGACGATTGATAAGTGCTTCACTCTGCAGTCAGAAAATATCCAGAACTACATTCAGCATACTGTAGTATTGATATATTTTTTTGTGTTGTTCTGACCTGCAGGAGGTGTTTGACAGGCTCTACCTCATCTACACCATCGGATACTCCATCTCCCTCGGCTCGCTGATGGTGGCCGTGGTGATCTTAGGATACTTCCGGTGAGTCTAAATATATGATTAAAATGATTTTTACACCAAATATGACAAAACATATAGTTTACATATATCATTCTGTCATCAGGTTTCAGCTAATTTCCATCATCTTAGTCAGATGCATTAATTTAAAATGTTCTGTAATGTAGATTAATACTAAAATAATCACAAATAAAATAAAAACACATGCATAAAAACGATGAATGGGAAGATGTGCCCAAACATTTGACTTTTAATGTATTTCTGAATCACATTAATTGCAAATAAATTAAATTGTTTTTTAATCTGGTCTAGTTACACTAATAACACACAATTTGTTCTACTGTTCATGCATGTTATTGATTACTGTGTTAATAAATGATCTAATTATTGATTGGAAAAAAAATCAGTTTTACTTAAGGAGATGAAATGGGAAGTGTAGGATTTACAGGTGTTTTACTCATTAAACACAGAAACACATCCTGACTACTGTCTGCTTATAGAAAATATTCTTTATAAAGAAGAGATAACAGTTTTCTCATCACTATATTATCAGGAGTAAATATAAAAAAAGCACCTACAGTAAAAATTGCAGCGTAAAAAACCCAAACCCTGCACATCTAACAACAGTAAAGGTTCAGAAAGCAATAATAAATAAACTAAAATATCTAAAATATCCACAGAAAACACCCGTGAGAGTTAATCCCACAGCTCCTGGCTGCTCTGAGAGACGACAGAAACATAAATTAAGATTAAACTGCCATCTCTGGAGAAACTACAGGCATACAGTGTATTAAAAATAATAATAAAAAGGCAATTCCAGGATTGCCCTATATATATATATACACCTGTTTTAATACCACTGTATTAAACCAGTGTTTTGCTTTTCCCTCCAGAATAAAAACAATAAGACACAGTAAATCGATATAACCTGCTATTTTTTAGCTTGTGCAGGTGTGAGAGCATGTTTACACGTCTCTGTAATCTATGATTTAAGGATTTTGAGGAATCTCAGGATCTCCTCAGGCTGAAGCAGAGAGAGAAGAGCCTCTGGGAAGAAGCTCAGCTCATCTTCTGATAAATTTAAAATGTTCTGCTCTGTTTACTCTGTAAACCAGGAAGCTGTAGCTGCTCTCAGATTAACGCCGGAGGAGAGTTTCTCTATCTATATCTGGTTCTCTATTTCAGTTCCTTTAAAGGTTCCTTCCTCTTGATCTGAACGCGTTTTTATTTATTAACACTTCCTCCACTGCATTGTTCAAAAGAGGCTCAAAGATCAAGCTCTGAAAAAAAAAAAGACGCTGACCTTAGGGCTAGTATGGTGTCCCGTGACTTTTGCCAAGTGACTTTTTATGTTGAAAAAGTCCCTTGTTTGATTACAGGGACAGTTCTAGCCAGACATTGCTGGTCACAGTCATATTTGCATTACATCAAACCGCATTCCAGCTCATGGCTATATTATTTAACCCAAAAAGTTCTTTAAAACAAAGAAAATTTTTATTTTCTATTACAGCCATGTAACATTTTATATTTGAATAAACTAGTTAAATAATTTTAACTCTGTTAGTTCATTTTATAAACTTTCCGTAACTTCCTTTTCAGCCAAAATGCATTATTTATTTTAATATTTGTAATAATCACAAGTATAAAACCTATTAAATAATGTTTGAATAACTCAAAATGAGTTAATATTTTAATGCTAAGTAATTACAATCTTTAAAAGTTTTTTTAGCTTCAATTATTAGTGTTTCATTCCTTAATTGGCCACAGAAAGACAGTATAACTGTGCAATAACACAACTGTGACACTGCAACACTCAGTGCCAACCAGTAACCTTTTTTTAATTTCTTTTATTGGACCAACATAAACGTGCACTTTAAATCAATGGCATGGTTGTTACACTTTTTTTTCAGTGTATTCTGAAAGAGAAAATAATTCCCGCATCTACTCTTATGGTAGCTTCATCAAACAGTATTTGACTGTGTGTGCAGCATGATTTAGGGCATAACAGTTTGTCTTTGCTATCATAACGACGGGAAAAGTACACCTTGCACAGCTCAAAACACGCAAAACACTTTGGAGTACTAATTCTCTTAATTAATCATGGGCGTAATGTAAAATATTACAACCAACTCACTCATCATTCCCTGGAAGAGTCAGGTGAGCTCTGACTTTGGATTGGTGGATTGCTATTTTAACAGCGCAGCTACCTGGACGTGTCCAATGCATCAACATCCACAGAGCAAGCTAAAAAAAAATAGGTAAAAATTGAACCCCTGGGAACACGGTTGTAGTGCTCTTGGAAGTCAGTGTGAAAAGGTTATATTTTAAACCATTTTGAAACGTTTCTATTGAGCCATTCATCAGGAAATTCTGAGT
Organism: Astyanax mexicanus; assembly: GCF_023375975.1. Taxonomy (NCBI): domain Eukaryota; kingdom Metazoa; phylum Chordata; class Actinopteri; order Characiformes; family Acestrorhamphidae; genus Astyanax; species Astyanax mexicanus. Next base: position 3,729,560 of record NC_064415.1, read on the forward strand.
CGGATGAGTTATGATAAAATATTTTTTTATAAAGTTATGGTGGTCGATGTCGTCCCTGGATAGTAGAGACAATCAAAATGTGCTGACAGTATGTCCTGAGGGTCGCTGGATCGAATGCTTAGTAATGCTGCTGTTCCTCCATCAGCAGCCGGAGTCCGAGAGAGAGAGTACAGTTGGTCGTGCTCTCTCTGGGTGGAGACAGTAGGTGGTGTATTAGATGATAGCTGATGTATTGCGGCTCCGTGTGAATTGTGATGCTGCATTGCCGCCATTTAAAAAAAAGAGGCGGATTCTGACAAGTAATAAAAGAGTCCTTGAAAGCTGAAAGGGTAATTATCTCAGCTAGATTTCAGGAGAAAATTGGTTTTAAAAAAAGTGCTCACTGTAAATGTACCTGTTAATGTCGAGGTGCTGGTTTTACAAGCACTGCATCCATTAAGAAGGTAATTTGCTTATTAAAATTTAAAGCATGGTGTAGGGTGCATCGTGATGTAGTGTCCCTTTGCTGCCTCAGGGCCTGGATGCCTTGCGATCGATGAGGGAGCAATGCATTCAAACCTGGATCAAAACAGGAACATGTAAGAGCAGAAGGCTGTGACCTCCAGCTGAAGACATGTTGGGTAATGGAACAAGACAATGACCCCTGGAAATTTAACAATAAATCAATGAAATAATGGTGGAAACGTGAGAAGATGTGATCTGTAATGGTCTGGCCAGAGTCCTGACCTTAACCCTATAGATATACAGACACATCAGACATCTCAGAAATGATCTGATGGATAGAAATACGTCTGCAGGGACGAACCAAAGTCCAAAATATCTCCTCAAGAGAAATCTTATTACCAGTTAGATCAGGGGTGTCCAAACTTTTTTGTGGAGGGCCAGAAGGAGAAATATATTTGAAGTCACGGGCCACAGACTCTGTAATAAAACAAGTAATGAAATATACCACTTTAAATAATACATTTCCCTGATTATTTCATTTACACACCGTTTTACTTGACTTACTATCTTTATCTTTGACAGTGTTGTGTAAACTAAGATTTTTTAAACTGATGTTTCATTTCATGATGTCTCTTAATATTAAACTCCTTAATTACGGCAACTTTTAGACTCTTTGCCCCGTTTTTCTGCGCTAGAAATGCGCACTCTCTCCGCTTTCAGACTCTTTTGCCACTTTTTTCTGCGCTAGAAATGCGCACTCTCTCCGCTTTCAGACTCTTTGCCCCGTTTTTCTGTGCTAGAAATGTGCACTCTCTCCGCTTTTAGACTCTTTGCCCCGTTTTTCTGCGCTAGAAATGCGCACTCTCTCCGCTTTTAGACTCTTTGCCCCGTTTTTCTGCGCTAGAAATGCGCACTCTCTCCGCTTTCAGACTCTTTGCCCTCTTTTTCTGCGCTAGAAATGCGCACTCTCTCCGCTTTTAGACTCTTTGCCCCGTTTTTCTGTGCTAGAAATGCGCACCCTCTCCACTTTCAGACTCTTTGGCCCGTTTTTCTGTGCTAGAAATGCGCACTCTCTCCGCTATTAGACTCTTTGGCCCGTTTTTCTGCGCTAGAAATGCGCACCCTCTCCGCTTTTAGACTCTTTGGCCCGTTTTTCTGCGCTAGAAATGCGCACTCTCTCCGCTTTCAGACTCTTTGCCCCGTTTTTCTGTGCTAGAAATGCGCACTCTCTCCGCTTTTAGACTCTTTGCCCCGTTTTTCTGCGCTAGAAATGCGCACTCTCTCCGCTTTCAGACTCTTTGCCCTCTTTTTCTGCGCTAGAAATGCGCACTCTCTCCGCTTTTAGACTCTTTGCCCCATTTTTCTGTGCTAGAAATGCGCACCCTCTCCACTTTCAGACTCTTTGGCCCGTTTTTCTGTGCTAGAAATGCGCACTCTCTCCGCTATTAGACTCTTTGGCCCGTTTTTCTGCGCTAGAAATGCGCACCCTCTCCGCTTTTAGACTCTTTGGCCCGTTTTTCTGCGCTAGAAATGCGCACCCTCTCCGCTTTTAGACTCTTTGGCCCGTTTTTCTGCGCTAGAAATGTGCATCTTCTCCGCTTTCAGACTCTTTTGCCACTTTTTTCTGCGCTAGAAATGCGCACCCTCTCCGCTTTTAGACTCTTTGCCCCGTTTTTCTGCGCTAGAAATGCGCACTCTCTCCGCTATTAGACTCTTTGGCCCGTTTTTCTGCGCTAGAAATGAACACTCTCTCCGCTTTTAAACTCTTTGGCCCATTTTTCTGCACTAGAAATGCGCACCCTTTTGGCCCGTTTCTGACACCTAGCGTTCAAGCTTTGAATCTCACATTATGAAAATCTGCTTAACAGCGGGCCAACTTTCATTCTGTTTCTAAAATACCTCGCGGGCCGCTCCAAAAAAGGAAACGGGACGCAAATGACCCGCGGACCGTAGTTTGGACACCCCTGATTTAGAGGAAAAGTTTAGTGCAGGCGATGATGCTAAAGAAGGATCTATAGCATATGATATTTAGGATTGAAGAGTTCACCAGCGTTAAAAAAAAAACACTACTTTGATTGGTCTATTAAAAGTGCCCCAAAGATGCAACTGAATATCTAATAAATTCTACTGAACTCTAAATATGATTCTCTTTTACAACTTTTACAGAATGAATGAGTGTGAACGAGCAGCTCAGTTTCCTCTGCTGAGAAGCGTTTGTTGAACACGTCCAGGTAGCTGCACTGTTAAAATAGCAATCCGCCAAAGTCAGAGCTCACCTGACTCTTAAAGGGAATGATGAGAAAGTGACGCTCTGATTGGTTTATTTCACATAACACCCAAAATTGCCACATTCATGATTAATTTAGAGAGTTAGTACACATGCCTTTGCATATTTTGAGCTGTCAAAGTGTACTTTTCCTGATGTTACGAAAGCAAAGTCACACTGACACGCCCCAAATCAATATGAACGCTGCATGGTTGATGGCTTGATTAGATTAAGTGTGTCTATAATTGTAAAGTAAATCAGGCAGAATACACAAATCCACATACAGTACCAGTCAAAAGTTTGGACACACCTTTCACCAAATTCAACCAGAATATATTTTATATTTTAGATTCTTAGATGATCAGTTTTTGCAAATCTCTGCTGGATTTTCTCAGTCAGCTTTATGAGGTAGAGTCATCTGGAATTCAGGCTTTCAGTTAACAGCTGTGCTGAACTCATCAAGAGTTAATTACTTGAACTTCTTGTCTCTTAATAAAGTGTTTGAGAGCATCAGTTAAAGTAAAGTAGTGAAGAGGTAGAGTTACAGGTATACAGTGAATAGTGAATATTTGAATAATGTTCTAATCCAGGTTATGAAAAGCAAGAACTACTTGCTTCTTATAAGTAAAGAAAAAATACTTTAAGAAGAAATACAGGTCAGTCAATCCGAAAAGAAGATTAAGTTAAATCAAAGACCATCGGAAACATTATAATGATGAAACTGGCACTCATCAGGACCGCCCCAGGAAAGGAAGAATGAGAGTTGCCTCTTAGTATGTTTGAGAGCATCAGTTGTGAAGTTTTCTATGAATCTGGTATCTATAAAGCATTATAAGTACATTCATGAAGCTTTATAAACCATTCATAATGCAGTCTGTGAAAAGCGCTTATGAAGCTTTTGGTTTAATTTGTTATATATATGCCTTTGGTAATGTGGAATAAGTCATCACTTTACCTGCCTACCTAAGTCTGTGAAAAGTGCTTATAAGTGATCATTAGATGTTATGTGCATTTACAGAACAGTTTTCATTATTACATATAGCAGTTGGAGGGAAGGCATGGCTGTGGATCTTGATGAAGCATTATGTGAGTGAACTCAGCATCTATTAAGCTTTATGAAGCAGGTCTCACCAATAATGTAAAGAACAGTAATCGCCAACATATCATATATAAAGCTTTATGTTGTGGAGATTATAAACAGTTATGTGTAGTTAGAAAGGCTTATGTCAAGTGTTATAAAGCTGTATGAATGCATCTATAATACTTTATAGATACCTGAGTCATAGAAAGTGTTACCAAACACAAATTTGTACATGGTGTACATTTCTTTCACTAGGTAATCGCTCCACTAGCATTAGTGAACACTAGTGAACTGTGTATGTAGGGGTTAAGTAGCTCCTTCTCCTGCAGAAGACTGGACTCTTTGCTGAGTCAGATGAAGGTAAGATCGTTCAGGCTGATAGTGGTGATTTGAGGCGCTGTTGTGCTCAGTAGCTCCATTTACGCGGTTAATTAATGCGCTGTGGTTATTTATCCGGCGCCGTGTTTAAATGAAGGCCCGGGAGCGTGCTGGACCGAGCTGCTGACAGCCGGACCGAGCCTGGCCCGACTCCAGATCTGTCAGCGCCGGCCCAAGAGTGTCCGGACAGCACCAGCCCTGCTGCCGCTCAGCCTTCTAGAGTCTTTTATACACACTGAGAGTCAGCAGAGCGTCCGAGGGGTCCGGGAGGGGTCTCAGCACATTAACACCCGCCTTTAATAACACAACACATTTCCTGATACATTACTGCGTCTGAATGCAGCATAAACTGAGAGAGGGGGAGTGCAGGAATGAGAGTAATTTTAAAGCATTTTGGTACGTTTCTATTGGACCATTCATCATAAAATTCTGAGTCAGAAAAGTTCTGGCGACAGATGAGTCAAGGTAGATGTCTTCCCTGGACAGTAGAGCCACTCAAAATGTGCTGACAGCATTTCCTGAGGGTCGCCAGTTCGAATGCTGAGTCATGCTGCTGTTCCTCCATCAGCAGCCGGAGTCCGAGAGAGAGAGAGAGAGAGAGAGAGAGAGAGAGAGAGTAAGTACAGTTGCTTATGCTCTCTCTGGGTGGATACAGTAGGTGGCCCTCTGTTAGCTGAGGTATCAGCTGAGGTACCATGTAAACGGTGATGCTGCATTGGCACCATTTTGAAAAGAGGCGGAGTTTAACTTTGCATGTATCGAAGGAGTCCTAGCGAGTGTAAAGGGTAATTGTCTCAGCTAGATACAGTTGCAAGAAAAACTATGTGAATCCTTTGGGATTCTACTTGGATTTCTGCATAAATTGATCATTAATTGTGTTCTGATCTTCATCTACGTCACAACAATAGACAAACACAGTCTGATTAAACTAAAACCACACAAAAATATATGTTTGCATGTTTTTATTGAACTTTCTCCACTTGTAGAGCGTCTGTCTTACCGTGAACACATGAACATCAAGCAGCAATGCTTCTTAAGAACAGCAAACTCAAAACTGCTGTGTTTTTTTTTTTATAGGGCAGGGCAGCTTTAACCATCACATCCAATCACATCTCATCACATCCTGACTCCAATTAGCTCTTAGAAAAGTCATTAGCTCTAGAGATTCACATACTTTCCCCCCTCACTGTGAATGTTAACATGTTGTGTTTAATAAAACCAAGCAAACATATAATTGTTTGTGTGGTATTAGTTTAAGCAGACTGTGTTTGTCTATTGTTGTGACGTAGATGAAGATCAGAACACATTTAATGACCAATTTATGCAGAAATCCAAATATAATCCCAAAGAGTTCACATACTTTTACTTGCAACTGTGTACAGCTCTGGAACAAAATAAGAGCACCTAAAAATGACGAGTTTCTTTGATTTTATCAAATTTAAAAACTCTGGAATATAATCAAGAGGAAGATGGATGATCACAAACCATCAAACCACCAAACTGAACTGCTTGAATTTTTGCACCAGGAGTAAAGCAGCATAAAGTTATCCAAAAGCAGTGTGTAAGACTGGTGGAGGAGAACATGATGCCAAGATGCATGAACACCAGGGTTATTCCACCAAATATTGATTATTTCTGAACTCTTAAAACTTTATGAATGTGAACTTGTTTTCTTTGCATTATTTGAGGTATGAAAGCTCTGCTATTTTTTATTTTTATTTTAGCCATTTCTTATTTTCTCTTTAAATGACTATTTTTATTTGGAATTTGGGAGTTATTCTATAAACTACGGACAACATTTCTCCCAAATTCCAAATAAAAATAGCTATTTATTTATTTTATAATCTAGTAATGATCAGTATTATGTATGTTATTGTAGAGATTGTAGAGATGATTAGAGTAGTGGTTTTTACAGTATATTCAGCGCTGAGCTCTAAATTCACTGCGTTTGATCAATAGTCCGGAGAGGTCAGACACCAGCGGCGTAGCGAGGCTGTGGACGGGTTTCACTCTCTCGTTCCTGCGGGAGACGGATATAAAAACAGAGGGATGATTAGCAGAGTGGTGGTGGTTCTGCTGGATCATGGACTGAACAGCTGAACTGTGTGTTGGGGCCTCGGGGCCCCAGGCTCGGCGCTAACCTGATTAATTAGGACAGAAGCAGGACACTGGGAGTACACGGTTCTGCGGTTTGGCTGCAGGACGAGTGCGGGGGGAGGGGCGGTGGTTGTAGTGTAACAGGTAGGGTGTGGAGAATGTGCCGCAGGATGTGGGTGCAGGGGGTGTAGTGCATAGACTGTATATAAGTATGGACAGAACGACAGGTGTTAAAAAGTAAAGCCACTACGTCTCTTACGCCCTCTGGTGGCTGGCTCCAGTACAACTTTTAACCCCGCCTCTTTTCATTCAACAAAATGAGAGATAATGGAATATATAATATAAAATTACGTTTTTTTGGAAGTTGGATTCTGTGCATTCTGCAAGCCCCGTCTAGTGTTAATAAATAACCCACAATGTTTTTATTTACAGTTAACACGTTTTATAGGAGTTATCCCGTGATATTTAAAGGGATGTGGCAATGTGGTGTTGATTGACAGGTCGCCCGAGAGCGTGAATGCACACCACCACTGTGGCTCAGTCTCGGAGCTCACTGTCAGATATTCCTGATATTCAAATTTTACTGTTAAAATGACTATCTGAAGTAAAGCAGTGGCTTGTTCAGCAGTTAAAGCTCCACTAGGTAGGATTGAGATTTTGTGCTCGTGGGCTCCCCCTACAGTTGTAGAGTGTAATAAATGTTTCAGGCGGATTAGTTTCTCTTTCTCGTTTTCTGGCTTTCACAGACATATTCGGTCTCTTTCCAGCTTCTGCCAGAGTGTCTGTATGTTAGTTTGTAAAGAATGAACCAGTAGTCCTTGTAGAACTGTTAGAACTAAAGGTCGGAAAGCAGGTCGCAGTTCTCGCGGAGGAGCGTTGGTCGCGGCCGCCTCGGAGAACTTACAGAGTCTGGTTTGAGCTCAGAGGAGCTCCGGCACAGACACGAGAGCACCGCTATTCCTCCTATTACACCTCAATGCAGCGCTGCAGTGAGTTTCAAGCTGTAATTTTACTTCTTTAAAAAGATAAAAAATCAAGGAAATCCTACCTAGTGCTGCTTTAACTGTTGTAACAGAACCTCAGGGAAACGTTCTCTGCAGTTTTTTCAGTAAGTGGATAATTTCCCTCCATTAATTCATTAGTATTCATACTTTGTTGTACTTCTCCCTAATTTTAGTATGTAGGTTAGGTTTTTAACCTAGCGTTAGCTACTTAACGCTATAGCTAACTATTTAACTAGGTTAGCCAACTCAGGTTTGCAAAGTTAAGTAACTTCTTTGGTGAAAATGATGGTAAAATGCAAAGAGTAATTGCCACGCCAGTTCTCTACTGCGCAAGCACACACTCTAAAAAGTGATTTTGTGTTTTAGTCAGAGGAACTAATATTGTTAAGTTGAGTGAAATTACCGACCAAAATAACTCAATAAAGTAAACTTTAAAATGTTTGTTGAGCCAATGAAAAAATGTGATTTATCAATATTTTTTTTGTGTAAAAAACACAAAAACAATCACTTGCTCAACAGGAATATTGTAGTTCTTTTAACATGAAGATTGTAATAGCTTGAACCAAATAATCAGATCTATGTCAACAAGCAAATATAAGTTGGCTAAATAGATTACATTACATTACATTACATTACATTACATTACATTACATTACATTACATTTGGCAGACGCTTTTGTCCAAAGCGACTTACAATAGTCAAGTACAATGTAAAATAAGTTTAAAGGTAAAACAACTTTGGATAGGGATAAAAGGAGGACAAAGGGGAGTAATAGGATAGAGGAGTGAAGGAGAGGAAGAAGGAAATGAGGTTAGAATTAGTTAGTGTGTTAGAGGTGTTAAGAGATTAAGAGCTCTTTGAAGAGCTCTGTCTTCAGGAGTTTATTAAAGATAGCGAGAGATTCTCCTGATCTGGTAGTGGAAGGTAGTTTGTTCCACCATTGGGGAACTCTGTATGAGAACAGTCTGGATTGTTCTTTGCTTTGTGTGAATGTTTGGCAAAGCGAGGCGACGTTCATTGGAGGAGCGCAGCGGCCGGGAGGTAGCGTAAGCCTTCAGGAGTGAGTGCAGGTAGGAAGGAGCTGTTCTGTCATCACCTTGTAGGCGATTGTAAGAGCTTTGAATTTGATGCGAGCATCAACTGGTAGCCAATGGAGCTCAATGAGCAGCGGGGTGACATGTGCCCGTTTTGGCTGGTTGAAGACCAAACGTGCTGCTGCGTTCTGGATCATCTGGAGTGGTTTTACTACACAGGCCGGGAGGCCAGTTAGCAGGGCATTGCAGTAGTCGAGGCGTGAGATGACGACCGCTTGCACCAGGAGTTGGGTGGCCTGTTGCGTCAGGAACGGTCTAATTTTTCGGATGTTACAGAGCGCAAAGCGGCAGGACCGAGCAACTGAGGCCACATGGTGCGTGAAGGAGAGTTGGTCATCAACCAGAACACCCAGGTTCCTAGCAACCTTTGTCGGTGATAGATACATCTCTATTAAATAGATACATCTCTATTAAAATGACAGACAGCACAGCTGTTGGCTGAACTCAAAAATCTTGATGCATCATGTTGCCGTACAATTTTGAGTTTTGCCGTACGTAATACAAGTGAATGGGGACGTCCTGTCCATAATTATATGCAGTCTAGGGTGTAGTGTAACAGGTATGGTGTAGAAAATGTGCCGCAGTTATACCCACTTGCATCATGCTCCCACTTTTTTTTTTTTATTTATATTTTTTATTTCTGCTTCTCTATTTGTGGAGCCACTCGTCTTTTTTAATGAGATGCATAAATAAACACAGCTCTCGCCCCGGTTGATTGATGGCGTCCGAACTTCTGTAAACTCTTGCTGCAGTCTGGAGGAAGAGAGCAGCACAAACAGCTGGATTTACAGAGACGGAAACTGTAAGACTGTAGAGAAAAATTACTACAACCTGCTACAACCCCGTATGATGACGGGGGGCATCATGAGGGTCCGGGGGAGGGGGGGATGACACCTGTAGAGTGCAATAGCACCTGTAGAGATGAGCGATGCTGTGTTTGTTTATGGTTCTGTGGGGAATTCTCCTCTACACCATTAATAAACATCTCTCTATATAAAACTACTAACATTTATTTGATATTTAATAAGTAGTAATAATTTTAATTGTAATTATATGTAATTGACATACAGTACTGTGCAAAAGTTTTAGGCAGCAAAGCAAATTACAATAAATCATTTATCTCAATAATTCGAGTTTTTTTTACCTGAAAAATACATATGATTTAGACCAGGGATGTCCAAACTTTTTTTGTTGGGGGCCAGAAGTAGAAATATATTTGAAGTCACGGGCCACAGACTCTGTAATAAAACAAATAATGAAATATACCACTTTAAATGGTATGTGACTGAAGCGTTGAAAACTGCCAGAGCTGCAGGTCAGTCCTCAGTGCTCATTCTGCTGGACCTCTCGGCCGCATTTGACACAGTCAACCATGACTTCCTCCTAACTATATTCTCAAACATGGGGATCGCAGACAATGTGCTGTCATGGTTCAGATCGTACCTCACTGGGCGCTCGTTCAAGGTGTCGTGGCAAGGACAGCTGTCCTCAGCCCGCTCCTTATCCACTGGGGTTCCCCAAGGTTCGGTACTGGGACCCCTTCTCTTCTCCATATACACCACCTCTCTTGGTCAGGTTATCCGCTCACACGGATTTTCCTACCATTGCTTTGCTGATGACACCCAGCTATACCTGTCGTTCTCACCTGAAGATCACTCAATCTCTGCACGGATATCGCAGTGTCTCTCTGACATATCCTCATGGATGAGGGAGCATCACCTTCAATTAAATTTCTCAAAGACTGAACTTCTGGTTATACCAGCAAAACCATCTTTTCAACACAAATTCTCTATAAGTATCGACTCTCTCTCTCTCTCACCGACAAAGGTTGCTAGGAACCTGGGTGTTCTGGTTGATGACCAACTCTCCTTCACGCACCATGTGGCCTCAGTTGCTCGGTCCTGCCGCTTTGCGCTCTATAACATCCGAAAAATTAGACCGTTCTTGACGCAACAGGCCACCCAACTCCTGGTACAAGCAGTCGTCATCTCACGCCTCGACTACTGCAATGCCCTGCTAACTGGCCTCCCGGCCTGTGTAGTAAAACCACTCCAGATGATCCAGAACGCAGCAGCACGTCTGGTCTTCAACCAGCCAAAACGGGCACATGTCACCCCGCTGCTCATTGAGCTCCATTGGCTACCAGTTGATGCTCGCATCAAATTCAAAGCTCTTACAATCGCCTACAAGGTGATGACAGAACAGGCTCCTTCCTACCTGCACTCACTCCTGAAGGCTTACGCTACCTCCCGGCCGCTGCGCTCCTCCAGTGAACGTCGCCTCACTTTGCCAAACACTCACACAAAGCAATCCAGACTGTTCTCATACAGAGTTCCCCAATGGTGGAACAAACTACCTTCTACTACCAGATCAGGAGAATCTCTCACTATCTTTAATAAACTCCTGAAGACAGAGCTCTTCAAAGAGCACTTACTCTCCTAACACCTCTAACTAACTACCTTCTACTACCAGATCAGGAGAATCTCTCACTATCTTTAATAAACTCCTGAAGACAGAGCTCTACAAAGAGAACTTACTCTCTTAACACCTCTAACACACTAACTACTTCTAACCTCATTTCCTTCTTCCCCTCCTTCACTCCTCTATCCTATTATTCCCCTTTGTCCTCCTTTTATCCCTATCCAAAGATGTTTTACCTTTAAACTTATTTTACATTGTACTTGACTATTGTAAGTCGCTTTGGACAAAAGCGTCTGCCAAATGAAATGTAATGTAATGTAATGTAAATAATACTTTTTTCCTGATTACTTTCATTTACACACCATTTTACTTGACTTACAATCTTTATCTTTGACAGTGTTGTGTAAACTAAGATTTTTCAAATTGATGTTTAATTTCATGATGTCTCTTAATATTAAACTCCTTAATTACGGCAACTTTTAGACTCTTTGGTCCGTTTTTCTGCTCTACAACTGCGCACTCTCTCCGCTTTTAGACTCTTTGGCCCGTTTTTCTGCGCTAGAAATGCGCACTCTCTCCGCTTTTAGACTCTTTGGCTCGTTTTTCTGCGCTAGAACTGCGCACCCTCTCCGCTTTTAGACTCTTTGGCCCGTTTTTCTGCGCTAGAAATGCGCACTCTCTCCGCTTTTAGACTCTTTTATCCCGTTTCTGACACCTAGCGTTCAAACTTTGAATCTCACATTATAAAAACCTGCTTAACAGCGGGCCAACTTTCATTCTATTTCTACAATACCTCGCGGGCCGCTCCAAAAAAGGAAACGAGCCACAAATGGCCGCAGGCGGTAGATTGGACACCCCTGATTTAGACGTTTTAGACAAAGTCAATATAAGAAACACTGAGCTGTTTCTGGTTTGAGGTTGTGACGTGTTTTAGTGTTTTAGTGTTTTACAGGGGTTTAAACCTGTGCGGAGTATCGTATGCTAACGCAATGCTAACCAGTGTTAGCAGAAATATCATAGTTGCCGTTTTTAGCCAGAAGAGGCTGTTTTTTTCTCCAGATTCTCGGTTGAGTCTGGAGATGTTGGTGTGAGGTTCTCTCAGTGGGCTCTTGGGTAACTGGGCGGGGTCAGTATGGGCAGCACATGCTCGCAATTTTGTTTTTACAGCTCACAGTTTAAGCCCTGCGTTTTTCTTCTCTTTTTTTCAATATTTGTGTTTTTCAAGCCCTCTAAATCCAAAGAATGTGTAGCGGTGTGAGACGGCTTCATCTGGCTCTAATTAGGAGCCGGATTGTTCTTGTAGGCGTCGAGGAATGAGGTGTTAGTGATTCTGCACCGGCCCGGTTCAACCAAATTAACCTCATCCTGCCCCCGGTGCTCAAATACGGCTCTTTATCAATATTGATGTTCGTTGCTATTTTATATCTATATATATTATATTTTAGTTGCTGTCCAATGAAAATCAAGTGTCCCCATTTTAGTTTACTACATAATTTAAACAGACAAACTCTCCTTAACACTGTGCTAAAATGCCTTGATAAAAGGACCAATAGAAATACTTCAAAATGACCTGAAATAAACTCTTTTTACATTGACTTCCATTGAAAGTTTAGAAGGGTTTTTTTCTCTTCTGTAAAGTTGCTGTTTTGGAGATACATGTTTTTCATTGGACAGCCACAATATACACTTTTCACCTCTATCAATAGATGCACCTGAAAGGAAGGGTGGGATTGTAAAGATATCAGTGATCAGAAGGAAGATAAAACTTACGAATAAGAATAAAAGATTATAAATTTAGATTGATAAGTGAAACTCTTGGTCATATTAATTGAGTAGTGTATAATGCATGTGTAACAGATGTGTAACGCTGCAAGATACCAGACGACTCAGCATGTAGAGAGTTGTAGAGGTTCCTAATGTTCCACCTGTGATAATCCATCCCATAATAACTCCAATATTCTCTATACACAGTACCTGCAGTTTGTACAGTAGTGGACACCACTGCTGTCTTTGTTGATGTTAATATGGTATAAAGAGCAGTTATCGTATTGGTCTGCATGCATGTAGTTCTGCATCGTACAGCCATCTGCTAATGGTGCTGGCACTGACTGCAGGACCCATAAAGGGCGTCACTGCTTTCATGAGTGTTTAAAAACAGCAATTTGAGAAGTTGGAGGCAGTGATGTCAGTAAAGCATTACTGAGTAATCCGATTAAATTTACTTATCCAAGCCATTTTTTCACATGTTCCATGTTCAGTTTTCTGCTCAGTTTTCTCATATCTAATTAAATTCTGCATCCTTTATTCATGCTTTATTGTGAAATATGTTAATTAAATAATTATCTACCTACCTACCTACCCATCTGCCTACCTACCCATCTACCTACCTACCTGTCTACCTACCTACCTACCTGTCTACCTACCTACACATCTACCTACCTGCCTACCTGTCTACCTACCTGCCTACCTACCTACCATCTACCTACCTACCCATCTACCTACCTGTCTATCTACCTACCCATCTACCTACCTAACTACCTATCTACCTGTCTACCTACCTGTCTACCTACCTACACATCTACCTACCTACCTACCTGTCTACCTACCTACACATCTACCTACCTACCTACCTACACATCTACCTACCTACCCACCTACCTACCTACACATCTACCTACCTACCTATGCATCTACCTACCTGTCTACCTACCTACCCACCTACCTACCTAACTATCTACCTACTTACATACCTATCTACCTACCCATCTGCCTACCTACCCATCTACCTACCTGTCTACCTACCTACCTACCTGTCTACCTACCTGCCTACCTACCTACCTACCTGTCTACCTACCCACCTACCTACCTTACTATCTACCTACTTACCTACCTATCTACCTACCCATCTGCCTACCTACCCATCTGCCTACCTACCCATCTACCTACCTACCTACCTACCTACCTGTCTATCTACCTACCATCTACCTACCTAACCACCTATCTACCTGTCTACCTACCTACACATCTACCTACCTAACTACCTACCTACCTGTCTACCTACCTACACATCTACCTACCTACCTACCTACACATCTACCTACCTACCTACCTGTCTACCTACCTACCCACCTACCTATCTACCCATCTACCTACCTACCTATGCATCTACCTACCTACCTACCTACCTGTCTACGTACCTACCCACCTACCTACCTAACCATCTACCTACTTACCTACCTCTCTACCTACCCATCTGCCTATCTACCCATCTACCTACCTACCTGTCTGCCTACCTACCTACCTACCTACCATCTACCTACCTACCCATCTACCTACCTACCTACCTACCTGTCTATCTACCTACCCATGTACCTACCCATCTACCTACCTAACTACCTATCTACCTGTCTACCTACCTGTCTACCTACCTACACATCTACCTACCTACCTATCTACCTACCTGTCTACCTACCTACCCACCTACCTACCTAACCATCTACCTACTTACCTGTCTACCTACCTACCTGTCTACCTACCTACCTACCCACCTACCTACCTAACCATCTACCTACTTACCTACCTATCTACCTACCAATCTGCCTACCTACCCATCTACCTACCTACCTGTCTACCTACCTACCTGTCTACCTACCTACCTACCTATCTACCAACCTGTCTACCTACCTAGCTACCTAGCTGTCTACCTACCTACCTGTCTATCTACCGACCTACCTATCTACCTACCTGTCTACCTACCTACCTACCTACCTATCTACCTACCTGTCTACCTACCTACCTGTCTATCTACCGACCTACCTATCTACCTAGCTGTCTACCTACCTACCCACCTACCTACCTACCTACCCATCTACCTACCTACTTGTCTACCTACCTACCTGTCTACCTACCTACCTACCTATCTACCAACCTGTCTACCTACCTAGCTACCTAGCTGTCTACCTACCTACCTGTCTATCTACCGACCTACCTATCTACCTACCTGTCTACCTACCTACCTACCTACCTACCTATCTACCTACCTGTCTACCTACCTACCTACCTACCTACCTACCTATCTACCTACCTATCTGTCTACCTACCTACCCACCTACCTACCTACCTACCCATCTACCTACCTACTTGTCTATCTACCTGTCTATCTGTCTATTAATGGTAGTAATCTATGCTACAGTATATAGCATTGCTGTAAGTGGACCACCAGTGTGTATTAACCTGCATCATGAGCTGTCTCTGTCTTCTCATATCTGAATAAATTCTGCTCTTATATGTTGCATGCTTTAATGCAAAATATTTTAATGAAATAATTAACTTTATTTTATTTTGAATGAAGTTTTAATGACATTTATATCCAGAATGAAGCTCTACGAAATGAACAATATTAAATCAGGTGTGAACAACATGAACATCAGCACTCTTGTCGGATTTTAATATAATTCTGTATGATTTATTCTGAGATTAAGAGGAGATGGAGTAATTTAGAGTAGTTTAGAGTAGTTTAGAGTAGTTTAGAGTAATTTAGAGTAGTGTAGAGTAGTGTAGAGTAGTGTAGAGTAGTTTATAGTAGTTTAGAGTAGTTTAGAGTAGTTTAGAGTAGTGTAGAGTAGTTTATAGTAATTTAGAGTAGTTTAGAGTAGTTTAGAGTAGTTTAGAGTAGTTTAGAGTAATTTAGAGTAGTTTAGAGTAGTTAGAGTAATTTAGAGTAATTTAGAGTAGTTTAGAGTAGTTTAGAGTAGTTTAGAGTAATTTAGAGTAGTGTAGAGTAGTTTAGAGTAGTTAGAGTAATTTAGAGTAGTTTAGAGTAGTTTAGAGTAATTTAGAGTAATTTAGAGTAGTGTAGAGTAGTTTAGAGTAGTTTAGAGTAGTTTAGAGTAGTTTAGAGTAATTTAGAGTAGTTTAGAGTAGTTTAGAGTAGTGTAGAGTAATTTAGAGTAGTTTAGAGTAGTTTAGAGTAGTTTAGAGTAGTGTAGAGTAATTTAGAGTAATTTAGAGTAGTTTAGAGTAGTTTAGAGTAATTTAGAGTAATTTAGAGTAGTTTAGAGTAGTTTAGAGTAGTTTAGAGTAGTGTAGAGTAGTGTAGAGTAATTTAGAGTAGTTTAGAGTAGTTTAGAGTAGTTTAGAGTAATTTAGAGTAGTTTAGAGTAGTTTAGAGTAGTTTAGAGTAGTTTAGAGTAGTTTAGAGTAGTTTAGAGTAATTTAGAGTAGTTTAGAGTAGTTTAGAGTAGTTTAGAGTAGTGTAGGGTGTTTTTTTTGGAGGTTCTGCAGGCTCTGTGCTGAAGATGATGAAGAGGAAATAAAGTCATTATATAAACTCTCTGCAGACGATGTATTTTAGAGAAATGATTTAAGGTGGAATGATTGAATTTAAGGTGGACCTCTCTCTCTCTGTCTCTCTGCAGGCGGCTGCACTGTACGAGGAACTATATCCACATGCATCTGTTCGTGTCGTTCATGCTGAGGGCGATCAGTATCTTTGTGAAGGATGTGGTTTTATATTCTGGGGCGGTGCTGGAGGAAACAGAGCGAGTCACTGTGGAGGATCTGAAGTCCATCACTGAGGCTCCGCCCGCCAACAAGACCCAGTTTGTAAGTCTGTTATTAACGACACGCTTTCATACGTTACCATTCAAAACTTTACAATTACTGCTCAGAGCTTTCTCACTGTTCAAAAACACAAAAAATCTGAATTTTACAATGCAATAAAATGTAGAATAACTGTTAAAAAAGTGAGCAACGTCTAGAAATACATTTACAGATGCTAAAATCATTATTCAACAGAATCACTATTCTAATCTTACCCTCTTTACCACTTTACTATTAAGGTTTACAGAATCAAAGTTACAGAAAGTTTACAATCAAAGTTTAAAGGTTTACAAACATCGTTAATGTTTTAAAGGTTTACTATAACCAGTTAAAAAAATTACAATCATTGTTAAAAAGTTTACAGTCATCATTTAAAAGTTTACAGTTCTTATTGAAAAGTTTACAATCATTGTTCAAACGTTTACAGTTCCCATTCAAACGGTAACAATTCCCACTGAAAAAATTACAATCATTGTACAAAAGTTTACAATTCCAATTAAAAATAGTAAAATAATTCCCATTTAAAAGTTGTAGTTGTTGAAAAGTTTATAATTCCCATTTAAAAGTTTACAGTCATTGTTTAAAAAGTTTACAGTTCCCATTCAAAAGTTTAAAATTCCCACTGAAACATTTACAACCATTGTTCAAAAGTTTACAAATCACATCCCGTTTGAATTACCATTGAAAAGTTTTAAGAGTTTACCATAACCAGTCCAAAATTTAGAATTACTGTTTACAATCATTGTTCAAATTAAATTAATACAATACAATTAAAAAATGTAAAATAATTCCCATTTAAAAGTTGTAGTTGTTCAAAAGTTTACAGTTCCCATTCAAAATGTTACGATTCCTATTGAAAATTTTACAATCATTGTTGAAAAGGTTACGATTCCCATTCAAAAGTTTACAACAATTAAAAGTTTACAAGTTTAAGTTTACAATTAAACTTTAAAGGTTTACAATCACTGTTAAAGTTTAAAGAGTTTACCAAAACCAGTTAAAAAATTACAATCATTGTTAAAAAGTTTACAATCATTATTTAAAAGTTTACAGTTCCCATTTACGATGTTACAATTCCTATTGAAAAGTTTACAATCATTGTTCAAACGTTTACAGTTCCCATTCAAACGGTAAAATTTCCCACTGAAAAAATTACAATCATTGTACAAAAGTTTACAATTCCAATTAAAAATAGTAAAATAATTCCCATTTAAAATTTGTAGTTGTTCAAAAGTTTACAGTTCCCATTCAAAACGTTACAATTCCTATTGAAAATTTTACAATCATTGTTGAAAAAGTTTACGGTTCCCATTAAAAAAGTTTATTATTCCCATTTAAAAGTTTACAGTCATTGTTCAAAAGTTTACAATTCCCATCCTGTTTGAATTACCATTAAAAAGGTTACGATTCCCATTCAAAAGTTTACAACAATTAAAAGTTTACAATTCCCATTTAATAGTTAAAATTTTCATTATAACTGGTAAAACAATAATCAATTCTCATTGATACATAGTAGAATAACAGTTCAAAGGTTTATAATAACCATTCAAAACTTTACACTAGCTGATTAAAAGTTTACATTTTCCATTCATAAGTCTACAGCTACTGTTCTGAGGTTTACAGGCACCATTTAATAGTTTCAAGGCATGTGTCCACTAGCACTTAAGCCTCCACGAATCCTATTCATTTCAATGGAGAGAGCCGCCGCATGCTGCTCATCTATATTCAAATGAATTTATCCGCTGCGCTGGGTCCAGCCAATCAGTGAACAGCAGACTGCCACTTTACACACATACGAACCTCACACACATAAAATAACATTGCTGTTCCCGTAAATGAGCTGCTGGAGCTCCTTCACAGCGTCAACCAGCAGCTCAGCTTCCTCTGCTGAGAAGAGTTTGTTGGACACGTCCAGGTAGCTGCACCGTTACAATAGCAATCCACCAAAGACAGAGCTCACCTGATCTGCTCTTAAAGAGAATGATGAGCAACAGAGAGACGCTCTGATTGGTTTATTATTACACGTTACGCCCAAAACATGATTAACCACACCCATGATTAATTAAGAGAATTATTAGTACATGACTTTGTGCGTTTTTGAGCCACGCAAGGTGTACTTTTCCCATCGTTACGATAACAAAGACACACTGACACACCCTAAATCAAGCTGCAGAACTCAGTTTCAGTGTGATTGTGACTATTATGGTCTGTTGTAGGTGGGCTGTAAGATCGCCGTCACGCTCTTCCTTTACTTCCTGGCCACCAACTACTACTGGATCCTGGTGGAGGGGCTGTATCTGCACAGCCTTATCTTCATGACCTTCTTCTCCGACAGGAAGTACCTCTGGGGCTTCACTCTGATTGGTTGGGGTAAGCAAATCATACAGCCATATAAAAGGCGAGAGTTATGCTGTATATATGATTTATATATGATTTATTTCATGCATCATGTTAGTCTGATGTTCTGAGGCATACAGAGAGCTAACATTGCCACCCACTGTGGACACTAGGACTGCACAATATTGGAAAAAAAATGCCATTGCAAATGTCAAATCGCAATATTAAACAATGCAGGGCCCATGACGTCACCAGCCCTGAATCCCCCCCCCCCCTCGCGCGTTGTCTTATGTCTAGACTGATCAAAAGCTGAGTCAGCGCTGAGTTCTCAAAACCTGAGAAAAAAAGCAAAACCACAGTAATCGGCCCTTTAATCGGGCATTTCAATTACTTTTTAAAAGGTAAATAAGAGCGTATGTTTGTTTTTCTGCGATTAAAAGTGTGAATTCAGCTGTAACTGGAAATATCTGTGCTGCTAAACTGTGCTGGACTGAGACGCACAGCTTTCCACACCTGCTCACGTTTACAAGCACGTGCCCAACCATGTGGATGAAGGTCATGCAGTTACCTTGTGCAGTTTACTTCTAAACCACCCCCCTCCCTTATGCTTCTCAGGCAGCAGCAGCCTGTCACTCACACAGACACAGAGACAGCGCTGTGTATCTACTTCTTGTGACAAGAATTAAAAAATTGAAACATGATATGTCCTGCAATGTGACTATATTGTGCATGCCCACACCGGCTTCTGGCTGGAATTGTCCATGTGTAACAGCTGGGCAACTCGGCAGAAATCATCCATACATCCATATTTAATGTTGTAGACATGATATCATTTCCTGTCACATATCAGTGTTATTATTTGGTTGCTTTCCTTCAGGTGTTTTTTGTTTTTTTTTGTCGTAGTGCCATTTTAATGTTAAAAACAGTAGCTGGTCTATAATTGGTCAATGTATTTTCAATGTATTTTTTATAGTTGGTCATATAAAATTCATTTTCCTCTCTTTAAGTCAATAATAATGTAGAGAAACTTATCAAATGCATTGTTTTTTTTTTTTAAATGAATGAATATAAAATGTATAATATAGTCAAAACTATCTGCTCACCCATCCAAATCAGATTACTGAATCAAAATTTAATTTCCATTAAAAGATAATACGTTTTTTTCCTTCTCCTGTAGAGTTTTCCATTTTTTCCATTCATATTTCTGATAATAACCAGCCAAATCCACACTATTAAGACTAGAATATAGCTTATATACCTTTGTATTAATGTGAAATACACGAATAAGACATATCAAGGTTGTATATTCATTTATATTTACGCTATTTTGTCAAAATTGTTCTCTCACCCATCCAAGTCTCTGAACCCAGGTGTTCCTGAATCTCTTCCGTGTTCACAGGTGTATAATAATAAAAAGCAGTAGCTAGGCATGCTGGGATTGCTTCTACAAACATATTAGTGAAAGAGTGGGTCTCAGGCTCAGGTGGTACCGTGTGATAGGATGCAGCAACTGTGCAACAACAAGTCCAGTCGTGAAATTTCATCACTACTTACTACTAAATATTCCATAGCCAACTGTCAGTGATGATGTAACACAGTGGAAGAGACTGGGAACGACAGCGACTCTCTGTGTGCTCTGTCAGTTTAAAATAACAGAGCGAGGTCAGCGGATGCCTCTTTAACCTGGCTGTAGGGTTGTGTGGTAGTAAGGAAAAATTATGCTGCCAATTTTGCAATATAAATCACAGTATTAAAAAAAAAACAATCCATACTCTTTCCTGTTCCATGACTTTTGGCTCCTGCAGTATACTGCTGCAGATGTCCATGTTGTAACTGGCCACGTTTAGATGAGTGAAGCTGTTTAAATTCAGTCTTTCTGCAGAAGTTTCTCCTCCGCTGTCGCGTCGGCTAATTCCAGGTTGTGTGACTTTCAGACAGAGACTTTAATGTTCTCTGAAACAGGATTTAAAGCTTTTTTAAAAAGCGTTTCTTCTGACTTCAAAGCAAATTAACACTCTGATCTTGTCGTATCGTCTCGACGGCTATAAGGAAGAGCGGGTGCTTCTGAAGATCAGCTCCTACAGAGCTCTTATCTCCACCTATCTCTGCATCCGAGAGAAGAACACACGCATTAATACTGAGAACCTGACGCAGAGCAGACCTTCAGCTACAATACGTGAGAATAAAGAGACTGACAGTAATTACAGTGATTTGTGCAGGGCGTGGGGTCACGCGCGCTTCAGGAGAGGCTTTGTTAAACTGCTGTGTTTAAAATGTGATGTTTTAAAGCTCTAGTGATGGGAGGATGAAGATGAGCAGGAGGAAGAGCAGATATGGAGATCTGATGGTCGTCACGGCGCCTGCATTGTACACACTGTGCGGAGTGTGTGTGCACAGCGCATACAATGTGGATGCTGTGGGACCAGTTCACACCAGCAGACCTACTGGAAACCAGTTCATCTTATTTTAATACCCTGTAATAATCATATCACGTGAATCATAACCAGTTTACCACAGTGTTAAACACAGCTGTTCCTAATGAAGTGGCAAATCCTGCAAGGGAAAGCTCAAGTTATAGGTGTTTCTAATAAAGTGGCCTTTTTTTTTTTTTTTTTTTTAGGTATTTCTATTAATGTGTCCAGTTTAATAGGTGTTTCTATTAATGTGGCCAGTAGGTGTTTTAGTAGGTGTTAGTAGGTGTTTCTAATAAATTGGCCAGGTTTGTAGGTGTTTCTGATAATGTGGCAAGTAAGGGAGAACGCTTATTATTGGTGTTTCTAATAATGTGTCCAGTTATTAGGTGTTTCTGATAAAGTGGCCAGTGAGTTGACCCAGAAGGTAATAAGTAAATTTTTTAGTAGATGTTAGTATGTGTTTCTAATAATGTGGCCGGATTAATAGGTGTTTCTAATAATGTGGCCAGCAGGTGTTTTAGTAGGTGTTAGTAGGTGTTTCTAATAATGTGGCCAGTAAGTGGAAACACAATGTAGTTGTTAGGTGTTTCTGATAAAGTGGCCAGTTTAGTAGGTGTTTCTGATAAAGTGGCCATTGAGTTGAACCAAAAGGTTACAAAAAGGTGTTAGTAGGTGTTTCTAATAATGTGGCCGGAGTAGTAGGTGTTTCTGATAAAGTGGCCAGTTTAGCAGGTGTTTCTGATAAAGTGGCCAGTGAGTTGACCCAGAAGGTAATAAGTAGATGTTTAGTAGATGTTAGTAGGTGTTTCTAATAATGTGGCCGGATTAATAGGTGTTTCTAATAATGTGGCCAGTAGGTGTTTTAGTAGGTGTTAGTAGGTGTTTCTAATAATGTGGCCAGTAAGTGGAAACACAATGTAGTTGTTAGGTGTTTCTGATAAAGTGGCCAGTTTAGTAGGTGTTTCTGATAAAGTGGCCATTGAGTTGAACCAAAAGGTTACAAAAAGGTGTTAGTAGGTGTTTCTAATAATGTGGCCGGATTAATAGGTGTTTCTAATAATGTGGCCAGTAGGTGTTTTAGTAGGTGTTAGTAGGTGTTTCTAATAATGTGGCCAGTAAGTGGAAACACAATGTAGTTGTTAGGTGTTTCTGATAAAGTGGCCAGTTTAGTAGGTGTTTCTGATAAAGTGGCCATTGAGTTGAACCAAAAGGTTACAAAAAGGTGTTAGTAGGTGTTTCTAATAATGTGGCCGGATTAATAGGTGTTTCTAATAATGTGGCCAGTAGGTGTTTTAGTAGGTGTTAGTAGGTGTTTCTAATAATGTGGCCAGTGAGTGGAAACACAATGTAGTTGTTAGGTGTTTCTGATAAAGTGGCCTGGTTAGTAAGTGTTTCTGATAAAGTGGCCAGTGAGTGGAAACACAATGTAGTTGGTAGGTGTTTCTGATAAAGTGGCCGGAGTAGTAGGTGTTTCTGATAAAGAGGCCAGTTTAGTAGCTGTTTCTGATAAAGTGGCCAGTGAGTTGAACCAGAAGGTTACAAAAAGGTGTTAGTAGGTGTTTCTAATAATGTGGCCAGTAGGTGTTAAGCCAGGCGGACACTGTGCGATTTTAGCCCGATTTTAAGCCCGATCTGGTCGGATGCGACTGAATTTCATGATCGGCCGAATTTTAGCTTGATCGTGCGTCGTTTGTCGTGCAGTGTGAGAGGGGAAGCGATGTCCGATTAATTGCCCATACGAGCTGCGAATGAGCAGTCGGAGGCGACCAGGGATTTCTGACATGCCAGAAATTTTGGTCGCTTGTCTCACAGTGTGAGCTATTTTGCGGGCCGATTTCTTAACGTCACGACCTGTTTTCCCAAAAATCTGCACAGTAACTATAAATAATTATAAGTCATATTTATTTCTGTCAGTTATAATGATTTATATTTATGTTCGGTACACAGACTTATAGCTTAATATATCAGACACAGGCATTCTGCTGTTTAAGAATTTCAACAGATGCTTATTCTCAGTCAATAGCTGGAGTTTTTGAAAAGAAAAATTAAAAGAGAAAATATCTTTGACAAACATAAATTTATTTTATTTCACTTTGCTATTATATCTGAAAAATAAAGCACATTAGCCTCTGGTGCTGCCCGTCAATTATATAAAACTTAAAACATGCACAGAAATATAAAGCTATATTTTATAATTCGTTTCTTTTCGCCAGGGCAAATTTATTAAAATTATAAATATGTTAATTTATTAATTAAAAAGTGCTCCAGAATATTAGCCACGCAAAACAAGCTTAGCGCAGCGCGTGGCATTGCGCGCGGCATTGCCCGCATAATAACCTATGTCTTCTAAAATAAACGTTTTAATAAATAAGGTCGGAGAAGTGTAGTAAAATTAGTGCTATTAAACTTACTAAAGCTAATAAATGTAATTAATCAAGATAAATCAGACAAAATGCGCTGCGCCTCTCTCTCGCTCTCTTTCGCAGCGCTGAGCTGAATTCAGCGCGAGGCTACAGAAACTCAGTTCAGTTGAATAAAAATAAGTAAGGGCCTGTAAGTACAAGCAAAGGACCTGTAAGTAAATATAGTCAAATATAAAGAATAGTTTGAGGTTTTGGTGAGCTGTTTTCATGATTTGAAACTGAAACTAACTGAAACTTTGATTATTCTGCAGAAAGCCTGGGTTATTTTAAACTAATTTTTAATGAGTTTATATTTTATATTTTTTATTTATTCATTTTAATTATTTTTCTTCTTTTATTAATCAAATCATTAAATATATATCTTCATAAGATATAATTTTTTTACCTTTTATGTCAATTTTTATGATCTTTTTTTAAGATCCTATTTTTCCTTTTTTACGTATATATTTTATTCGTCTATAATAAATGTCAGTTTTTATTCCTATTTTTTATATATATTTTTAATCCCTTTTAAACTGTTAATGCTCAGCGGCACTGTAAATGAGGGTCCCTATCCAGTGTGAATAACCGATTGCTTGTTTAATATTCAGTGTTGCAAAACCAGTTTTTACATAAACAATAAACAGAATAAAAAATACAATTATTTTATTTTATTTAAGCTGCTGGTGTTTCTTTCGCAACCTGACGCGCAGTCATTTTTCTATGCGCTCTCCTTCTGTAAAACGGACAACCCGTAGAGTCCACGTCGCCTCAGCCACCTGCGAGTCCATGTACGTCTCTTCCGTGGACTTTCAGCGCACAACAGGGCACAAATAAGAAAGCGCTTTCTTTTGCAAGGCGTTGTGTTCAAGCGAGAGTTTGTACGCAAAGAAAGCTCCGCCTACGGCTGCGTTTAGACGTGCAGTGTAAGCTCCCCCGTCGCAGCAGGTCAGTCGGACCGTACAGTGTGTGCAGATGAATCGCAGGCGTTGTTCATACACGACAAACGATTCAAACGTGCTGTTTGAGCTCTCCAGAACGCATCCGATTAAAAAAATCGCACAGTGTCCGCCTGGCTTTAGAAGTTGTTCCTAATAATGTGGCCAGTGAGTGGAAACACAATGTAGTTGGTAGGTGTTTCTGATAAAGTGGCCAGTGAGTAGAAACACAATATAGTAAGTAGCTGTTTTTAATAAGGTGGCCTGGTTAGTAGGTGTTTCTGATAAAGTGGCCAGTGTGTGTAAGGTCTAAAGTACAGGGGTTTCTGATAAAGTGGCCAGTGCGAGGCTGTGGAGGTTGTGATTGGTCGGGGCAGTGGAGATAAAGCTGTGTTATTTATTGCAGGAGTTCCGGCCATGTTTGTGACGGTCTGGGCGAGTGTGCGAGCCACTCTCGCCGACACTGAGTGAGTGTTTCATTTATCACACACACACACACACACACACACACACACACACACACACACACACACACACACACACACACACACACATACACACACACACACACACAGGCTGTTGAATAGCTGTCAGATGAGGGTGTCTCTGCAGTATTGATGGGGTGTGTTTGGTGAGCAGTGAAAGTGATCGATTCTCACTGTGAGATAAATCATATTAAAGTTCAGATCTTTTTATATAAGAGTGATAAAATACAGATTCACTGTTTCTGTATGAGTCTCTGAAATTTCATACATTTCCACGACTTAAGTGAGTATATGTGTACAACACTAATGTACTGTACCAGTCAAAAGTTTGGAAACATCTTCTCAATTCACTTTATTTTATTTTATTTATTTATTTTTTGTAAAAATAAATACATCCAGACTATGAAGGAACCCATAAGACATGCTCTTATCTGGGGAGCTGTTTGTTAACTTGTGGTTTCTGAGACTTATAACTCTGCTTAACTTATCCTGTTCAACAGAGGAAACTTGCGGTAACACTTCCTATGAACCCTGTATTCATAATGTATTATTAATGCATTTATAATGCATTATATGACATGCATAATACCTTATAATGACTGTAATACTGATAATCTGTATAATAACTCATAAGTACTTACAGTGACAATTATATCACATTATAAACTACAAGGTATAAGGTATAAGGGTTTATAAAGAAAGAGCTTATAATGCCTTATAATATCTGTTCATAAGATCATTGTACAATGTAGTGTTGTAATGCACTATAACACATATTTGGTATATTTTGGTATAATGCATTATAATATGCAGCTATGATTTCTCAAATTAAGCTTTGTTTTGAGTGCATAACACATTATAAAGCCTTATATAGAGTCATTACTGACTTTAAGTGAAGTGAATTTTCATATGCTTTTTAAACATGAAGTAAATTTTATTATGCCTCACTGGAATGTCTTTACAGTAATGACTGTATATAAGGCTTTATAATGTGTTATGCACTTATATAAAAGCTTAATTTGAGAAATCATAGCTGCATATTATAATGCATTATACCAAAATATACCAAATCTGTGTCATAGTGCATTACAACACTACATTGTAAAATGTTCTTATGAACAGATATTATAAGGCATTATTATTAAGTCCTTTCTTTATAAACCCTTATACTTGTAGTACATATAAGCTATTATACAGGCTTATTACAGTCATTATAAGGTATTATGCATGTCATATAATGCATTATAAAGGCATTTATAATACATTATGAATACAGGGTTCATAGGATGTGTTAGTGAAACTTTTACTCTTCCATTCCTGGAGTGGTCCTGATGAGTGCCAGTTTCATCATTATAAAGTTTTTTTTTTCTTTTCGGTTTGACTGACCTTAATTTTTTCTTAAAGTCATTTTTTTTTTCATAATCTGGATTCGAACATTACTCAAATATTCACTATTCACTGTATACCTGTAACTCTACCTCTTCACTACTTTACTTTAACTGATGCTCTCAAACACTTTATTAAGAGACAAGAAATTCAAGTAATTAACTCTTGATGAGTTCAGCACAGCTGTTAACTGAAATCCTGAATTCCAGGAGACTCTACCTCATAAAACTGACTGAGAAAATGTTATTGTCTCTTGGGACAGGTGTTGGGATCTAAGTGCAGGAAATCTGAAATGGATCGTTCAGATCCCCATTCTCACAGCTATAGTGGTGAGTTTATGTATTTTTTATTTTATTTTATTTTATTTTATTTTGTAATTAAATTGCACTTCACTGCTCTTAAACCCATGTACCATGAACATATAAGTAATGTAATAATTGTATTTTTAATATTTAAATCAGTGTATTTTGTCTGTATTCTATTCTCTTCTCTTTCTGAAGGTAAATTTCTTGCTGTTCTTGAATATAATTCGAGTTCTGGCGACGAAGCTGAGAGAGAGTAACGCAGGAAGGTGTGACAGCAGACAGCAGTACAGGTAAAAATATATACTTAAAAAATAAAGTCATATATTTTCTTTTCTTTATTGTTAAAAAATAAGCCTTTGTTTGAGGCTCTTTAGCAATATCTTAACCAAGTAGAGCACTCTGAGATATACTGCTATTTAAAATATATATATATATATATATATTTTAAACTATCATGTATAAAATATATTTAAAAAAAAGTTGCAGATGAGTGAAGATCTAACATAAATATACATGTTTTCTTTTTTTTTAATTTAAGTAGATTTAGCAAGATATTTGTGTATATCTAATACATTGCATGCTTTTTTTTAAACACTGATTTAGCTAATTGTTTAAGTAAAATGAATGTTATCTGAATATTGAATACAGTTATTCTATAAACTACTGACAGTCAAAATAAGAAAAAAGATGCAGTGTTGCTTTCAAACCTCAAATAATGCAAAGAACACAAGCACATATTCATTAGGAAACAATAACACTAACGTTTTAAAAGTTCAGAAATCATGCTTTCATGCATACTTATCATGCACCATGCTCTCCTCCACCAGTCTTACACACTGCTTTTGGGTGACCTTGTGCCACTTCTGGCACAAAAAAAAAAAAAATCAAGCTTCTCAGCTCTTGTCAGATTACATTTCAGAGGTTTTTAATATGGGGTTCAGTTCTGGAAATTGAGCATCAACTTATTTAAATGTTAGTAAGCAACAGCAGGAGGATTTCTAGTGACCTACAAAAAGAATGGCAAATCATAGCTGGGGTGAAGAGCATGGAAAGAAAAGTTGGAAATATAATATTTCAGAAAGAGAGGCAGGATTTAAGTCATGTAAAGCTAGCAAAAGCTCTACATCCATGAAAAGCTGAGGTTTGGTCGATAAAGGACTAGACTAAGATCATCTTCTCTGATGGGTCCAGTTTTTTTACTGGGAAATCTGGTGGAAGATGCTTCAGATTTGTCTTTTCTCGGCTGTTTTGTATTAGTGAGTGAATATAATGGATGGAATCTGTATTTATTGATGAGTATTGGTGTTTTTCCTCCTGCAGGAAGCTGCTGAAGTCCACGCTGGTCCTGATGCCGCTGTTCGGCGTTCACTACATCGTCTTCATGGCCATGCCGTACACCGAGGTGTCGGGGATTCCGTGGCAGATCCAGATGCATTACGAAATGCTCTTCAACTCCTTCCAGGTATTGCGTTAAACTCTGGCGCGCTGCCAGGTGACACTTTTATCACAGGATGTATCATAAAGCAGCTCTTTTATATCTCTGATCTGATCACTGATGTCTCCTTTTATCTTCCGCAGGGCTTCTTTGTTGCTATTATCTACTGCTTCTGTAACGGAGAGGTAAGATCATCTCCTCACAGATATATATATATATATATATCAGTCAGTCATCCCCTAACAACCTGCAGAATTATCTTCATTATTCACACATGTTAGATACTGTACATAATAAATATCAATATTTAAACATTTACTTTTAATGACAAAAAAAATTAATTGTTGGTGGAAACTGAGACATTTGAGTGAAGTAGATTCAAGATTCAAAGAGTTTATTGTCATATGTACAGTACAGAAACGGGTTTCAGTGTACAATGAAATTCTTTCTTTGCTCTTCGCCAAGAATGCCAAATAGAAGATAGAAAAAGTGCAAAAAAAATACAATAAGGTTATAAATATTAAACTAATTGTCAAAGACATAAAAAAAATAAAAGTTACTTAAGCAAAGAAATGTCTAAAAAAAGTACAAGTGCGAAATAATGCAGTTATGGACATTAACTATATATTATTAGAAAAAGATTAACAGTAAAGTGACGGCTGCAATGTAAACATGTTGAAGTAAAGTGCAGGGTTATTCCTGAGTTGTGTTCAAGAGTCTGATCGCAGGGTTATACCTGAGGTGTGTTTAGAGTCTGAAGGCAGGGTCATTCCTTAGGTGTGTTCAAGAGTCTGATGGCCGTGGGGAAGAAACTGTTCTTTAACCTGGTGGTCTTGCATTTTACACTTCTGTACCTCCGGCCTGAGGGCAGAAGTGTGAACAGTCCATGCTGGGGGTGGGTAGAGTCTTTGAGGATGGATGCAGCTCTCCTGTGGACTCTGTGGTGGTAGATGCTCTGCAGGGAGGGCAGTGGAGTCCTGACGATCTTCTCGGCAGTCTTCACCACTCTCTGCAGACGTTTGCGCTCTGCCACAGTCGTGCTGCCGTACCACACGTAGAGTTAGATACTGTAAATGACCAGACTTGATTTCTCAGCGTAGTAGATTTAGAATAATTATGGTGTAGATTAGGTGCTGAATTATTCATAGTGGATGCGTAATCATTTATTATATATTATATACTGAACAACTGATTAATATTCAGTAATTAATAATCAGTAATTAATATTTTATAGCAGCTACTAAACAATCAACAGTAATTACTAAATAATTCAGAGAGTAATTATTATTTATTCACAGTGTATACTGAATCATTTAAAATATGTACTGAATAATTCAGAATAGTTACTATATCTAATTATTCTTGTATTTTTAATGACTGATAATGAATACTAAGATTAGTTGTAATACATACTATATAATAAAGTAGAAAGCGAATAATTCATTAGATACTGAAACAAGTAGAATTTATAGGCAGTAATTAATAATCAAATAGGTTACTGTATAATTCATTGTAGATACTGGATATTTCATAGTGGATACTGTATTACTCACAGTAGTTACTAAATAATTCATAGTGCATATTCAATCACTAATAGTTGTTACTAAATAATTCATACTGGTTACTGGATTACGTATAATAGTTACTAAATAATTCATAGTGGAGAATGAATTAAAAAGAAACAAGTAGTTACTAAATAATTCATACTGGATATTGGACACTGAATCATTCATAGTAGTTGCTGAATAAACCATACTGAATATTGGATCACTCATAGTATTTACTCCTCGTAGTTACTGAATAATTCATACTGGATACTGGATCACATGTAATTGTCACTAAATAATTCATAGTGGACACTGAATCTAATAGTAGTCACTGAATAAATCATACTGGATATTGGATCACTAGTATTAATTACTAAATAATTCATAGTGGAGACTGAATCACTAATAGTAGATACTGAATAATTCATACTGGATACTGGATCACTCATAGTAGTTACTAAATAATTAATTGTGGATACCTATTTACTAATAGTACATACTGAATAATTCATAGTGGATAGTGAAGTATTTATAGTAGTTACTGAATAATTCATACTGGATACTGGATCACCCATAGTTGTTACTCATAATAGTTACTGAATAATACAGACTGGATACTGGATCACTCATTGTAGTTACTGAAGAATTCATACTGGATACTGGAGCACCCATAGTAGTTACTAAAAAATAAATAGTGGATACTGATTTACCCATAGTAGTTACTGCATAATTCATAGTGGATACTGAATTACTCATAGTAATGACTAAATAATTCAAATAATTCAATAATTCCTCACTCGTGATAATTACTAAATAATAAATAGTGGATACTGATTTACCCATAGTAGTTACTGAATAATTAATTTTGGATACTAAATTACTCATAGTAGATACTGAATAATTCATAGTGGGTACTAAAGGAAACATTGTAGTTACTATGTTCTTGAAGAATACTTCATTGAAGTTACTGAATTGATCATTTTTACAGTTGGTACTGATTTATTATAATTACTAAATAGTTTACAGGAGTGGATTCTGAATAACTGTTGTATTAGTTACCTTAACTGAAGGGTTCAGTAATATTAAAATTGTTTTTATTGAGTTTTTATTGGCAGTTTTGTAAAAAGGAAGTTTTTTGTTGAGCTGCAAGAGGTTTATCATGGTTTAGAGCAGTGTGAGGATGGTTGTGGAAGTTATGTTATATAGTTATATAATGTTATATTGTGAATGTGATGGTAAAGGTTATG
This sequence comes from Astyanax mexicanus, assembly GCF_023375975.1. Classification (NCBI taxonomy): domain Eukaryota; kingdom Metazoa; phylum Chordata; class Actinopteri; order Characiformes; family Acestrorhamphidae; genus Astyanax; species Astyanax mexicanus. The sequence continues at coordinate 3,760,443 of NC_064415.1, forward strand.
TTATATTGTTATATAGTTATATAATGTTATATTGTGAATGTGATGGTGAATGTTATGTTATATTGTTATATTGTTATATAATGTTATATTGTGAATGTGATGGTGAATGTGATGGTGAATGTTATGTTATATTGTTATATATAGTTATATAATGTTATATTGTGAATGTGATGGTAAAGGTTATGTTATATTGTTATATAGTTATATAATGTTATATTGTGAATGTGATGGTAAAGGTTATGTTATATTGTTATATTGTTATATAATGTTATATTGTGAATGTGATGTTATATTGTTATATATAGTTATATAATGTTATATTGTGAATGTGATGGTGAATGTTATGGTGATAACTGTGGTTGTGGCCGGTGTTCAGGTGCAGGCGGAGATTAAGAAGTCGTGGAGCAGGAGAACGCTGGCGCTGGACTTTAAGAGGAAAGCTCGCAGCGGCAGCAACACCTACAGTTACGGGCCCATGGTGTCTCACACCAGCGTGACCAACGTGACGGCCCGCGGGCCCCTGGCCCTCCACCTCACCACGCGGCTGGGGCCCGTCACCAACGGCCACCGGAACCTCCCCGGCTACGTGAAGAACGGCTCGGTCTCAGAACAGTCCATCCCCTCCTCCGGCCAGGAGCTCCACCTCCAGGAGGAGGACACGTCCAAGAGCGTCCAGGAGGACAGCAAAGCCACGCCCCCTCCACTGGTGGAGGAGGAGAGGGAGACGGTCATGTGACCCTCGGCGCTTCGGGCGAGGTCACGTGACCCTGGAGCTTCAGTTGAGATCATGTGACCCTGAAAACTTACAATTGAGTCACGTGACTCCAGGAGCTTCATTTCTGGTCATGTGACTCCAGGAGCTTCAGCTAAGGTCATGTGACTCGGAGAGCTTCAACTAAGGTCACGTGACTCTAAGAAATTACGGTTGAGGTCATGTGACTCCAGGAGCTTCATTTCTGGTCATGTGACTCCAGGAGCTTCATTTCTGGTCATGTGACTCCAGGAACTTCATTTTTGGTCACGTGACTTGAGGAGCTTCAACTAAGGTCATGTGACTCAGAGAGCTTCACTTAAGGTAATGTGACTCCAGGAGCTTCATTTCTGGTCATGTGAATCCAGGAACTTCATTTCTGGTCATGTGACTTATGCAGATTCAGATGTGACTCATAGAGCTTCAGGAACTTTGGTATTGGTCGTATGATCACATGGGCTTCAACGGAGGTCATGTGACTCTGGAAGCTTCAGCTTAAGTCGATGGTTGTTGAGTGTGTGTGTGTGTGTGTGTGTGTGTGCGAGAGTGTGTGTGTGTGTGTGTGTGTGTGTGTTTGAGATAACGAGTGCGAGCAGAGCCTTCATATCTCAGGATGTCCTCTCAGATTAGCTGGATTTGATGATCTGTAGCTAAGCGCTAACGGCGTGAAGCCGGTCTCTCAGAACTCTGGACGCCGGGGCGACTTCACGAGCAGCGATTGGAGGACAAAAAAAGACTTATTTTTCTTTTCTTTTCCCAAAAAAATGTTGCAGATTTCTGTAACACTAATATGTAATATACTGTACGTGTTTTTGAATATGTGGCGCTTTTTTTTTTTGTTTGTTTTTGTTTTTTTTGAAGGATAAATTTGCAAAGGAAATTCATCTCATCTTCATTAAGTAGAGCATCGATCAGCTTTTAATGCTAATGCTAATTCTGATTCTGGTTAAACTCGGATGTGAGAAATTCAATGTGAGTTCAAGTCAGATTTCCTGAGGGCGTGATGGAAAAGCCTCAGAAAAACCCAACTTTAAAATCCAAGATGGCTGCCAAGAACATTAGCAGCAGTAAGATCAGTATTATAATACAGTTTATTTTCACTACTGTCTCATTAGTGTCTCATTAAATCAGTCTTAATCACATTACTGTCCAATTTCTCTCTGTGGACATGCTTCCATAGCATTTGGGGACACAAAATAGCATATACAGTACCAGTCAATAGTTTGGACACATCTTAAATTCAGTGTTTTTTTTTTTTAATTATTTTAAAAGTGTTCAACAAACCAGAATATGTTAAGAAAAGATAAAAATGACGATCAATTGCAGTCACTGCAAAGACCATCAAAAGTATATTGATGAAGAAACTGGCACTCATCAGGACCAGTTACCAGCCTCAGAAATTACAGAGTATTTTGGTTTAACACTTTTAATTTACTACATGATTCCTTAATATTAAATGAGAATGTTTGTCCAAACTTTTGACTGGTACTGTATTCACTTGACAATCACACTGACAATGTCAATCCATCCCAACCCAACGTAATGCCATTAAATACATATTTTTTTGTTTGTTGAATCTACGTTCCATTTTAGTTGAAAGTTAAACGTCTTTAAGTCCTTTTCGCAAAAATCTGTTCAACTTTACAATTTAAATAGACGTATTTTCAACTTTCGCTTTCAAACAAAATGAGCCAAAATAAGGATATACTGTAGTTTTGGGTGGAAACCTGGAACAATGCTAATGATGCTAACCATGCTAATGATAATCTGGGACATAAAAAATGGGCAATATTAAACCTGCTACCTCTAAAACCCTGACTTTTTTTGTTAAACTCCAGTTTCTTTATCTAACTGTTCAGATTTTTGAGATTAAATGGAAAACAGCCTCATTTTTCGACCCTACTAAAAAATCTAAGGTACAACCGATGTTTTGCTCTGGAGCTTCAAGACTACGTTCACAGTGTTTCTTCTGAAATTATAAGGGTATTTAAAGAGTTTATCCTGCTTTTGTTGGAGTAACTGCCTCTACCATCCTAAAAACACTTTTTAAATAGATTTTGGCACATTGCTGTGAGGATTTGGTTGCATACAGCAACAAAAGAGAAGTAAAAACAGGAAGTTGGATGCTGGAATCTCTGAAATTCTGAATTAGCAGTTTTTTTTTACTTCTGGAAAGGCTTTACCCCAGTTGTTGGAACATTGCTGTGAGGAGCATTTGATTGCATTCAGCCTTTTGAGCAGCTTTTGTGAGATTAGGCACTGATCATGAAAAAAAAAAACTATAATTAAAGGTGCTTATAGAAGAAGAACCATTTAGAGAGATGATTATGAGTCTCAAGAACCTTTAATTTGGTAAAAAAAAATAAAATTAAAAAAAAAACTTAAAATCAAGTAAAGGTTCTTCATACTCTCACATTTCTATAGTAAATATGGCTCTTTTTGGTGCTAAAAGTGGTTCTTTTGTGACATTGCTCATGTTTACTATATAGTAAAGTAGCGTAAAGTATTGGATGGAACTCAATAACTGCTTTAAAGCTTAATTCTGGGGGTTTACACAGAATATGCAGCTGCTGAATATAAAAAAAAATCCTAAACATTTTGTTTTGCTGATATTTTGATCAAATCACAACCAGCTGGGATGTTAAAAATGTTCAGTAAATATTTTTAATTCATAGTGTTTTTTTTTTTGTACCACTTTACATTAAGACAACTCTTACATAGTTTGTAAATGATTCATAAAGGAGCTTATTAATGATCATTAATAACTTATATATGCTTTAGGGTAGATAATATAGAATGTCATTATAGCCATTTAATATGTGAGTATGTACACCACATGGTCATTACTGATCACATTGATTATAATCTGGGTAGTTAATGAAGCTTAATTGAGTTGATTAAGCGTATTAACAATATGGTAATATGCCAAGTTTAATGCAGACAACCGGAAAATACGAAAATACAAAGTACCAGTAGAAATACATGTGGGATCATCAGTATTGCGCTGAATATTTTAGCTTTAAAAGTTTTTTTTTTTTAATGTATTTGCAAGTATTTAAAATCTTATTAATTAATGACTATGAATAAACTCCTTTATAAACCGTTTATAATGGCAGTTTTAGGTTTTAAGGTGGTTCCGCTTAAAAAAACAAAGACAAAATACACTAAGGCTATACTAATCAAGCTATACTAATGAATAATTAGTATTAATGAATTAAAACTAATTAAAAATTCATTATTAATAACAATGCTGAAAAATTGGCGATTTTTTTTTATTTTTATTTTTTGTTTAATTTAGTTTTCAGAAATAAATATGGGATCATTAGTGTTGCACTGAATATTTTAGCTTTAAAAGTGTTTTTAATGTATTTGCAAGTATTTAAAACCCAATTAATGACTATGAATAAACTCCTTTATAAACCGTTTATAATGGCAGTTTTAGGTTTTAAGGTGGTTCCGCTTAAAAAAAAAAAAAGAAGACAAAATACACTAAGGCTATACTAATCAAGCTATACTAATGAATAATTAGTATTAATGAATTAAAACTAATTAAAATTCATTATTAATAACAATGCTGAAAATTTGGCAAATTTTTAGTTTACTTTAGTTTTCAGAAATAAATATGGGATCATCAGTATTGCCCTTTCTATTTTTGTTAAAAAAATATTAAAACCTAATTAATAACTAATAAATAAACTCCTTTATAAATCATTTCTAATGGGAGTTTTCGGTTTTAAGGTGGTTCCACTTAAAAAAAAAAAAAAAAGGCAAGACAAAATGAACTAAAATTTCATTAATAATAATGGTGAAAAATTTACCAACATTGTTCATTTTTGTTTAATTTATTTTTCTGAAATAAATGTGGGATCATCAGTATTGCCCTTTCTATTTTTGTTTTAAATGTTTTTTTTTTAAGTGTTTAAAACCCATTTAATAATTATGAATAAACTCCTTCATAAACCATTTCTAGTGGTAGTTTTTAAGGTGGTTCAGCTTTAAAGGTCACCTTCCGTCGTTTTTTCTTTCATTTTAAAATGTCTAGTTGTGGTCTCTAGTATGAATGAATGACATGTGAGCCGTTTTTGTAAAAAAAAGTGCTCAGGTGTCTCTGTATAGCTCTTTTTTAATGGACTGTTTTAGGGGTGTGTCCAAAATGACCGGATTCCAGCTTTGCTCATGAATATTCATACATGCAAACAGCATGCAAATATCTCTCCTCTGATTGGCTAGGAGCACTGCGACGCCCCTCCACCGCTCTGCCGCTCACTGCCTCCCACCTCCTAACTGATGAGCGGTGATGTTGCGTCGCTTCAGCTCCGCCTCTGGGAGTTTCTCGAGCCAAGGTGGGCTGGTCTGTGAGTTTCTGCCTACGTAGGCAGAAAGATAATTCAAAATTCACCCGTTTTTCGGAGGGGGGGAGGGGGGATTTCTTTGCTTAGCTCCTGCAGACAATGGGGGCTGCAAAACAGTTTAATGTGCAGGTGTACACATTCAACTCGGAGAGACCTACTGTATTCCACAAAAAACAAGAAAAATCGGATTTTCGCGGAAGGTGAGCTTTAAAAAAATAATAATAATAAAATAAGACAAAATACACTGAGGCTATTTCATTAATACTAATGAATAAATAGTATTAATACAGTAATTCTAATAAAAAAATATTCATAATAATGATGAAAAACTGGCAAAATTATTATAATCTTTGTTTAATTTAGTTTTCAGCCTTAAAACTTTGCAGCAACAAACCCGTCTATTCTCCGTTGCCCTAAATAAATCAATGGCTACTGGTTAACACAATTTGTCAGCAATGGATCTCCTTAAAGTAGATGGATCTGAAAGGGTTAAATAAATACCTGGACATGATTAAACATGTAGTGACCCTGAAGCTCCAGTGCAAAAAAATCCTAAACCTAAACCAATAAAGAGTTAAATGTGTGATTTTAGCTTTATTTAGGCTAAAATTTGAGCGTCTGTACATTCGATTTTTCTTCAGATCCTGGTGTTTGACTGTAATAAAGCCTCAGCTCTCCTCTAACTGGGACTGATCTAATGGGTTCTGACATGATTCAGACCACAAACCAGCAGCCCTGCCCAGTCCCACCAGTACAAACCTTATTATGGGGTGTATTTTAAGACTCTTCAAGTTCTCCAAATGAAAATATGACCTTTCTGAAGTTTTTCCTGGCCTCAGACGTTCAGGACGTTGACTGTGTAGCAGGACTTTACTCGACGCTTTCAGTTCTGCTCTAGTCTGCTCTCTGTTTTCCCAGTTCTCGCCAAACTGTCTGTTCTGTTTAGAGGAACGACTGGAGGTAGAGTCCACTCTGAAACATGAAGGATCCCACAGTGATTCCATGGAGAATAGAAGAAGATCCACCTTTCTGTCTCTGGTTCTTTAAAGCAGTGTTTGAACTCTTTGATCTAACCCTTTGATCTTTGCCTTTTTTCACATATTTAAGAACCATTTTTTTTTTGGGGGGGGACATTATGTATAATGTATAACGTATGAAGGTTCTATACAGCCAAGAACCATTGAAAAACCAATGGACTATACAGCTCTGAAAAAAATAAGAGACTTATCACTTAAAAATTATGACTTTCTTTGATTTTACCAAATTAAAAAACTCTGGAATATAATCAAGAGGAAGATGGATGATCACAAACCATCAAACCACCAAACTGAACTGCACTGTTGTACATTTTTGCAACAGGAGTGTAAAGGCATAAAGTTATCCAAAAGCAGTGTGTAAGACTGGTGGAGGAGAAGAACATGATGCCAAGATTCATAAAAAAAAAACTGTGATTAAAAACCATCATTCCACCAAATATTCTGATTTCTGAACTCTTAAAACTTTATGAATATTAACTGTGCATCCATTTTCCATTTTCTGTAAATAAATGCTCTAAATGAGAATATTTTTATTTGGAATTTGGGAGAAATGTTGTCTGTAGTTTATAGAATAAAACAACAATGTTCATTTTACTCAAACATAAACCTATAAATAGCAAAATCAGAGAAACTGATTCAAAAAATGAAGTGATCTCTTCATTATTTTCTAGAGCTGTATGTTCTTTTTTTAATGGGAAATCTCCATTTAATTTGCTGTGTAGACCAAGAATGGGATTATAATCCATTTCTGTGGAAACTTCAGCTTTTTGTTCAAGGGTTTAAGAGTGTAGTTTGTGGAATTGAACCTGGTTTTAATGTATTTTACCATGTTGTTTACCATTTTCTGCCCTTTACAGGACATAAACATGCTGTGTGCATCTGCACATCTATATCAGCAATTGGTGCAACTAAAACTTTGGCCATATATTGTTTCTGTCAATAACATCAAGTTATTAATCCCCAAAACCTCGTTCTGTAAAATTCTCCATCCAGTCTTGCTTTATTTCATTGGTTTATGTTTAAATAACATTTAAATGTTTATATTTTTGAAGAAGAGAAAGTCTCTTCCACATCTGTCGTTTCTCCTTGAGCGTTCTCAAACACATCAGCAAGTGACAGATCTCACCGAGCGTGTTCAGCTAAAAGCACATTAAAACCAGCCGTGATTAACTGATTTTATCTGCCACTGGTGCAAGATTGTTTTCAGCTAAACTGCATTTTTATTCTAAATCAAATGTTGGCTTTGATTGGTTTCGAGGTTTGGCTTTGATTGGTCTTAAACCTTGGTCACAATTGATCATGCAGTTTGACCTTGATTGGTCTTGAAGTTGGTTTTTGATTGGTCTTGGAGCTTGGCCTTGGTTGATCTTGATATTTGGCTTTGATTTGTCTTGAAATATAGTTTTGATTTGTCTTGAAGTTTGGCTTTGGTTGATTTTTAAAATTTGGTTTTAATTGTACTAAAATTTGGTTTTGATTGGTCTTGAGCCTTGGTCACATCATGTAGATTGACCTTAATTGGTCTTGGAGTTTGGCCTTGGTTGATCTTGATATTTGGATTTATTTGGTCTTAAAATTTAGTTTTGACTGGTCTAGAAGTTTGGCCTTGGTTAGTCTTAAAGTTTGGCTTTATTTGATCTTAAATTTTGGTCATGAAGATTGACTTTGATTGATCTTTAATTTTGGCTTTGATTGGTCCCGAGCCTTGGTAACGATTAATCATGTAGATTGATCTTGATTGGTCTTGAAGTTTTGCTTTAATTGGTTTTGAACCTTGGTCACAATTGATTATGAGGATTGACATTGATTTGTCTTGAAATTTGGCCTTGAGTTATCCTGATATTTGGCTTTGATTGGACTTGAAATTTTGTTTTGATTGGTCTAGAAGTTTGGTCTTGGATTGCCTAGAAGTTGGGCTTGATTGGTCTTAAAGTTTGGCTTTGTTGGTCTTAAAGTTTGTCTTGTTTGATCTTGAAATTTGGCCTTGACTTGAATTTTAGTTCTGATTGGTCTAGAGGTTTGGCTTTGATTGGCCCTAAGGTTTGGCTTTGTTGGTCTTAAAGTTTGTCTTGTTTGATCTTGAAATTTGGCCTTGACTTGAATTTTAGTTCTGATTGGTCCAGAGGTTTGGCTTTGATTGGCCCTAAACCTAGGTCACAATTGATCAAGTAGATTGACCTTGATTAGTCTTGAAATTTGGCTTTGATTGATCTTGAAGTTTGACCTTGATTGGTTTTGAAAATTGCCCTTGGTTCTTCTTGACGTTTAGCTTTGATTGGTCCTTAAATTTAGTTTTGATTCGTCTTTAAATTTAGTTTTGATTGGTCTTCAAATTTAGTTTTGATTGGTCTTTAAATTTAGTTTTGATTGGTTTAGAAGTTTGGTCTTGATTGTTCTATAAATTTGGCTTTAATTGGTCTTAAACCTTGGTCACAATTGATCATGTAGATTGACCTTGATTGGCCTTGAAGTTTGGCTTTGGTTGCTCTTGAAGTTTGTTTTTGATTGGTCTAGAAGTTTGACATTGGTTCTTTTTGAAGTTTGTCCTTATTTGGTCTTGAAGTTTGGTCTTGATTGACCTTGAAATTTGGCTTTGATTGGTCTTGAAATTATGTTTTGATTGGTCTTAAAGTTTGGTCTTGGTTGACCTTGAAATTTGACTTTGATTGGTATTAAAATTTAGCTTTATTTGGTCTTAAATCTTGGTCATAAAGATTGACTTTGATTTGGCTTGAAATTTGGCTTTGATTGGTCTTGAAGTTTGGCTTTGATTGATCTTGACATTTTTAATTGGTCTAGAAGTTTGGCATTAATTGGTCTTGAGCCTTGATTACAATTGATCATGATTATTGACCCCAACTGGTCAGAAGTTTAGTCTTGATTGATTTTTAAGTTTGGCTTTGATTGGTCTTGAGGTTTGACTTTGATTGGTCTTGAACTTGGGTCATAATTGATCATGTAGATTGAGCACAACTGGTTAATGTTTGGCCTTGATTGGTTTTGATTTTATCTTTCGTTGGTCTTAAAGTTTAGCGTTTGCCAGCCTAATGTTACTTGGCCCTGATGAGTCATGGAGTTAACGCTGATTGGACATGAACCTTGGCCATGATTAATCTTGATGTTTGGTCTTAATTGGTCAGAATCTCAGCATTGATTGCCCAGAAATTCAGATATGATTGGTTTAAACATTGTTGGCATACATTAGTCTGATGCTTGGCCTTGACTGATCTTGAAACTTGGCACGGGGCTGGTGTGGAAATCTTGGCCCTGATTGATCTTGAAGCTTAGCAATAATTGGTCTTGAAGTTTAGCCTTGATTGATCTTGAGGCTTGGTCCTGATTGGTGAGAAGATTGACCCCAGTTTGTGAGGTGTTTGGCTGGTTGGGTTGATGCTTGGTCTTGACTGATGTTGACTGTTGGTCTTTATTTGCCTTTAATTGATTTTGAAACTTGGCCCTGATTAATAAGAAGCATTGTCCTAATTGGTCTTAAAGCTTGGTCTTGATTGGTTCTAAAGATTTGGTTTGATTAGTATTGAATTGTGGCCTTATTGCTTAGAGATTTAGACTGAATTGGTTAAAATTTGGTCCTGATATATCTTGTCCCCAATTGGGATTGGGCTTGGTCTTGATTGGTCAGAAATTTGAACATTTAAGAGCCATAATCCAGAACCAAGTCACTATATTTATTGAGTTATGTTAATTAAATGTAAAGCTATCTGGGTAAATTCTGATTTGTGAGACAGACCCAACTGCGTTTTCCCATAAAACATATCTAAAGTATTTTCCCTTCACTTTTTTAGATTAATTATATATATTTTTATGTTTTAATCAGAACAGTTTCAGTATTATAATTCAGTATTATACGTTTCTGCTCACCATGATTCAGTGTTTTTTGTCTGCTGCTTTTGGAACGTCCATGTCTTAGAAGAAGACTTTTATTATAGAGAAAATTTAACGTCATGATGTTTACAAAAATATATACATAAAATACCATTCTAATGATGAGCTAAATGAAGCTTTTGTGTTTTGGAGGGATATTATTATTATTATTATTATTATTATTATATTTAACGTGTTTATTTTTAGTTTATGTGCTTTCATCATTTAGAGCTAATTCACTCAGGAGAATTACTGGGTTACTGTGTGAAACTGCAGAATATGGTCAATTCTAATTTTTTTTTTAATAAATAAAATAAAAGCGTTGGAGGGTCGGCAATACTAAAGCTTTTTTTATTTGTTTTTTTTTTTTTTTTCTAAATACCAAATAAAAAACATTAATTAATGTCCAAAAAGTTCTCAGACTGTAGCGAGTCGTTAAATGTGTTAAATTTATGTTTTATTTAATGATTTTTTTTTTCATTTTATTTAATTTTATACATTTTATAACATTTCATAAAATCAGTGTTAACATTTTATTTATCTCCGATAAATCCCCCTGTTCTACTTCTTTTTATTCCTTTCATTTTTTTTTTGGGCTATTATTTAAGTAAAATACTACTTTATAAATACTTATAAAAGTATGAGCACCTTATGTGTCAGTGTTACTTTAAAATCTACGAAATTATTACAATTTTTTTTTGTTTAAATGTTTAATTTTGTATCAGATTTATTGTTAATTTTAAATAAACGTTCATCTCACTGTGGCTGAATTAATATTTAAGTATTCACTCGTTATCCAGTAAAATGAAGGATTAAAGTCTTTATTCCCTAATAAAAAAAACAACAAAAAGTGTAAATTGGCAGATAATCCCAGTATTATTTATCTACCACTATTGTCTATATATTTTTTTGCCCAATAAATGACCCCTATTTAATATAAATTTAACATTATTCTATTTTCTTGCCCAGATATCATGTATTAAATTGTTATTTCTGTTTTATGCACATTTATATTCAATTTCACATCCAGAGACCAAACAGGATTATTTTCACCGGGTTTTTGAAGTGTTGAAATGGGTTTAATCTATAAAGCTAAACACAGTGGGTGCTGTAAAGTTACACCATCGACTGTCGTTGTTATTTTGCATACTTGTAAACTTGTTTTTTTAAGGAGTCAGTATTGTATTCAGTGATTATTATGTATTGTGAATAAAAAATAAATGGAAATTTATACAGTGAAACGTCTGGATTGTTTAATATTTGATATATTTCATTAAAAAAACAGGAGCATCTGATATTTTTAGGGACATGTTCTAATTTTTTTTTAAAAGCTCTTTCTTTCATTTGGTGGCCCTGATGAGTGCCAGTTTCATCATAATAACGTTTTTGATGGTCGTTTTTGCAATAATCTGGATTAGAACATTCCTCAAATATTCACTATTCACTGTATACCTGTAACTCTACCTCTTCACTACTTTACTTTAACTGATGCTCTCAAACACTTTATTAAGAGACAAGAAATTCAAGTAATTAACTCTTGATGAGTTCAGCACAGCTGTTAACTGAAAGCCTGAATTCCAGGTGACTCTACCTCATAAAACTGGCTGAGAAAATCCAGCAGAGATGTACATTGTTTAACGATTAGTTTGGATGAGTTTAGTATTAATTTACAATGCAGAACATTTTAAAATAATATAAATAAATTAAATATATATATATATATATATTTGTGGAGAAGGGACAAAATATTGTGTTTAATGATACCAGTGTGCTGAACGACCATCCCTGCTAAACCTCATACAGCTCTGGAAAAATGAAGAGACCACTTCAGTTTCTGAATCAGTTTCTCTGATTTTGCTATTTATAGGTTTATGTTTGAGTAAAATGAACATTGTTGTTTTATTCTATAAACTACAGACAACATTTCTCCCAAATTCCAAATAAAAATATTCTCATTTAGAGCATTTATTTACAGAAAATGAGAAATGGCTGAAATAACTACAAAAAAAAGATGCAGAGCTTTCAGACCTCAAATAATGCAAAGAAAACAACAAGTTCATATTCATAAAGTTTTAAGAGTTCAGAAATAATCAATATTTGGTGGAATAACCCTGGTTGGTTTTTAATCACAGTTTTAATTTCATGCATCTTGGCATCATGTTCTCCTCCACCAGTCTTACACACTGCTTTTGGATAACTTTATGCTGCTTTACTCCTGGTGCAAAAATTCAAGCAGTTCAGTTTGGTGGTTTGATGGTTTGTGATCATCCATCTTCCTCTTGATTTTATTCCAGAGGATTTTTTATTTGGTAAAATCTAAGAAACTCATCATTTTTAAAGTGCTCTCTTATTTTGTTTTTCCAGAGCTGTCTTACAGTACACGCGTCTTTACATACTTACGTCACACGTACAGCCTCTAAAAGAGGATCCAGCTCAGTTTTACTAAACGTGAGCGGCTGGTGGAACAATGGAGACTTCAGAAGGGGAAACTCAGAGCTCAGTAGCTCCTTCACTCATAGTAAAACCACAGAAATGAAGGAGTGAAGTTTCTTACTGAGCTCTCTCTCTCTCTCTCTCTCTCTCTCTCTCTCTCCCTGTCTCTTTCTCTCTCCCTGTCTCTCTCTCTCACTCTCTCCCTCTCTCTCTCTCTCTCTCTCTCACTCTCTCTATGACTGAACATAATTCATCCGCTCTGAAAGAAGAAGACCCCATCACACCCACCCAGTTTAAAATGATCCTTTGCATGCTCAGTGCATATACATTTATATATACTTTTATATTTTATATACTATATTTAATTATCAGTCATGTTAATCTAACTTTCAACCATCTATATTTTATACAGTTTCTTTTACAGTTTTTAACAGCTGCTAAAATATTCCAGGTGGTTGCTATGGTATCTGAGGTAGCTGCCGTGGTGCTGCTAGGTGATTGGACTGGTATAAAAGGTTCTCTTTGTCTAGTTTTATGGATTAGATTAATTACATTTGTTTCTTGTCAAAATGATCCAGAAATAGATCAGAACTCCCATGTTTCTGAACGTTCTGCTAATTTCTAAAAGCTTCAGTCTAATTCCAGCAATTTAAAGAAATTGGTTCAAAAACTGCTTTGAATCTTTTATTCTTTGAAGTTCCAGTTTCTATTAAAGTCTGAACTATTTGATGCTTTTCAGACCTACTGATATCTCGTCTAATATGCTATTTTTTTTTTATAAAATCTTTTTGCACTAAACTGCTGAAACAGGCAAACATTTCAGAAAACATTTATTTTCATTTATATAATATATTTTTTAAATCAAATAAAAATACATTTTTTTTTATAAATCACATCTTCAAAAACAATGTTTATCAAAAAATAAAATAAAGTAAATTAAAATAAAATAAAATAAATAAAATAAGTCCTCCATAAAAGTTTAGCACGAGAGTTCAGGAGTTCAGGAGTTATTATTATTTCTTTGCTGGCTTCTTGGCTCCGCCCTTTTCGTCTCCGCCTCCTTTTTTACTCTTCCCTCCTTCCGAATCTCCTTTTTTCGACGCCCCCTTTTCTCCTTTATCTCCTTTTTCTCCTTTCTCTCCTTTCTCTCCCTTTTCTCCTTTCTCTCCTTTCTTCTTGCCCGCCTCCCCTTTTTCTTCTGCTTTGCCCTCCTTCCCTCCTTTTCCCTCCTTTTTCGCGTCTTTTTCTTTCTTCTTTTCTCCTTTCTGGTCCACTTTTCCTGAGACTGTGGCCACTTCCACCTCCTTCTTCTTCTCGGGGGGTTTCGCCGCTGGAAAGAGAAAAAACAGAAGAAAATCATCATCAGTAGAGCTTTCAGAACCAGATATCAACTTCAGAGTTATGTCCCAGACCATGCACCCAACTGTGCCGCCATATTTAATTACGTTATTGAACAGAAAAATCGAATATAAAACCAAAAATAACCAAGACCATTGGATAGAACTTGCAATTTATAAATTGATTTATAAATTAATAGTAAAGTGATCTATCAGACTATAAAGGAACACATACAGAAAGAACTCTTGCTCTTCCTTTCCTTGGCCAGTCCTGATGAGTGCCAGTTTCATCCTTTTTTTAATTCTTTATTTAGTTGAGTAGTTGTTGCTTCTCATAACCTGGATTCGAACATTCCTCAAATATTCACTATTCACTGTATACCTGTAACTCTACCTCTTCACTACTTTACTTTAACTGATGCTCTCAAACACTTTATTAAGAGACAAGAAATTCAAGTAATTAACTCTTGATGAGTTCAGCACAGCTGTTAACTGAAAGCCTGAATTTCAGCAGACTCCAGCAGAAAATCCAGCAGAGATGTGAAAAACTTTGAAATATAAAACATATTTTTGGTTTGTTTAACACATTTTTGTTTATAAATAATTGTATATGATTTTTATAGTTTGGATGATTTTAGTATTATTATTATTACATACAGTGCAGAACATAAAAAAATAAGGTGTGTATTTGTGGTACTGTAAACGTGGATGCAGCCATGAAGAAATACTATCAGCAAGTACAGAGTTAACATGCTCAAGCAAGCATTTTTTAACTGTATTTTTCACACTATATGGTGCACTTAAAATCCTTTAATATTCCCAAAAAGCATCAGTGCATCTTATAATCCGGTGCTCAGTATGTATGAATTCTATCAGTCAGGTATTAAGGAGCAGTAAAGACACTCCACTGAAGTACAGAGTTATACAGGAGTTTCAATTCAGTTCTCCAGCACCGAGACTCGAGACTGGAGCAGTATTAGCATTAGCCGCTAACTGGGCTAAGCACTAGCTCTTTCGCCATTCAGAGGTGAGTATATCAGACTGTAGTCTGTGTGTTTACTGTGTTAAAACAAGCTAAGTGCTATGAACCGCTAGCTGATATCACCCTGGCTTACCAGAACACTCAGGGTTCCTCAGTGTAGCGCTGTTGGGCAGCATTAGCCACTAACCGTGGCTAGCTTTAGTGGAAATCTGCTAATCTAAGCACACTGTAAGTAAACTAATGCACACCCAAATAAACAGTTTTCAGGGGAGAAATCTGTGTAGATTAACATCCAGCACTCGTTTGACTTGTCTGACTTTACTTAAGCTTTACTGTTTTTGTTTATTTAGCTTAGCTTATCTTAGCTTAGTATAGCTTAGCTTTACAGATCTCGCCGCCCAGTCGCTAATGCTAATGCTCCAATTTTAGTGGAAATCTGTAAATCTAGGCTTACTGTTAATAAATGGAAGTGCTTTAATCACCCAAATAAACCGTTTAGAAAAGAAATCTGTGTAGATTAACATCCAGCACTCGTTTGACTTGTTTGAAATGCGTTTTTAAAGAATTTTTTTAAAGAGTTTTGTTTACTTATCTTAGCTTAGCTTAGCTTAGCTTTACAGGTCTCGCCACCCAGCGGAGAGATCTGCTGAATTAGAAGGAAAACATGGCAACACCCCTGTTCCTTACTAGTGTTGCATAATGCACCTTATAATCCAGTGCACCTTACAGTGTAAAAAAAAAAAATAGGTTAATTACTGTACATTGCTTTATTTGTCTGGCCCTCAGTGTTGTAATTATATATTGGATTTGGATTTGACCCCCTATTGTGAACAGTAGATGCTATAGCCTCTATAGATGAAGCTCTGCAGGCTGATAAAGGGGAACGTGTAATTCATGTGTTTTACAGCCTTTAATTCAGGAGAAAGCTCTTCCCATTACAGAGGAATACTAATGAGGCTATTACATATAACAACCTCCACCAATCAGATTCCCTCCCTCTCTTCTATAACGCACTACTGAGTGAGCTTTTCTATTGGGAATACTCACGTCTACCCGCACGTCTTATCAACGCTAATTCTGCATGACGCAGACGGAAACCTGTGGATTCAGAATGTAAATCGAATGTAAATGTAATTTAACACGTTAGTACTGTAATTATTACTGCAATTATATAATCAGTAGCGCGCTCTTTCACACTGGCGGTGACGTCACGGCGTGTGCTTTCATGAATGTAGAGCAGATTCGCTCTGACTGACTGAATATAATGAATCTGTAATGGGACAATTGCAGGGTAGAGCATAAAAACACGCTTTTACATTTATTTTTAATCACATTTATGAACATTTACATTCCAGGTAAAGTGAAGAGCAGCCTTGAACCATGAGTCTTGATCCTCTGAAGTAGCACTGAGTGTCAGGGTTGACCCAGGCAGAGAGACGTGGAGGCGGACGTATTCACAGGTAGGGCGAATTTATTAAATAAATATAAACAAATAAACAAGTAAACAAGAAACAAAGAAAAACAAGAAACAGAGGCGAGCTAAAACTAACAAACAAACAAGAGGTACTAAAGATAAACAAACGGGGAGACTATAAAACTAGGCAGGATAAACTAAAACAGGGCAAGGGAATAAACTAGGGAAAACACAGGGAACTAGTAAATAACAGAATAAACAGGAATATAAATATAAACTACAAACAAATAGGGAGGCTGACAAAACCCAACGAGGAAAACAATAAGGAACTAAACTAGATAGATAATAACTAACAAACACAGCGGGAGTAGATAAACAAAGAAATAAACTAATAACTAAAGCTAGACAGTGCAAGGGAGTAGACAAGAAACTAAACAGAGCTAAGAACTTAAACAGGGAATAACTACTAAACTAGGAACAAAATAACAAGGGAAGAGAGCTAACGGCTACGAGGAACAAGGAAACACTAAGAATCTAAGAAACGCAGAGAAAGAGACAAACAACAGGAGACAGTGCAAAGACCGACAGAGGACAAGTGACAGAGGAAGTCTATTTAACTAAAACAGGAAACACACTGGGAGTGGAAACACCTGGGGAAGGGGTGGAGCTACAAATGAGACATGAGGTAATGGAAAATCACAGGCAGAACACAGGGGCACGGGTCACGTGGGACAACACAGGCACGAGGACAGACAGGAAAAAGGGTCAGGCGTGACACTGAGACACTCAATTCCACACCTGTTTGAGGTGTTTCTGCACCTTTTTATCTAAGAACTTTAACTTTTCAAGATACATAGATGCTAAACATATTTATTTTGAGTTTTAAACCCTTTAATTCACCTTTTTTTTCAATATATTTTTTCCAATTTTCTCCCAATTTAGCTGTTACTCAGACTCACATTTGCTAAAAATTATTCAAAGCCCACCCACGCACAAAAAGATATTAATCCACATTCCATTTACTGTTGTTAGAAAAAATGGTAACACTTTCTATGAATGTCATCTTTATTAGACGCTATAACCACATTCATAACATATTATAATGCATTCATAAGGCATTATAAACATGGCTATAAATGTTTATAAAAATGCATTATAGCCATGTTTATTAAGCATTATGACTTGTGAGAAGCTATGCTTATGATATACATGTTAAAATAGTATATCTCTATCATTATTAATTTAGTCCTACAATGAAAAATCTGTCACTTTACTTAGAGCGCACAAAGACCTGTTATAAAACATTATAATTGACTATAACTAATATTATATTTAAGACAAGTATAATTCATGAGTGGTTAAAAATATATTTATATATATTTATTTATTGAGGGTGTGTTTATAAGTGTGAAGCTTTTTTAGTCATGATACAGTCTGCAAGCAGGTATTGACGTATAACATGTTATAAACACAGCTATTAATGCATTATAATCACAGTTCATGATGCTCAATAAACATGGCTATGATGAATTATAGAGTTTTATAAATATGTATAGCCATGTTAATAAAAATAATGTGTTATAAATATGTTTATAGAGTCTTATAGAGATGACACACATAGAAAGTGTTATAATGTGCAATGTCTGAATGATGTATTGTATTGTGATGTTAATTCTGTTGTTTATTTACTTTTTCCCCCACTCTTTAAAAAAAAAACTCTGTAGTGTTGTTTCCTGTGTTTTTTATATTTTTTTCTACTGAGAGCGCTTCTTACGATGGCGTCATTTTAGTAAAATAATGTAACTTTGCGTTTTATGTAGATTTTTGGCAGCAAATAATATAAATATTAAATAACCCAAACCCTCCCAGTCTGTTAGCAGAACAGCACATTATCTAAAAGTAGTTTTTATTGCAGTATATTGTTTTATTGTTATTGTTAAGATTCATTGATCTCATCACTAACCTCATGTGTAAAGCCAGTGTTGTGCTGAATTCAGCACCCCGCCAGGAAAAGCACCATCTTTTACTTGAGTAGATTTTTAGATGGGTACTTTTACTTTTACTTTTACTCGAGTAGATTTTTAGATGGGTACTTTTACTTTTACTTTTACTCAAGTAGATTTTTAGATGGGTACTTTTACTTTTACTTGAGTAGATTTTTAGATGGGTACTTTTACTTTTACTCGAGTAGATTTTTAGATGGGTACTTTTACTTTTACTTGAGTAGATTTTTAGATTGGTACTTTTACTTTTACTCGAGTAGATTTTTAGATTGGTACTTTTACTTTTACTCGAGTAGATTTTTAGATGGGTACTTTTACTTTTACTCGAGTAGATTTTTAGATGGGTACTTTTACTTTTACTCGAGTAGATTTTTAGATGGGTACATTTACTTTTACTCCAGTAGATTTTTAGATGGGTACTTTTACTTTTACTCGAGTAGATTTTTAGATGGGTACTTTTACTTTTACTTTTACTCAAGTAGATTTTTAGATGGGTACTTTTACTTTTACTTTTACTCGAGTAGATTTTTAGATGGGTACTTTTACTTTTACTCAAGTAGATTTTTAGATTGGTACTTTTACTTTTACTCGAGTAGATTTTTAGATGGGTACTTTTACTTTTACTCGAGTAGATTTTTAGATTGGTACTTTTACTTTTACTTTTACTCGAGTAGATTTTTAGATGGGTACTTTTACTTTTACTCGAGTAGATTTTTAGATGGGTACTTTTACTTTTACTTGAGTAGATTTTTAGATGGGTACTTTTACTTTTACTCGAGTAGATTTTTAGATGGGTACTTTTACTTTTACTCGAGTAGATTTTTAGATGGGTACTTTTACTTTTACTTGAGTAGATTTTTAGATGGGTACTTTTACTTTTACTCGAGTAGAATTTTACCAAAGTAAAGGTATTTTACGTAATTACAATTTTTCAGTACTTTTTCCACCTCTGGTTGTTCTGCTGTCAGTGTAAAGGGTATGGAGACTGGAGGGTTTTTATTCTGCTCACAAACAGCCATCACGCCACAGACATGGGAAAATTACATTTTTATAATAAGTGGTATACCATCTCTCCACACACACACACACACACACACACACACACACACAGATTCATTTCAGAAATTGTTGCTGCTTAAACGAGTCCTGAAACAGCAGCTTTACAACAAAATGAAAAACAGCATGATTGAATCTGCTCTATATCAGGTTTTAAATTAGCACTGATATGATTATGATAAAATAAGATTAAAAATCCACTTTTATAGATTTTATGACTGAATCTTGAAATATGAGCAGTTTAATAATTCCAGTACGGACAATATTCTTATGAACAAATATTACATACATGGGAGGTTTTATGTATGCCATATGATGCATTATTAATGTTTTTGCTTTATTTTTTTGTCTTTTTATGTATAAAGATTAGATATATCCTATTTCTTTTATAATGCTTAGCTACATAGTAAATGAGTGTCACCCTCAGTGTCCTCTGAGTTTAAATGAATGTCGATTGATTTATTGATTTATTGATTGGTTGATTAAATAGCCCCGTATTCAGTGGAGATGTTAAGCACCATAAATCCAGTAAGTGAACCCTGGAAGCACATAATCATGATGATAAAAATCTGATAGATTAATACGCTGAGCTGAAGACCCTCACCTAAACAGAGCCGATTGGATTTTCATTCGGCAGCAGCTCTGCCTAATCAAAAAGATTAGATTTGGAGCTTCAGTTCATTCTGAACTTTTTCTAATCAAACAGCATCAGCCAATCATTAGTCAATCATCAATTTAATCAGGGGAACTGGATCTAGGATCATAGCAAAGACAGGGCGGGTGATAATGGAATTATAATATTGCAGTACACTACAAGAAACACATAGGGCGCTCTATAATACTCTATAATGCTCTATAATGTTCATATGAGCCACACGCTCATTCTGACAGACTGTAATAGACAGCTGACATCGTGTCATCATTTTGTAGTTGGCGACATGTTGCTTATGCCCATATTTGGGGTTCCATGTCTAAGCGGTTTAAGTGAATGGGGAATTTGTGGTAAATAAATGTTCAGAACCCTGTACATTTTATTGTGTGTACATTTACCTCCTAAATATCACTGGATCCTCTGAATTTCTATCCTCTAATTTAAGGGTAGAAGTTAGAACAATGCTAACTTTAAGCAAATGCTTAACTGATGTCACAGCACAGCGGCTGGAAATGACCCCGTACTGGATTCTGCATAACACCAGTGAACTCCGGTCAGATCACATTTTGGATTATTATGCTTCTTCACAGAGGATCATTAAAGCATTTAAACAGGTGAAAACTCTTTCAGTGATGTTGAGCAGTGTGATGTTGAGCAGTGTGGTGTTGAGCAGTGTGATGTTGAGCAGTGTGATGTTGAGCAGTGTGGTGTTGAGCAGTGTGGTGTTGAGCAGTGTGATGTTGAGCAGTGTGATGTTGAGCAGTGTGGTGTTGAGCAGTGTGATGTTGAGCAGTGTGATGTTGAGCAGTGTAATGTTGAGCAGTGTGGTGTTGAGCAGTGTAATGTTGAGCAGTGTGATGTTGAGCGGTGTGATGTTGAGCGGTGTGATGTTGAGCGGTGTGATGTTCAGCAGTGTGGTGTTGAGCAGTGTGATGTTGAGCAGTGTGGTGTTGAGCAGTGTGATGTTGAGCAGAGTGATGTTGAGCAGCGTGATGTTGAGCAGTGTGATGTTGAGCAGTGTGATGTTCAGCAGTGTGGTGTTGAGCAGTGTGATGTTCAGCAGTGTGGTGTTGAGCAGTGTGGTGTTGAGCAGTGTGATGTTGAGCAGTGTAATGTTGAGCAGTGTGATGTTCAGCAGTGTGGTGTTGAGCAGTGTGATGTTGAGCAGTGTGATGTTGAGCAGTGTGATGTTGAGCAGTGTAATGTTGAGCAGTGTGATGTTGAGCAGTGTGGTGTTGAGCAGTGTAATGTTGAGCAGTGTGATGTTGAGCGGTGTGGTGTTGAGCAGTGTGGTGTTGAGCAGTGTGATGTTGAGCAGTGTGGTGTTGAGCAGTGTAATGTTGAGCAGTGTGATGTTGAGCGGTGTGATGTTCAGCAGTGTGGTGTTGAGCAGTGTGATGTTGAGCAGTGTGATGTTGAGCAGTGTGGTGTTGAGCAGTGTGATGTTGAGCGGTGTGGTGTTGAGCAGTGTGGTGTTGAGCAGTGTAGTGTTGAGCAGTGTGATGTTGAGCAGTGTGGTGTTGAGCAGTGTAGTGTTGAGCAGTGTGATGTTGAGCAGTGTAATGTTGAGCAGTGTGGTGTTGAGCAGTGTAATGTTGAGCGGTGTGATGTTGAGCGGTGTGATGTTGAGCGGTGTGATGTTGAGCGGTGTGATGTTCAGCAGTGTGGTGTTGAGCAGTGTGATGTTGAGCAGTGTGGTGTTGAGCAGTGTGATGTTGAGCAGAGTGATGTTGAGCAGCGTGATGTTGAGCAGTGTGATGTTGAGCAGTGTGATGTTCAGCAGTGTGGTGTTGAGCAGTGTAATGTTGAGCAGTGTGATGTTCAGCAGTGTGGTGTTGAGCAGTGTGGTGTTGAGCAGTGTGATGTTGAGCAGTGTAATGTTGAGCAGTGTGATGTTCAGCAGTGTGGTGTTGAGCAGTGTGATGTTGAGCAGTGTGATGTTGAGCAGTGTAATGTTGAGCAGTGTAATGTTGAGCAGTGTGGTGTTGAGCAGTGTGGTGTTGAGCAGTGTGATGTTGAGCAGTGTGATGTTCAGCAGTGTGATGTTGAGCAGTGTGGTGTTGAGCAGTGTGGTGTTGAGCAGTGTAATGTTGAGCAGTGTGATGTTGAGCAGTGTGATGTTGAGCAGTGTAATGTTGAGCAGTGTGGTGTTGAGCAGTGTGGTGTTGAGCAGTGTGATGTTGAGCAGTGTGATGTTGAGCAGTGTGGTGTTGAGCAGTGTGGTGTTGAGCAGTGTGGTGTTGAGCAGTGTGGTGTTGAGCAGTGTGATGTTGAGCAGTGTAATGTTGAGCAGTGTGGTGTTGAGCAGTGTGATGTTGAGCAGTGTGATGTTGAGCAGTGTGATGTTGAGCAGTGTGATGTTCAGCAGTGTGGTGTTGAGCAGTGTAATGTTGAGTGGTGTAATGTTGAGCGGTGTGATGTTGAGCGGTGTAATGTTGAGCGGTGTGATGTTCAGCAGTGTGGTGTTGAGCAGTGTGGTGTTGAGCAGTGTGATGTTGAGCAGTGTGGTGTTGAGCAGTGTGATGTTGAGGAGTGTGGTGTTGAGCAGTGTGATGTTGAGGAGTGTGGTGTTGAGCAGTGTGATGTTGAGCAGTGTGATGTTGAGCAGTGTGGTGTTGAGCAGTGTGATGTTCAGCAGTGTGGTGTTGAGCAGTGTGATGTTGAGCAGTGTGGTGTTGAGCAGTGTGGTGTTGAGCAGTGTGATGTTGAGCAGTGTAATGTTGAGCAGTGTGATGTTGAGCAGTGTGATGTTGAGCAGTGTGATGTTGAGCAGTGTGATGTTCAGCAGTGTGGTGTTGAGCAGTGTGGTGTTGAGCAGTGTGATGTTGAGCAGTGTAATGTTGAGCAGTGTAATGTTCAGCAGTGTGGTGTTGAGCAGTGTGGTGTTGAGCAGTGTGGTGTTGAGCAGTGTGGTGTTGAGCAGCGTGATGTTGAGCAGCGTGGTGTTGAGCAGTGTGATGTTGAGCAGTGTGGTGTTGAGCAGTGTGATGTTGAGCAGCGTGATGTTGAGCAGCGTGATGTTGAGCAGCGTGATGTTGAGCAGTGTAATGTTGAGCAGTGTGATGTTCAGCAGTGTGATGTTGAGCAGTGTGGTGTTGAGCAGTGTGATGTTGAGCAGTGTAATGTTGAGCAGTGTGGTGTTGAGCAGTGTGGTGTTGAGCAGTGTGGTGTTGAGCAGTGTGATGTTGAGCAGTGTGGTGTTGAGCAGTGTGATGTTGAGCAGTGTGATGTTGAGCAGTGTAGTCTGTGTTAGAGCTTTAAAAAGCAGATAATAAGAGAAAGTGTCTCTCAGTTCAGAATCAGCGCTTTAATTACGGTCATTAGTTTATACTTATTACAACACCTGACCCAAATAATCAACTAACTAATCAACTAACTAACTACCTGCCCTCACAGAGGCGACAACCAACCAGAAACACCCATTTATTTCACTGCATAATAAAGAGGGTAAATGTTAAAACGTGTTACAGCTGGTTCTGGAGTATCACTGACCTGTTTTAGTGATTTTTCTCATGGGGGAAAAAACGCTTAGACACGAAAGCCATGCAAGGACTACAGAATGATGCACGACTTCAGTGGTCTATGCACTACAGGAAGTGTAGTGGGTACTCTATAATGTTCATATTGTTCTGATATAGCTGCATACATTGTATAGGGGGATAAAATGTGGTAATATCAGTACATTTGTTGGACGCTGGAAATACAATTTACAGTTGGAGAAAATGAAATGGAAATGGGAGGGGCTTTTTGGTCATTGGAATACCGCAACCAGCCAGCAGAGGCGCTAGACCTGTTATAAAAGATGCTGCAGTGTCTATGTTTTTATATATATATTTTATAAGACAGTAATTGAGAAAAGCCTCTCTGAATGTATCGCTCTGCTCTGCGGGAAGCTAGTTTCTTATTTTCAAAGAAGCAGCGGGATCCGTCCCAAATTCACTGCATTTTTTACCAATTTCACACACTCTCACAAGAGGCTGTAAGCTGAGAACACACACACACACACACACACACACACATTCGTCCTGATATCTTTCTCTGTTCAACACTGTCCCACTGCTCCACAAACTCATTAATAAATCCACAAATTTGATCTGATTTCTTCCCTCTCTGAGAATCCCTGCTGCTCTTACGGTGATTAAAATTTAGTTTTTTTATTCTTTTTTGTCCTTTTTAAGCTTAATTAGTGTTAATACAGAGTTTAAAAATCTGTGGTCATTATGCATATAATTGAGCGATAATAAAATAAGCAAAATAACAGTCGAACAGGAGGGAGAGAGTGAAAAAAGAAACCCTTAGAAGAGAAGAAGAAAAAAAACTAAATTTAAATGGTTTATTAATAAAATACATGAACTGCACTTTTACTGTTGGATCATTAAACTTCATGTAATCATTACACCAGTGGAAATATCCACCCTGTTTCTGGTCCTTTAGACTTTAGCACTATGAACTCAATGAAGGCAGTCTGAGACACTTGGTCTGGTGGTGGAAAGGGTGTGGGACCAATAAATGTAATCATTTATCATTATTATTTTTTTATTCATATAGAATATAGAACAGAAGGAAATGCAACCATAGCATTAATTATTACAGTATATACAGTAAATAAGTAACACGTTGTCCTGTAAAAGCTAAATCAGACTTTTATAAATGATTTATTTACCACTTTTTTATTTATTCTATTCTGTCTGACTTCATTAACATATTTGTTGTTATAATGTTATAATAAACACATTTTTTTTACCATTCTTTTAAGATAATTGTAGATAGATGTCATTAGCATGTAATTGGCAGGAGTTTGATTTATTAGAGTTTTAGATATTGAAGGTTTTTTTCTGTATTTGTATTCACTGAGGTAATACGAGTTTAATAGTAGGCACTAATGCACCAAAAATATATTTTCAGATTTTTACTCTGTGATTGGTGATAAATGCCTTATTAAACTCTTATTAACTCAATTAATGCAAATACAATAAAAGCTGCTATCAATATTGCATTATATAATAGTTTATGCTCAATAATGTGCAGCTTGGTAACACACACAAACACACACACACACACAGTGTTTATTGTGATTTATAACAGCAAATACATCAACGCTTAATTATTTCCACATAACAGACCCTACATAACATGTAACTGTCACAGCTTAGCCCATGTCTGTCTTCTGTTTCTCCCTCATTTGGTCTCTTGTGCTCCTGCCCCTCTGTTTTCCTGTCATGTGTTTCCCAGCCATGTGCTTCTGTTGTGTTTTGGTCCTGTCTCCGCCCTAGCCCCACCCTGTCATTAGTTATTTGTAACCCCGCCCCCTCTTGAATGATCCTCAGGTGTTTCCAGTTTCCTGTTCGCTCCTTGTGTGTATATAAGCCCCTTTGTTTCAAGCCTTCTTTGTCTAGTCTTTTGTTGGTTTGTTTGCTGTCCGTGTTCAGGTTTGTTTCATGTCTCTTGATGTTTGTTAGCTTCCTGTTTTCAAGTTTAGTGTTCTGTAGTTTTGTATTCAGTGTAACTTTGGTTTATTTTGTTTGTTTGTTTGTTAATTTGTTTTAGTTTGTTAATTTAATAAATATAATTATATAATCCTCTCACTTCCGTAACAGTAACACATTACAATAAAGATACAATAATTAACTATTCTTAGAATAGAATGTATAACCTTATTATTAATATTAATTAACACTAGTTAAGACATTATTACATGATTTTTAACTAATGACTAATAACTATTTTATAACATCTATTGTGTCTTCTTGTCTCTTGTGGACTCCTCTTTGGGTGTTCTTGGAAGGCTGTTGTTTCTTGAAATAAAACTCAGTGCACACTGCCTTCTTTACTGGAATAAAATATTTATTTCAATCAGAAGCAAAGTGTGGGAGAGAGCTCGTCAATTCTCGGTGTCCCAGGTTTCTCTCTCTCTCAGTCTTGTGGTCTAAACCGTTTAAATAGTCCCTCACAGTCACTCCTATAGCTCTCATACCTAACAAATTCCAAGCACCCTATTTACAGCTTTACCATATATGTAAAATGACCTTTTGAGAAGCGGCATGTTGTTTACCTGAAACCACTTGTGACATGCCAATCATGTATAGAAATGGACTTCTCAGGAATAGTTTAGCTGGACACATGAACTTATCTGGGCTAAAGGCCTCACAAACAAGAAGTGACAAACATCCATAGTACAGAATACACCTCACATCCTTAAGCATTAATAATTTGGGAAACACTTTATAATAACTTTCATTAATATATGTTTAACTAATGATCAGTAGATGTGAACAAAGCAGTAGTTCATCAGAATTTGAATATTAACAAATGCTCACACATGACACTTATTTATCAGCATGGAAATTTATATTTAGAAATGTTAGCAAATGATTAGAATATTAATAAATTGCTAGTAAATACGAACTTTAAACCGGGCAAATGTTTATCAACTGCAGTTCATGTTGCCAATGCGTTTATTAGTATTTACACATATGATAGCAACTTTTCAGTTTATAACAATGTGACAGTGTGAAATAGCAGTTATTAATCATTAGTTATCTTATATATATTATGGTATATTAATGAAAGTTATTATAAAGTATTACCACATTTATGTAATGTAATGTTTCATGATGTCTGAATTAGTGTCAATTAAAAAATAGTTGAGGCATTATTGAACCATTTAATCGTGTTTAATGCTACTGTAGGTACTGATATTTGATGTAATCATAATGTAAAGTGTAACCAATCCTAGGTACTATATGCTAATAATGGTAAGAAAGAGTAAATCTTGATAGGTAGTAGCAGAGGTGGAAAGTAATTAATTACATTTACTCAAGTTACTGTAATTGAGTAGATTTTATGAGTAATTTGTCATTTTTAAAGTAGTTTTTAAAATAGGTAATTTTACTTTTACTCAAGTACATTTTGACACAAGTAATTGACTTTGCTACATTGGAAAACTCCTGATTACTGAGTAAATAATGAAATTAAATGCTGGGGGAAAAAAAAAGCAATTGTCCGAATTAAAAAAAAAATGGCACGGATGTTTGCGCGTGGAAAACTTACATGTCAAACCTATGGTGGATATATTTTATCATTAAACAGTCTGCTTAAATGTAAAGAAAACATGTAAATCTCAGTTAAAGCAGAGCAATGGCAAGTTAAAAAATAATAATGAACTGTAAAACTATAAAAATACAGTTTATAGTCACATATATGACCATCACTTTTTAATAGTAAAGAAAAAGATGGGTCATAGAAACCTATAATCTATGCTACTTGTCCTTGAAAATGTTTTATGGGGTGGTCTGAACAAATACTGTCTAAAAGGTCCAAATTATTATGTGGAATAATAATTCATTAAAAATATTTAATTTATGATTTGTTTTAACTTTTTTACATCAAATAAATAAAAGTAACTATGTAACTTTTACTCAAAGTAAATTTTAAATTGAGTACTTTTTTTTACTTAGATGGGTACTTTTACTTTTACTTGAGTAGAATTTTAGCAAAGTAAAGGTACTTTTACTTAAATACAATTTTTCAGTACTTTTTCCACCTCTGGGTAGTAGTAATAGTAATACATCATTTACAAAAATGTTAAAGCATTGAACAGGACGTTAATTCAATAAAGCCCTGGTTTCTTTAGTTTCTTAAAATGAAAAGTGCTACCAGTCGCTTCACCAAACACACTCTAACTGAGTAACTGGTCTTCATTGACCTTTTTAATGGTTCAATCTTTAATGGGTTTTACCATTTCCTGCCGGAGTTAAATGCATAATCACAGCACAGCCATGACCATTATACGCAGCACAGTCCCACAGTTCTGAATATTAAATGCTCTGAGCGAGGTCTCATGAGTTCATTTCTATTCTGAAGGCCATGCTTGCTTTCTGTCTCCTTCACATGAATAATGAATAGTTATTGAGAACGTATTTCATGCTCAGGCATCCTGTAGGCACTTCATTCCTGCCGAACACGGGCGTTAGTCACGGGCCACCAAGTAATGAACACATGCATCCCGTCTTTACTGCTTTATTTCATGTGAAAATGCTGTAAATGCTGTGAAACAATGCGTCTGCTCACATCTCTACAGACAGAGCACACATGCCAATCATCACATTCCTCTAACGCCAGAATTTAAAGGCGTCGCGTCGCAATTAGCCTAATTATTTTAGCCGCGGCGGCGGTGGAAACACGCTGGAGTTCAGGCCAAGGCCAGGCTGACCCGGCCACCCCCTCGCCGGGTCACTTCCTGCCCTAATCGGCCCGAATGAGCGCTGAGAATTCCCCCATTAGGACGTCTTTAGCCTTAATTACTGGAAAATTATGTCATGGGTTGCCTAGTTTGTGTAAATTCCCCCTTCGTGCTAGAGCTCTGGACGTGCTAGAGTTTATGGACTGGCCTATTTCAGATGGGGCGAGTATGTATTGCACCAAATCTGCATTTTTATTATTTACAACACACACACACTCACAAAAACACACACACAAACACACACACTCATTTACACTTTGGTAAAAAGGGTCATCCAATTAAATCTACTGCTACAAAGCAACACCCTGCAGTTTTAAAGATATCGACACCGTTTTAACTCTATAAGCCGGGATTTCCTAAATAAAGACCTTTTTACTTAAACATATGGGCCCCCATCTTACACTCTGCACTACGCATGGATTGTGATGCTCATTGCTATCTTAACACCCAGCCAACAATCTATTTTCACACTTTCCTCTTGCCTGGTTTAAATAGCAACAGAGCTTCTGAATGTACAGTATCTACACTGATGAGCGTGGTGTTCTGGAAATGAGGTGTGTTCAGATAAATAGTCAGTCTACGTTCATTGCTATCTTGGCAACCCATGCGCACCGCACATGAACATGCAGCAGTGCACAAACCCAACTTTTACATCAACGATAAGCAGAATACTAAACAAATAACATTGGTGTTCCTGTAAATAAGTTTCCTCTGCTGGGAAGCGTTTGTTGGACACGTCCAGGTAGCTGCACCGTTAAAATAGCAATCCACCAAAGTCAGAGCTCACCTGGTTCTACTCTTAAAGAGAATGATAAGCAAGAGACACTCTGATTAACTCTTAATTAATTAAGAGAATTAGTACATGACTTTTGTGCATTTAGAGCCATGCAATGAGTACTTTTCCTGTCGTTACGATAGCAAAGACACTGACGCCCTAAATTAAGTGCGCAGTTCATGGTTCACCTATAGATCAATAAAATAGGGTATGAGAACAACAGATTACGGTGCTGGTGATTCTGTATCTACTGTAACTGTAGATTAACTATAGAGCAGTACGGGTACAACAGATTACGGTGCTGGTGATTCTGTATCTACTGTAACTGTAGATTAATTACAGAGCAGTACGGGTACAACAGATTACAGTGCTGGTGATTCTGTATCTACTGTAACTGTAGATTAATTACAGAGCAGTACGGGTACAACAGATTACGGTGCTGGTGATTCTGTATCTACTGTAACTGTAGATTAATTACAGAGCACTACGGGTACAACAGATTACAGTGCTGGTGATTCTGTATCTACTGTAACCGTAGATTAATTACAGAGCAGTATGGGTACAACAGATTACAGTGCTGGTGATTCTGTATCTACTGTAACTGTAGATTAACTACAGAGCAGTACGGGTACAACATATTACAGTGCTGGTGATTCTGTATCTACTGTAACTGTAGATTAATTACAGAGCAGTATGGGTACAACAGATTACAGTGCTGGTGATTCTGTATCTACTGTAACTGTAGATTAATTACAGAGCAGTATGGGTACAACAGATTACAGTGCTGGTGATTCTGTATCTACTGTAACTGTAGATTAATTACAGAGCAGTATGGGTACAACAGATTACTGTGCTGGTGATTCTGTATCTACTGTAACTGTAGATTAACTACAGAGCAGTACGGGTACAACAGATTACAGTGCTGGTGATTCTGTATCTACTGTAACTGTAGATTAATTACAGAGCAGTATGGGTACAACAGATTACAGTGCTGGTGATTCTGTATCTACTGTAACTGTAGATTAACAGACAGAAGGCAAAGATAAGATGTAGTAAAGATATTTACAGTGTAGTGAAGATTCTTTAAAATGACCTAAATGAAACGCTCTCCACGTTTATCCATCAGCGGTTGGTTTTAATCTTCTCCACACACTCCCCGCCCACACTCAGTGGGGTTTAAATCTCCTAATTTAGCTGCCATATCATCTCCAGAGCTTCCACAGTCTTCATCCCACTGCATGGTGGGTCTCACATGGTCCTGCTCTTCAGATTAAGTCATTGTTTAAGAATCTCCAGCAGAAAAGAAGAGAGAGATCAGAGTCATCCAGCACAGCTGATCCTCTTCACTGAAGAACAATATGAACATCTGAGACCTTCTGTGTGTCTGTCAGAGTAGATACAGGATACAGCAGGAAATAAGGCATCACATGGCTGTTTATAATGGTGTGATAAATCTGGCAAAGTGTTTTATATAATTTTAACACATTATGGTGTTTTCAGGTCTGTTTTGTGGAAAAATAACCTCAAATACAAATGTGATTTATTATGTAACCATATACTGTATTTATGTAATTAGTATTCCACTGTATAGCAAGAATAATGATGATGATAGTGTCAAAAATGTGATATTAACTACACTAAAAAAACATTTTCGCAACTTTCTGCATTTGCTTTTTTAAGTAAATTTAATTCCAGATAAATTTAAGAAACTTCAACTCGGTTTCAAGACTTAAATGAGTAAATATAGAGTAAATAAGTAAACTGAACTTCAGTCAATCCTTTCTTTTAGTAACCTTTACTTCATTTCTGCATACAAAATTACCAAAATACAATTACTTAATTTTTACAATATTACTGAAATTTAAATATTTTTAATTAAGACACACATTCAAATGTTTACATAATCTCAAAGATTATGTCTCAACACACGGATGGCATGTTTAGTATACTAGTAAAAAGAATGTATTACATGCCATCCTATTGTTACATTCATATGAAAAAGTTTGGGTTTGACCGGTGCAAAAGTATGGGCACCCTTATCATTTTATTGATTTGAATACTCCTAACTACTTTTTACTGACTTACTGAAGCACTAAATTGGTTTGGTAACCTCATTGAGCTTTGAACTTCATAGCCAGGTGTCAACAATACAGCTCACTTTGCACAAGGAGAAGCTGTATCGGAGAGTCATTTCTGCACAGAGTCGCCTGAGGTGTGCTTTTGCTTTTGCATACCTCAGGCGACTCTGTTTGTGGCGTGCTTGCAGAAATGGCTTCTTTCGCATCACTCTCCCATACAGCTTCTCCTTGTGTAAAGTGCGCTGTATTGTTGACCGATGCACAGTGACACCATCTGCAGCAAGATGATGCTGCAGCTCTTTGGAGGTGGTCTGTGTGGATTGTCCTTGACTGTTCTCACCATTCTTCTTCTCTGCCTTTCTCTGCCAAATTGAAAACCTCTGGAATATAATGAACCATGTATGCTGGAATGATGGAGCTCCATCCAATACAAGTCAATTTATTTGGCGATATTTTTCCTTACAGTCCCTAAAGTGCTTCTGAGCTGAAGACATGACAGTGCAGCAATATTTTGCCTTATTTTTGGCAAATATAATTATATACGAGTTAAATTTAGTTAAATAAAAGCAGTGAGGTGTAAGCAGTGAAGCTGATTGGCACTTTTTTGATGAAGAACAGAACTTTAGCATTGAATAGACTTTCAAAGTTTAAAGTTTTATTGTTCACTGTTCATGAGGTCATCTGAACTGTGTGTGTTGCTGATTCAGCAGTCAGGTGATGATAAATGCAGGTACAGTGTGGTGTAATGGCTGCAGGGGGTGGAGGTGTTGGTGTTAAGAGGATGGTGGAAACCCTGCAGTGCTCTATTACCTGGATGCCACTGCCGGGTCTGATCTTGTGACAACAAGATAAATAGACATCTCACACAGTAATATTGGGTTTTCAGACTTTACCACAGAGCTGGCTTTAGTTAAACTGTCTCACAGACTTTTTCAGAGCTCATTTTATTCCCTTAGAAAAGCCTTCTTACTCTAAACACCCTGGTGAAAAAATATATATATATACTTAATTGTACCTAAAACATATTGAGAAATGTCTGCTGTGTGCTGTAAAAATACTAACACATTTATGTACTATGTAAATATATTAAAAGTACATTAATATTGTGTTTTCATAAAATGTTTGAAAGTAAACTTTGATCATACTTTTTAAAAAGAACAATATAGAGTATTTTAAATAAATAGACGACTATGAAGTACACTTTTAGTTTAATGTAATTCAATATACTTCTAAAATACTTATTTCCAAATATACTTTTGTATATTTTTAGCAAAGTGTGTTAAAAAAACAGCTGTTACAGTAGTTCACTTAAAGTACAATATATTATTAAATTACTAGATTTATAAAATGTTTAAATATATATACACTACCGTTCAAAATTTGGGGTCACATTGAAACGTCCTTATTTTTGAAGGAAAAGCACTGTACTTTTCAATGAAGATAACTTTAAACTAGTCCTAACTTTAAACAAATACACTCTGTACATTGCTA
This sequence comes from Astyanax mexicanus, assembly GCF_023375975.1. NCBI lineage: Eukaryota > Metazoa > Chordata > Actinopteri > Characiformes > Acestrorhamphidae > Astyanax > Astyanax mexicanus. Next base: position 3,792,928 of record NC_064415.1, read on the forward strand.
ATGTGGTAAATGACTATTCTAGCTGCAAATGTCTGGTTTTGGTGCAATATCTACATAGGTGTATAGAGGCCCATTTCCAGCAACTATCACTCCAGTGTTCTAATGGTACAATGTGTTTGCTCATTGGCTCAGAAGGCTAATTGATGATTAGAAAACCCTTGTGCAATCATGTTCACACACCTGAAAACAGTCTAGCTCATTACAGAAGCTACAAAACTGACCTTCCTTTGAGCAGAATGAGTTTCTGGAGCATCACATTTGTGGGGTCAATTAAACGCTCAAAATGGCCAGAAAAAGAGAAGTTTCATCTGAAACTCGACAGTCTATTCTTGTTCTTAGAAATGAAGGCTATTCCATGCGAGAAATTGCTAAGAAATTGAAGATTTCCTACAACGGTGTGTACTACTCCCTTCAGAGGACAGCACAAACAGGCTCTAACCAGAGTAGAAAAAGAAGTGGGAGGCCGCGTTGCACAACTAAGCAAGAAGATATGTACATTAGAGTCTCTAGTTTGAGAAACAGACGCCTCACAGGTCCCCAACTGGCATCTTCATTAAATAGTACCCGCAAAACACCAGTGTCAACATCTACAGTGAAGAGGCGGCTGCGGGATTTTGGGCTTCAGGGCAGAGTGGCAAAGAAAAAGCCATATCTGAGACTGGCTAATAAAAGAAAAAGATTAAGATGGGCAAAAGAACACAGACATTGGACAGAGGAAGACTGGAAAAAAGTGTTGTGGACGGATGAATCCAAGTTTGAGGTGTTTGGATCACAAAGAAGAACGTTTGTGAGACGCAGAACAAATGAAAAGATGCTGGAAGAATGCCTGACGCCATCTGTTAAGCATGGTGGAGGTAATGTGATGGTCTGGGGTTGCTTTGGTGCTGGTAAGGTGGGAGATTTGTACAGGGTAAAAGGGATTCTGAATAAGGAAGGCTATCACTCCATTTTGCAACGCCATGCCATACCCAGTGGACAGTGCCTGATCGGAGCCAATTTCGTCCTACAACAGGACAATGACCCTAAACACACCTCCAAATTGTGCAAGAACTATTTACAGCAGAAGCAGGCAGCTGGTATTCTATTGGTAATGGAGTGGCCAGCGCAGTCACCAGATCTGAACCCCATTGAGCTGTTGTGGGAGCAGCTTGACCGTATGGTACGCCAGAAGTGCCCATCCAACCAATCCAACTTGTGGGAGCTGCTTCTAGAAGCGTGGGGTGCAATTTCTCCAGCTTACCTCAACAAATTAACAGCTAGAATGCCAAAGGTGTGCAATGCTGTAATTGCTGCAAATGGAGGATTCTTTGATGAAAGCAAAGTTTGATGTAAAAACAATGTTATTTCAAATACAAATCATTATTTCTAACCTTGTCAATGTCTTGACTCTATTTTCTATTCATTTCACAACGTATGGTGGTGAATAAGTGCAACTTTTCATGGAAAACACAAAATTGTTTGAGTGACCCCAAACTTTTGAACGGTAGTGTATATATATATATATATATATGTACCAGTTAAAATGTATTCCAATACTCTAATTATAATTAGGAAAATATAAATATAAGTAAATTATAGGATACAGTGTTAAAGACCTCAAAATGCAAAGCAAAAGGCATGTACTAATTCTCCTAATTAAAAAAATATGGGTGTGGTTAATTTTGGGCAGAACATGAAATTAACCAATCAAAGTGTCTCTTGCCCATCATTCTCAGTCAGGTTAAACTTTGTCTTTGGCGGATTGCTATTTATCTATCTATCTCTTTAAGGGGCTGCATTGTTTGTTGGTTTGCTGAGTATAATATGGGAATCAGCCTAAGACATATATTCCAACACCCCGGTTGCCAAGTATAATACAGCATTGTCAATTGTAATAAGGCAATCAGCCCAAGCCAAATTTACCAACATCCCGTCTTGCTGAGTATAATATGGAAATTTGCCTGAACCATATGTTACAACACCCCGGTTGCCAAGTATAATATGGCAATCAGCTCAAGCCACATATACCAACACTCCGGTTGCCAAGTATAATATGGCAATTAGGCAAAGCCACATATACCAATATCTCAGTTTGCTGCGTGTAATATGGAAATTTGCCTGAACCATATGTTTCAACACCCCGGTTGCCAAGTATAATACAGCAATCAGGGAATCTGACCAGAGTGTACGTTCCAACACCCCGGTTGCAGAGAATAAACCTTTTTTGTCCCAATTCCCCAATTATGCCAAATTAGTAAAGCTCCTCTAGCTGCCTATTAAAATAAATAGTATATTTTATGTTTTAATTTTAAACTACATTATGTAGTAAAAATTACTTTCAATTTAGCTTTTTTCTAGACTTTAAATGTGTTCTTTCAACCAACGAATGATGTATTGTGTAAATCACAGCTAGTAATCCATCAATACTTTAAAAAATAAGAATCAATGCTGTTGGGTGATGCACTGTTGTGTCGATACAGACGATGGTCCAGCACTACTGTCTCCTGGGTGATTCTCATTAAGGGGCTGCATTGTGTGTGTAATAATAAAACTCCTCAGATTGAATTTGAATACTAGTCTATAGTTTTTTTCCAGCACTCATTAAAATGTTCACCCAGTACATTGTTTTTTTTCCACTGGTCTCAAACCAAAGGCTGGTTTTAGTTCATTTGTTCTGGAAGCATCAATGTTGTAAAGACATGCACTCACTCCTCATACACACTCCTCATACACACGCCTCATTAAAAACAACAATTGAATCCACAAATATATGATACGAACTGACAAAACATGTCCTCACATCGCCAATAAATCAGTCAATGAAGTAATGATGCAACCATGCATAACAACATCATTAGTGTCTGATAGTCTCCCTGAGTTTCTACATTAAAGCCAGTGCTGTGTTTCAGTGCAATAAACTCACTGACAATTGAGAAACAGGAGGACCAGTGAGTTTTTAGGCTTTTTTCTCGGTCACATGACATCAGTAGCGTTCAGTAGCTCCTCCATTTCTACTCGCTGTTGTGTTTTTTTTTTTAAATGTGGATCTCCGTAGAAACTGTACCACACCCAAAGTGTAATTACGGTGCACTGCAGTGGACAAATAGCTATTTTATTAAACGTGAGGAGACGAAACTCAGAGATGTGCGTCCGGACAGGACTAAAATTACCGGAGGACCACAAAAAGAAAAGAGTTCAGAGAAAAACAGTAGATAATTCAGCCTGTAATTTTCCTCTCAGAGGACGTCTGAGAAAAACACGTACATGATCGTTCTGGACAGGAATAAAATCATAGAGGATTAAAAAAAAACTTAAAAGAGAAAATTACTTCTGGTTTGGGCTTTTGAGGGTGTTGTAGAGGCATGTTCAGCAGTCATCGAGCTCTCACCAGGAGGTACACTACCCAAAAGTAGTCTCTATATGAGGGCAGCAGAGGAAGCACTTTTTTATGCCCTCTTATGGTGATCAGGTGTGGGTTTCCCGAAAGCTTCGTAAGACTAAGAACTGTTAACTCGTACTTAAGATTGATCGTTAATTAAAGAGTGTTTCCCAAACCCGTGTGTAACTAAAGTACTACGTAAACTCACTCGCAGATTAACGAGTAACCCGACCCAACCGTTATTCTTAACGTTATACTTAAAGGGGATTTTGCTTGCAGTTCACCACCTTAAACACCAGGGGCCGCCAATTTTAAGGGGGAGAAATATATTATTTCCGTGGTTTAAATAATTTTGTATTAAATTATATTATATTATATTATAAAATTTTATTTAAAAATCATATTATAAAATTATTATAAAGTTACTGTGCCATACACGCACCTATACACAGACCGGGAATTACAGCAAAACACAATATATTTTCATGCTTTTGGGAAAATCCCTGGTACTGTAGGTTAAGTGCACGGGACGCCTGTCGTGTCTTTATTTAATATTATACAGCAGTTAGTTCCCATCTCACAATCCGATTGGTTGAGAAGTGTTTTAGCCGTGATGATATTTGTGATAACATCATGGCCTTCTCACACTAAACCTGTATCACTCCGCCGCCGCGTTGCCGAGTAACAGCGTATTTATACACACAGGACACCCGCAGCAGCGTTAGCTTAGCACAGGCTAGCGCTCAGCTGCGGCACGCTCGCCCGCAACGCTGACTCGTCTTTTGTGGAAAAAAGGGAAAGAAAATCGCTAACTAGGCAGGCTAGGCTAACCTAAGTTAATGCTGAGTTAAAGCAAGCTACGCTAAGCTAGCCACAGTCCAGCCGGCTAGCTAAAACCACTAACACCACCCAGCAAAACAAACAGAAATGCTCAAAAAACAACCAGCGTTCACCTGAAGACGACTCCATATAAACCATACACCGTTTTGTAGTTAAGTTTCAGTTCTGTTCTGTACAGTTTTTGTGGAACTACTTTTTGGCGGAAGGCACAGTCCATATTAAAGCATATTCAATCTGATTTTATTAAAGTTGTTTACTCGAGGTCGTGTATTATTACAATTAACATCACATAATTTGTGATAACACACTCCCTTTCGTGTTCTATTGCTTAAATATTTATTAATCAGGTGCTTCTAACCAACATTGTTGCCGTTCATCTGCGCAAACTCTGGGCTGTATTAACTCGCAAAGTCAAAAACTTCCTTGTTCAATGTTTTTCTTTATTTTTTATGTATTTTATTTTCTACATTGTAGATTAATATTAAAACCATAAACACTATTAATTAACACATATGGAATCATATAGTACACAAAAAGATGCATGGCCTCCACAATGCCCCGCCGTAAACCCAACTGAGATGGTGATTTGGGATGAGCCGGAGCTTCACAGCTAAAACAGCAACTATTGTTCAGGACCTCCAGGAACTCCTTCAAGAAAACTATTCCAGATGACTCTACCTTTATGAAGACCCTGAGATTAAAAAGTGTGTGCATATTCTGGTTGGTTTAATTATTTTTTGTTTATAAAATGATAAATAATTATACGTATAAGGAACATACGTAATAACACATATGACTAAATTAATAAATAAAATTAACTTCTAACTATTAATGCTACAGTCTATTTAAAAAAAAATTAAAAAGTTTAAAATAGATTAGATTTTTATTTATTTATTTAGTCATATTGTGGCGGCTCTGGGTTGTGTGTGTGGCTGCCTGTAGGCATGGTTCTGTTCTCCTGTGTGCGAGGATGACAGGGGTGGGGCATCTCCCTTGGGAGGGGTTATGCAGAGAGGGTGGGCACCACTCTGGATCTGCCATCTGGGAGACACACAGCTGGGTTGGTGGCCTTTGGGCTATTTTAGCTCTGTGGGGTTTGGTTTTAGCTCTCCTAGTCTTGTTAAAGACTGTAAGTGAGTGGCAAGCCGGTTCAATAAAAGGAGCTGTTGAGCATTCAGCATGAGTCTCACAGGTCTTCCTTCCTCTTCCACGCCACAATATGTATCTTTAGGAGTATTTTATTAATGCCAAAGTTTATCCTTTTGTAACTTAAATATCAGAATATGTATAATATTGATTATTACACATTTATAACACATTTCTACGTTTTTAGGGTGTGATAGTGAATAAATACTGCATATTTGGCAGTGTTGAATTGATATTTGTGGATGGATTGAGTGCGCTGTTTCGGGGGAGGAGTCAACAAAGACGATCTTTAAACTCGTACGTTAATTTTCGCTTTGTAAAGCTCTTTGGGAAACACTCGCAGAACTGGCTCGTTCTTTACTCACGTCATTCGTTAGTTCGTTCGTTATTCGCTAAGATCGATCGTTTTTTTTCAGGAAACCCACCCCTGTGTCTAATCCAGTATCTAATCAGATCACACTTACTGCATAATTTATACAGTATATACTGTATACTGTATAAAACTGCTAGCCCTAGTTTTACAGTTATTTATTTATTAATTTATTTAATTATTTATTTAGTTTGTGTATGAGTGTATAACCAAGTCACATGCACCAGTAGTCGTGCAAGGAACAGTGTGAAGAACTCACTGTTCTGATTCTGGCCTAAATAATGTACTCAGTGTTCTCCATTATCACCATCCGTCTTGGAACGGCCACGCCTCCATTCATCCAGTTCCTGACCAGAACATCATAAAGGTCATTACTGCTGTAATATACTGTAGAGTTCAGGGATTCGTGCAGGTTAACCTTGACTGGCTGAATGAATAAGAGGAAGAGAAACAGCAGACGGGAATAACAGAGCGGAGTAAAGAGGTTTTATTAAAAGGGAAGTATAGAAATGAGAAACAGTAGAAAGAGGATGAATAGATATTCTGGTAAAAAAATAAAGAAAACTGAAGGAGAATTAAGCTCTAGCTTCACACTAACATTAACAGACATACTGGACACACAGAGAGAAAGACAGAGTAACTGCACTGATATAAAGAAACTGTGATCTGAATGGTCAGGTAGGTCAGTCTGACTGTATTATATTAGATATTAAACACAGTATAAAACAGTCATTTAAAAAAAAAAGTCACTTCAGTTTTAATCAGCAGCACATATTACTGTATCTAAACTGCATGGTTGCATTGGTTTGGCTTCAGATGACACGTGACAAACTTGATAAACTATAAACATAATTTTAACATTCCTTAAATAAACAAATAAACACGTGCATTAATGCAGCTATTTATTTCTCAATACAGAAAACGGGGGTATGCATGGTCTGTACAGACTGCAGGGGGCGCTGGAGAGAAGCAACACAGCAGTATGTAGAGGCTACGCTACATACCATGCAGATGTTAGCTTCTTATTATTTAAGTTCCACCTTAAACAGTGTTGCAGTATGGGACATGACGCTTTTTAGTTCCACCTTAAACAGTGTTGCAGTATGGGACATGTTGCTTTTTAGTTCCACCTTAAATAGCGTTGCAGTATGGGACATGTTGCTTTTTTAGTTCCACCTTAAACAGTGTTGCAGTATGGGACATGTTGCTTTTTAGTTCCACCTTAAATAGCGTTGCAGTATGGGACATGTTGCTTTTTTAGTTCCACCTTAAACAGTGTTGCAGTATGGGACATGTTGCTTTTTTAGTTCCACCTTAAACAGTGTTGCAGTATGGGACATGTTGCTTTTTAGTTCCACCTTAAAAAGTGTTGCAGTATGGGACATGTTGCTTTTTAGTTCCACCTTAAAAAGTGTTGCAGTATGGGACATGTTGCTTTTTAGTTCCACCTTAAAAAGTGTTGCAGTATGGGACATGTTGCTTTTTAGTTCCACCTTAAAAAGTGTTGCAGTATGGGACATGTTGCTTTTTAGTTCCACCTTAAATAGTGTTGCAGTATGGGACATGTTGCTTTTTAGTTCCACCTTAAATAGTGTTTCAGTATGGGACATGTTGCTTTTTAGTTCCACCTTAAACAGTGTTGCAGTATGGGACATGTTACTTTTTAGTTCCACCTTAAACAGTGTTGCAGTATGGGACATGTTGCTTTTTAGTTCCACCTTAAACAGTGTTGCAGTATGGGACATGTTGCTTTTTAGTTCCACCTTAAACAGTGTTGCAGTATGGGACATGTTGCTTTTTAGTTCCACCTTAAACAGTGTTGCAGTATGGGACATGTTGCTTTTTAGTTCCACCTTAAATAGTGTTGCAGTATGGGACATGTTGCTTTTTAGTTCCACCTTAAAAAGTGTTGCAGTATGGGACATTTTGCTTTTAAGTTCCACTTTAAACAGTGTTGCAGTATGGGACATGTTGCTTTTTAGTTCCACCTTAAAAAGTGTTGCAGTATGGGACATGTTACTTTTTAGTTCCACCTTAAACAGTGTTGCAGTATGGGACATGACGCTTTTTAGTTCCACCTTAAACAGTGTTGCAGTATGGGACATGTTGCTTTTTAGTTCCACCTTAAATAGCGTTGCAGTATGGGACATGTTGCTTTTTTAGTTCCACCTTAAACAGTGTTGCAGTATGGGACATGTTGCTTTTTAGTTCCACCTTAAAAAGTGTTGCAGTATGGGACATGTTGCTTTTTAGTTCCACCTTAAAAAGTGTTGCAGTATGGGACATGTTGCTTTTTAGTTCCACCTTAAACAGTGTTGCAGTATGGGACATGTTGCTTTTTAGTTCCACCTTAAACAGTGTTGCAGTATGGGACATGTTGCTTTTTAGTTCCACCTTAAATAGTGTTGCAGTATGGGACATGTTGCTTTTTAGTTCCACCTTAAATAGTGTTGCAGTATGGGACATGTTGCTTTTTAGTTCCACTTTAAACAGTGTTGCAGTATGGGACATGTTATTTTTTAGTTCCACCTTAAACAGTGTTGCAGTATGGGACATGTTGCTTTTTAGTTCCCCCTTAAACAGTGTTGCAGTATTGGAAATGTTGCTTTTTAGTTCCCCCTTAAACAGTGTTGCAGTATGGGACATGTTGCTTTTTAGTTCCACCTTAAACAGTGTTGCAGTATGGGACATGTTGCTTTTTAGTTCCCCCTTAAACAGTGTTGCAGTATGGGACATGTTGCTTTTTTAGTTCCACATTAAACAGTGTTGCAGTATTGGAAATGTTGCTTTTTAGTTCCCAATTAAACAGTGTTGCAGTATGGGACATGTTGCTTTTTAGTTCCACCTTAAATAGTGTTGCAGTATGGGACATGTTGCTTTTTAGTTCCACCTTAAATAGTGTTGCAGTATGGGACATGTTGCTTTTTAGTTCCACCTTAAACAGTGTTGCAGTATGGGACATGTTGCTTTTAAGTTCCACCTTAAAAAGTGTTGCAATATGGGACATGTTGCTTTTTAGTTCCACCTTAAAAAGTGTTGCAGTATGGGACATGTTACTTTTTAGTTCCACCTTAAACAGTGTTGCAGTATGGGACATGTTGCTTTTTAGTTCCACCTTAAATAGTGTTGCAGTATGGGACATGACGCTTTTTAGTTCCCCCTTAAATAGTGTTGCAGTATGGGACATGACGCTTTTTAGTTCCACCTTGAACAGTGTTGCATTATAGGAAATGCTGCTAATGGTGATTCTTATTATTTCAGTTCCACCTTAAACAGTGTTGCAGTATGGGACATGTTGCTTTTAGTTCCACCTTAAACAGTGTTGCATTATGGGAAATGTTGCTAATGGTGCTTCTCATTATTTCAGTTCCACCTTAAACAGTGTCGCAGTATGGAGCATGTTGCTACTGACGTATGAGTTAGGAAAAGCTGCATGTGCCAACGCCCCGGTTGCCAAGTATAATACAGCAATTGGCCCAAGCCACATATTCCAATACCCCGGTTGCTGAGTATAATATAGAAATCGGCTGAAGCCACATACACCAATACCTCAGTTAGCTGAGTATAATATGGCAATTGGCCCATACTGTGTTTGCCAATACCCCGGTTGCCAAGTATAATATGGCAATTGACCCAAGCCACATGTACCAATACCTCAGTTTGCTAAGTATAATATGGGAATCTGCCCAAATTGTATGTGCCAACGGCCCGGTTGCCAAGCATAATATGGCAATTGGCCCAAGCCACATATACAAACACCTTAGTTTGCTGGGTATAATATGAAATCGGCCCGAACTGTATGTGCCATCGCCCAGGTTGCTGAGTATAATATGGCAATTGGCCCAAGCCACACATTCCAATACTGCAGTTTGCTGAGTATAATATGGGAATCTTTCCTAAATCATGTGTGCCAACACCCTGGCTGTTGAGTATATTACAGCAATTGGCCCAAGCCACATATACCAATATCTCAGTTTGCTGGGTATAATATGGGAATTGGCCAAATCGTATATGCCAACTCCCTGGTTGCCAAGTATAATATAGTAATTGTCCCAAGCCACACATTCCAATACTTCAGTTTGCTGGGTATAATATGTGAATCTGGCCAAATCGTATGTGTCAACACCCCATTAGCTGAGTATAATACAACAATTGGCCCCAGACATGTGCCGACATCCTGGTTGCTGAGTACAAACCTATATCATCCCAATCCTTCATTGGACACCCAAGACCCACACTTTGAAAACCACTGCTTTAAGCCTTTAATACAGAAAATAGCGGTACGCATGATCTGTACAGACTGCAGGGGGCGCTGGAGCGGTACATGAAGGCTACTCTACTAGCTACTAGCGTCAGATTGCAGCTACTGCCTCATTTAAGGTGGAACATACATTTAAAATAAGAAACTGTGACGAGTGCTGCATTAACCAAACCCCGGCTGCTGAGTATACTTTGGGAATCAGCCCGAGTTGCATGTGCCAAAACCCCGGCTGCCAAGTATAAACCTCATTTGGCCCAATCCCTCAAAACATCAATACATCAAGAAGTGCACCTATGTTTTTATGTAAACTGAATGGGCAGTGATATGGAATGTGCTCATGGCGAAGTGTGATCATTTTTAAGAAAAGACAGGGAAGGACAGTAAACAGTTCAGAGAGGAAGAAAGAGGTGCAGAAACATTATATAAAGTTGAAGAAAGTGCAGGTGAAGATCAGTTATCGCTCTCAGGATGGCTGAGCTGATTGGTCAGGTCGTCTTCCTCGCGGACGGTGGCTAACTGAGCGCCCTCTCGGCTCTGAACCTGCTCCGATACGGTCCTCACCGCCGAGGAATCAGCTCCAGATCCCAAACACACACACAGAATACAGAAAAGAGAAGGAAAACAGATACAGAGTAAGAGAATCAGCAGATGAAAGAGAAGAAAAAGAGAGAAGAGCTCTGCTGAGGAAAATACAGATCTCAGATAATTGTATATATAACTGTATATACTACAAATCATCCGCAGCATAACTAACAGTGACTGCCCAGGAATCATGCAGTACATTAAACGTGTTAAACAAACCAAAATAGTCAATAACTTATCATTTACAACAGAGGAAACTCTTGCCTTTTCTTTCCTGGGGCAATCCTGATTAGTGCCAGTTTCATCATTATAAAGTTTTTGATTGTATTTGCAGTGACTGCACTTGAGGATACTTTTACATTTTTTGAAATTCTTCTTTTTTGGACTGACTGATATCTGTAACTCTACCTTTTCACTACTTTACTTTAACTGATGCTCTCAAAAAAAGAATCAAGTAATTAACTCTTGATGAGTTCAGCACAGCTGTTAACTGAAAGCCTGAATTCCAGGAGACTCTACCTCATAAAACTGACTGAGAAAATCCAGCAGAGAATGTAAAATATAAAACATTTGTTTAACACTTTTTTGTTTAGTAAGAATTCTGTATGTTTTTCTTCATAGTTTGGATTACTTTAGTATTTATCTACTGTACAGAACATTTTCAAATAATTTAAAAACATATAAATTAAACATGAAAAAACAGACCTTTTATAATGTGTAATGTAGGAGATGAGGGTGGGTTATGGTTATGAAGAGAGGTGGTTTAAAGCACAGATTTAAAGCTGTTGATCAGTAATTGACATGTTTCTGTTTGTTGTTTGATGGATCATTGGTCTATAACCATGACATTCCTAAATAAATTTACAGGGGTTGGACAATGGAACTGAAGCACCTGGTTTTAGAGCACAATAATGTATTGTGGGGTGTACATTGAATTCTGTGTGATTTGATCAGCCGTGGTTTTATGTTTTTTGGATTCAATCCGGGTTAGCACCCGAACATCCCTTTCAGACAGCTTCCTCTTACAGCGTCCACAGTTAATCCTGTTGGATGTGGTTGGTCCTTCTTGGTGATATGCTGACATTACCCTGGATACCGTGGCTCTTGATGCACCACAAAGACTTGCTGTCTTGGTCACAGATGCTCCAGCAAGACCTGCACCAACAATTTGTCCTCTTTTGAACTCTGGTATGTCACCCATAATGTTGTGTGCATTGCAATATTTAGAGCAGAACTGTGCTCTTACCCTGCTAATTGAACCTTCACACTCTTACTGCTCTTACTGGTGCAATGTGCAATTAATGAAGATTAGACACTAAAATGATGACAGATGTTTCAGTTTCATTGTCCAAACCATGTATTTTGACCAGCTAATTTGCCTAATTTTCCAGTATAGCGAATGTTTTTCACCCAGATATCCAGATTTTAACCACCTTGGTCATCAACCATCAACAGCTGTTTTTAATTCAATTTATTTAATGCCTGACATGATATCACTGCACCGTAGGGTCTCGTCTGCAGGTGATATCACCGTTGTCTCTTGTGATGGACCGGTGAGATGATGGATTAGCGGTGTCTCAGACACTAGAAGGTTTGGACAGACGTCAGAAAGATTGATTTGTCTTTGTGAGGAGATCCAACAGCAGCTGAGTCTGAGTTACAGAGATCAGAGCTGTGAGTGAAAGCACTCAGAAAGGCTAATCTGAGAGAGTCAGGCTCCTTTCCAAAACTGAAAGAAATATAAAAAAGGTAGAATCTCGAAGTCTTGCCGTGTGAAACGATACTTTCTGTTACTCACAAATACAGTTATAATACTGTATTTATTCTCAGTTGTTTTAATCATTAGATTAGATGTAAGGATAGAAAGACCGTGTTTAAACCATGCTATACTCTCTTTTTATTGTATACTGTATTACTTATGTTTGTGTATTCTTCGCAGAGCGAGGCAGAGCCGATGATATGCGCACGCGGAAGTATAAACCTGCTCCACTGCGTAGCGCACAACTACAGCATGGGTTGCGCTAACGCATATTAAGCGGCATCATCCAGACCTAAAAACAACCCAACCTCAACCCAACTACCTATGCCCACTGTTTTTTTAATCAGCCTCTTGGTGTGAAATCAGACAGGTCTGAAGCCATTACTAAAGTATTTTTAAAGCACAATTTTTTTTTCAGTTTGGAGCCTCTACTGTAAACCTGTATAAACATGCAGAGGAAAGTAAAAGAAGAAAACATGGTAGAAATGAACTTCAATTGTTATTACGAAGCTAATAAAGACTTTGCAGAATGCCCAGCATTTTAATTTATTGAAATTTAATTTATTTTTATTTTATTTTTCACCAACCGTACCAAAAAAAAACAAAACATGCACTGGGATTTCTCAGTGCATGTTGTATACTCTTAACCAAAAGTACTATGGGATTTCTCAGTGCATGTATACCGTATTTTTTGCACTTTAAGCTGGACATAAAATCCTTTTATTTTCCTAAAAATCATTAGTGCACATTATGTATGAATTCTATCAGTCAGGTATTAAGGGGCAGTAAAGCCACTCCACTGAAGTACAGAGTTATATAGGTGTTTTAGTTTAGTTCTCCAGCACCTGAAGCAAACTGAAGCAGTATTAGCATTAGCCGCTAAACATGCTAAACCCTAGCTCTTTCGTCATTCAGAGGTGAGTATTTTCAGCCTGTAGCCTGCTGCTAACCACGACTAGCACTGCTGGAGCAGCATTAGCCTTACCCGCTAGCATTTAGCCACTAATGCTAATGCTAATGCTCCAACTTATATCTAAGCTTACTGCAAATAAATGAAAGCTCTTTACTGACCCAAATAAACAGTTTTTAGGAGATAAATCTGTGTAGATTAACATCCAGCACTCGTTTGACGTGTCTAACTCATCTGAAATCTTTGTTTTAACCTTACTTAGCTTAGCTTAGCATAGCATAGCTCAGCCAACCAGCGAAGAATGACCTGCAGAATTAGAAGGAAAACATGGCGACATCTCTGTTCCTTACTATTGTCACATAAAATGTGCCTTATAATCCGATGCACCGTATGAAACTAAACCAGAAAATAGACGTTTATTGATAGCGCACCTTATAATGCAATTAGTAACAAGCTGTTTGTAACTGTTATGTGCGCTCTGTTTCTGTATTTAAAACATCAGTATTCATAATAAAAAAGTAATAGCTGCATATTTTCCTTATGTAAAGACTAATCAGATTCTGCTCATTATCATTACAGACATTCCTGATTAAAGCACAAATCTGTCTGCAAATTTCACCTCACTGACCCACATAAGATTCCACTCATTATTAGCATCGCTACCATTATTAGCATTTTCCTGAGAAAAACATCCTCTGATTCAGAGTCATGTTATATAAATCGTACAAAGCGCTGTTGGCTGTTGCTAATCTGTGGGTGTGAAATAATTAAAATATTTATAATGTATCTAGAAAAATATAAAGAAAACCATCAAAAGAATTATATAGAAAATATTGCAGCCATTACTCCATATTGCAAAATATGTAGGATATATATATATATATATATATATATATATATATATATATATATATATATATATATATATATTTATTATTGATTAATAAAGGATATGTAGAGTTTAATTATGATTGGTTAATGAAGGATATGTAGGGTTTAATTAACTGTGATTGGTTAATGAAGGATATGTAGAGTTTAACTGTGATTGGTTAATAAAGGATATGTAGAGTTAAATTAACTGTGATTGGTTAATAAAGGATAGGTAGAGTTAAATTAACTGTGATTGGTTAATGAAGGATATGAAGGGTTTAGCTGTGATTGGTTAATGAAGGATATGTAGGGTTTAACTGAGATTGGTTAATGAAGGATATGTAGGGTTTAACTGTGATTGGTTAATGAAGGATATGTAGGGTTTAACTGTGATTGGTTAATGAAGGATATGTAGGGTTTAGCTGTGATTGGTTAATGAAGGATATGTAGGGTTTAGCTGTGATTGGTTAGTAAAGGATATGTAGAGTTAAATTAACTGTGATTGGTTAATAAAGGATATGTAGAGTTAAATTAACTGTGATTGGTTAATGAAGGATATGTAGGGTTTAGCTGTGATTGGTTAATGAAGGATATATAGAGTTTAGCTGTGATTGGTTAATGAAGGATATGTAGGGTTGAACTGTGATTGGTTAATGAAGGATATGTAGGGTTTAATTGTGATTGGTTAATAAAGGATATGTAGAGTTAAATTAACTGTGATTGGTTAATGAAGGATATGTAGGGTTTAAATGTGATTGGTTAATGAAGCATATGAAGGGTTGAACTGTGATTGGTTAATGAAGGATATGTAGGGTTTAACTGTGATTGGTTAATGAAGGATATGTAGGGTTTAGCTGTGATTGGTTAATGAAGGATATGAAGGGTTTATCAGTGATTGGTTAATGAAGGATATGTAGGGTTTAGCTGTGATTGGTTAATGAAGGATATGTAGGGTTTAGCTGTGATTTGTTAATGAAGGATATGTAGGGTTTAGCTGTGATTTGTTAATGAAGGATATGTCGGGTTTAACTGTGATTGGTTAATGAAGGATATGTAGGGTTGAACTGTGATTGGTTAATGAAGGATATGTAGGGTTTAATTGTGATTGGTTAATAAAGGATATGTAGGGTTTACTTAACTGTGATTGATTAATGAAGGATATGTAGGGTTAAATTAACTGTGATTGGTTAATGAAGGATATGTAGGGTTTAAATGTGATTGGTTAATGAAGCATATGAAGGGTTGAACTGTGATTGGTTAATGAAGGATATGTAGGGTTTAACTGTGATTGGTTAATGAAGGATATGTAGGGTTTACTTAACTGTGATTGATTAATGAAGGATATGTAGGGTTTAGCTGTGATTGGTTAATGAAGGATATGTAGGGTTTACTTAACTGTGATTGATTAATGAAGGATATGTAGGGTTTAGCTGTGATTGGTTAATGAAGGATATGTAGGGTTTAACTGTGATTGGTTAATGAAGGATATGTAGGGTTTAGTTGTGATTGGTTAATGAAGGATATGTAGGGTTTAACAGCGATTGGTTAATGAAGGATATGTAGGGTTTAGCTGTGATTGGTTAATAAAGGATATGTAGAGTTAAATTAACTGTGATTGGTTAATGAAGGATATGTAGGGTTGAACTGTGATTGGTTAATGAAGGATATGTAGGGTTTAAATGTGATTGGTTAATGAAGCATATGAAGGGTTGAACTGTGATTGGTTAATGAAGGATATGTAGGGTTTAACTGTGATTGGTTAATGAAGGATATGTAGGGTTTAACTGTGATTGGTTAATGAAGGATATGTAAAGTTTAGCTGTGATTGGTTAATGAAGGATATGTAGGGTTTAACTGTGATTGGTTAATGAAGGATATGTAGGGTTTAGCTGTGATTGGTTAATGAAGGATATGTAGGGTTTAACTGTGATTGGTTAATGAAGGATATGTAGGGTTTAGCTGTGATTGGTTAATAAAGGATATGTAGAGTTAAATTAACTGTGATTGGTTAATGAAGGATATGTAGGGTTGAACTGTGATTGGTTAATGAAGGATATGTAGGGTTTAAATGTGATTGGTTAATGAAGCATATGAAGGGTTGAACTGTGATTGGTTAATGAAGGATATGTAGGGTTTAACTGTGATTGGTTAATGAAGGATATGTAGGGTTTAACTGTGATTGGTTAATGAAGGATATGTAAAGTTTAGCTGTGATTGGTTAATGAAGGATATGTAGGGTTTAACTGTGATTGGTTAATGAAGGATATGTAGGGTTTAGCTGTGATTGGTTAATGAAGGATATGTAGGGTTTAACTGTGATTGGTTAATGAAGGATATGTAGGGTTTAGTTGTGATTGGTTAATGAAGGATATGTAGGGTTTAACAGCGATTGGTTAATGAAGGATATGTAGTGATTAACTGTGATTGGTTAATGAAGGATATGTAGGGTTTAACTGTGATTGGTTAATGAAGGATATGTAGGGTTTAGTTGTGATTGGTTAATGAAGGATA
This sequence comes from Astyanax mexicanus, assembly GCF_023375975.1. Classification (NCBI taxonomy): domain Eukaryota; kingdom Metazoa; phylum Chordata; class Actinopteri; order Characiformes; family Acestrorhamphidae; genus Astyanax; species Astyanax mexicanus. The sequence goes on from NC_064415.1 coordinate 3,809,535, forward strand.
TGTAGGGTTTAACAGCGATTGGTTAATGAAGGATATGTAGTGATTAACTGTGATTGGTTAATGAAGGATATGTAGGGTTTAGCTGTGATTGGTTAATGAAGGATATGTAGGGTTTAACTGTGATTGGTTAATGAAGGATATGTAGGGTTTAACAGCGATTGGTTAATTAAGGATATGTAGTGATTAACTGTGATTGGTTAATGAAGGATATGTAGGGTTTAGCTGTGATTGGTTAATAAAGGATATGTAGAGTTAAATTAACTGTTATTGGTTAATGAAGGATATATAGGGTTTAAATGTGATTGGTTAATGAAGCATATGAAGGGTTGAACTGTGATTGGTTAATGAAGGATATGTAGGGTTTAACTGTGATTGGTTAATGAAGGATATGTAGGGTTTACTTAACTGTGATTGATTAATGAAGGATATGTAGGGTTTAGCTGTGATTGGTTAATGAAGGATATGTAGGGTTTAGCTGTGATTGGTTAATGAAGGATATGTAGGGTTTACTTAACTGTGATTGATTAATGAAGGATATGTAGGGTTTAGCTGTGATTGGTTAATGAAGGATATGTAGGGTTTAGCTGTGATTGGTTAATGAAGGATATGTAGGGTTTAACAGCGATTGGTTAATGAAGGATATGTAGTGATTAACTGTGATTGGTTAATGGAGGATATGAAGGGTTTATCAGTGATTGGTTAATGAAGGATATGTAAAGTTTAGCTGTGATTGGTTAATGAAGGATATGTAGGGTTTAGCTGTGATTGGTTAATGAAGGATATGTAGGATTTAGCTGTGATTGGTTAATGAAGGATATGTAGGGTTTAACTGTGATTGGTTAATGGAGGATATGTAGGGTTTAGCTGTAATTGGTTAATGAAGGATATGTAGGGTTTAACTGTGATTGGTTATTGAAGGATATGTAGGGTTTATCAGTGATTGGTTAATGGAGGATATGTAGGGTTTAGCTGTGATTGGTTAATGAATGATATGTAGGGTTTAGCTGTGATTGGTTAATGAAGGATATGTGGGGTTTAACTGTGATTGGTTAATGAAGGATATGTAGGGTTTAACTGTGATTGGTTAATGAAGGATATGTAGGGTTTAGCTGTGATTGGTTAATGAAGGATATGTAGGGTTTAACTGTGATTGGTTAATACAGGATATGTAAGGTTGAACTGTGATTGTTAGTAAAGGATAAAGGAAATGGTTGTGTTTTTTACCTCCTGGTATTTCGGTGAGTTCGTTGAGTGGAGGAACCGTCTCCAGGGTGTTAGCGTAGGTTTTGGCGGCGTTTCTCTGAGCGTTCCTCGCCTCGATCTCTTTCTTGGTGCGGGGAATCCGGCATTTGAAGATACAGCACAGTGTAATGACTGTGAAAGAAGAAATAGACTTTAAATGACTTTATCTTGACCTCAGAGTTGAAAATTGTACCTGGAAATATGGGTTTTCTCACAGGCATGAGTTCTGAATGAGCTGCATTAAAAACCACAGGTCTGAGCCAAGGGGAAATCAACACTAGAGATAGAGCACAGTGTCCTGTGAAGAGTTAATTACCTGAATTTCTTGTCTCTTAATAAAGTGTTTGAGAGCATCAGTTAAAGTAAAGTAGTAAAGAGGTAGAGTTACAGGTATACAGTGAATACGGAATATTTGAGTAATGTTCTAATCCAGATTATGGCAAGATCTTGTCAACAAGTAAATAAAAAATGAATTCATGAAGGAATGAAGGACAGTCAATGCACATTTCTAGAATTTCAAGAACTTTATAAAAAATATATTCAGTGCAGTTACCACAAAGACCATCCAAAATGACGAATTTTTGAAAAAAAACATTTTTCTGATGAAACAGGCACTTACCAGGTCCCAGGAAAAGAAGGGTAAGAGTTTCCTCTGTTAGGATAAGTTCATTAATGAGATACCAGCCTCAGAAACAGTACGTTAACAGAAAATCCAGATAATAAAGAGTATTTTGGTTTGTTTAACCATTTTAAGTTACTACATGATTCCTTATTTCTTTCCTAAATATTAAATAAGAAGGTGTGTCCAAACTTTTGACTGGTATTGTACGTCAGTTTTACTGTTCATCAAACTCCAGATGCATCTTAAAAATTAGAATATCTTTGAAAAGTTACTTTATTTCAGTAATTCAGTTGAAAATGTGTAACTCATATATTATATAGATGTATTAAACACAGAATTATCTATTTTATGCATTTATTTATTTTATTGTTAATGATTATGATGATTATGGATTACAGCCAATGAAAACCCAAAAATCAGTGTCTCAGAAAATGAGAATATTATATACACATAAGTCCACTTAGTACTTTTGGCAGTGTGGGCAGTGTGCCAAGTCCTGCTGGAAAATGAAATCCACATCTCCATAAAAGTTGTTATCAGCAGAGGGAAGCTGTAAGATATGAAGTGCTGTAAGATTTTGTGGGAGAACAAAACTGCACTGACTTTATACTTGATAATAAAACACAGTGGATCAACACCAGCAGATGACAGACATGTCTCTCCAAATCATCACTGATCATCAGTAAATTTTACATTTCATTTAAAGGAAATCAAGGGATCAGAGTCTGGAGGAAGAGTGGAGAGACACACAGTCCAAACTGCTCGAGGTCTATTGTGAAGTTTCCACCAATCAGTGATGGTTTGGAGAGACATGTCTGTCATCTGCTGGTGTTGATCCACTGTGTTTTATTATCAAGTCTAAAGTCAGTGCAGTTTTGTTTTCCCACAAAATCTTACAGCACTTCATATCTTACAGCTTCCCTCTGCTACTGACAACTTTTATAGAGATGTGGATTTCATTTTCCAGCAGGACTTGGCACACTGCCCACACTGCTTACCAACAGTACCAATTGGTCTTAGTTATATAATATTCTAATTTTCTGAGACGCTGATTTTTGGGTTTCCATTGGCTGTAAGCTTCATAATCATACATACTCAACAGTAAAAGAAATAAAGGGTTAAAATAGATCACTCTGTGTTTAATACATCTATATAATATATAAGTTTCACACTGATATTTTAATATTTTGAGATGCACCTGTATTTCTTTGACTAGAAACTTAGACTAGAACTTACTGATCGCCAGGATGAACATGGAGAAGATGCCGACGACCTGCCATAACCTCAGCCCCCAGAACACCACTGTCTCGGAGGTGATGGGGTCCGGCTTGGGTGGGGGATCTGTAGGCAGGAGCTGTGGAAGGAGGATGTATAGAGGATGTATTATTTAGATGTATTAATGTATAATATATTATAATTCCTGTAATTTAAATATTTTTTTAGTTAAATCACACATATTACACTGTCTCAACACATGGATGGCATGTAATACATTCTTGGATTAGTATACTTAAAAGAATGTATTACATGCCATCCATGTGTTGAGACAGTGTAATATGTGTGTTTTAACAAAAAAAAAATTAATTTACAGGAATTATAATATATTATGTATCATAAATTATTTGAGTAATATTATATAAATGGAGTAATTGTAATTAGGTAATATCAGAGACTGTAAAAAAAGATGGACGTCGTGTCGGCGTTTCCATTCATTCAATGAAAATGAAGCCAAAATCTTCCTCCATGTTGTCGATCCTGAAACCCGAGTCTGTAGAGCGCAGTAGAGACCAGAGGAGGGAGAAAGACTGTGAAGAGACAGCCTACTCATTTAAATAACCCCGCCCCTGAGGGCTGCCTCGAGGTCACAGGCTGCAGAGCGGGGCGGAGCGGAGCTGACGGTCCGTTATTGGTCCCGCCCATAACCAGCCCTTTTACAATAACCACACCTTTTTTGAATAGAGATGAATAAAGTTTTAAAAAAACGAATTCTGTGGGGATATAAAAGTGTGACGATATAAGCAGAGGTTACACTAGCTGCTGCATTTAAATAAAGGAGGTAGAATTTCAGTATATTGTGAAAAAAATGTGATTGAAAGTTCTTCTGTTTTGCCATTGATACTCTACTCTACTCTACTCTACTCTATACCGGTGATACTCTACGACTCTGTGTGACTTAAAGCAGTATCTTTAAAAAGGTTAAATCCAGAGAAAAACACGTTTAAAAGGTTTCTGAGTAAATAAACCTGAGCTACATTTAGAGACGTGTCACTTCAGCAGGTGAGAAAGACGGCAGTTCAGGTTTAATATCAGAACTGTCAGAGCGCTGGATTCTGGATTTAGACGGGTTACGCTTCACGGTGACGTGCGTCAAAAAAACGCAAATAAATAAATCAGATCCATTCTGTCCTTAACCAGCTCCTGACATTTAAACCCTGCTGTAGAAACATCACTCAGAGAGAGAGAGAGAGAGAGAGAGAGAGAGAGAGAGAGCGAGAGAGAGAGAAAGAATTACAGAAATAGAAAGATATTTAGGGTTTAAGAGATCCTTTAACAGGGTCTGTAATGTTAGGGTAGTGTAGACAGAATAAACCAATAAATACAGAATAAAAAGAAAAGAGAAATGATAAGAAACAGGGAATCAAGTTAGTATTTCATGGCTAAAACATAGTAATTCTGAAATATTATTTGGTACATACTTTGTAATTACACAGTATGTAAAGTTAAGTATACCAGGTACAACAGTATTACTGCAACAATGTAATAAGTACACAATTTAATATTGGATACCATTTACTGAATTCTGGTGTGTTTTGTAACCATTTAAAGTCAGACACAAAGAGAGATAACGGGAGAGAGAGAAAAAGAGAGAGAAAGAGACATAATGTGGGCGCAAGAAAGAGGGAGAGATAGAGAGAAAGGGAGGGGGGAGAGAGAGATAGAACAAGAGAAAGAGAGAGGGAGATTGTGATAGACACAGTGAGAGAGATTGTGGAAGAGAGACTGTTATGTAGAGAGATTGCGATAGAGAGATTGTGATATTAAGAGGGAGAGAGAGATTGCGATAGAGAGAAAGAGAGAGAGATAGACTGCTATAGAAAAAGAGACAGACTGTAATAGAGAGAGGGAGATGCGATAAAGAAAGGGAGAGAGAGATTGTGATAGGTTGCAATAAAGAAAAGGGAGAGAGAGAGATTATGATACAGAGAGATTGCAACAAAAAAGGGAAAGAGAGAGATTGCAATAGAGAGAGATTACGATAAAGAAAGGGAGAGAGAGATTGTGATAGAGAGAGATTACGATAAAGAAAGGGAGAGAGAGATTGTGATAGAGAGAGATTACGATAAAGGGAGAGAAAGAATGTGATAGAGAGAGATTGCGATAAAGAAAGGGAGAGAAAGAATGTGATAGAGAGAGATTGCGATAAAGAAAGGGAGAGAGAGGTGTAGAGAGAGGGGGATTGATATAGAGAGAGGGAGAGATTGCAATAGAGACAGAGATTCTGAGAGAGAGAGGAATTGCGATAAAGAGAGAGATTGCCAAAAAGATAGATAGTGATATAGATTCTGGTATAGAGAGAGAGATTGCGAGAGAGAAAAACTGTAATAGCGACAGAGATAGAGATTGTGAGAGAGAGAGATAGATTGTGATAGCGAGAGAGATTGCAACAGAGAGATAGAGATTGTGAGAGAGATTGTTAGAGAAAGATTGTGATAGCGAGAGAGATTATGAGAGAGAGAGATTGTTAGAGAGAGAGATTGTTAGAGAAAGATTGTGATAGAGAGATTGTAAGAGAGAGAGATTGTTAGAGAAAGATTGTGATAGCGAGAGAGACTGTAAGAGAGAGAGATTGTTAGAGAAAGATTGTGATAGCGAGAGAGATTATGAGAGAGAGAGACTGTAAGAGAGAGATTGTTAGAGAAAGAGAGATTGTGAGAGAGACGGTGACTGAGATTGTGATATAAAGAGAGATTTGCGAGAGATTCCGAGAGTTAGATTGCAATAGACAAAGGAAGAGAGAGATTGTGATAGAGCGAGAGAGGGAGAGGGAGAGAGAGAGAGAGAGCGCGCATATGATATGGTATTTGTGCATCCCTAGTTTAAATCACTGAATAACTGAACTGCTCGAAAATCTGTACACAAACTGCAAGTGTTAAATTTCAATCCTGATATGTCCCAATTAAATACAAACTAAAATCATGTGCAAAGTAATACTACATTTCTTTTTTTTAAATATTTAGTCGAAAGGTCAGATAAACACTGCGTTTTTAACTGAGTAGATCAGTCCTGGTATGATGTATGGTGAGATGGTCTATCTCAGGGTGATGCAGGAGGATCAGCTTCATTAGAAAGATCTGGAAACACACAGAGACTCAGCGTGAAGCTCTGCAGCTCAGATTTAACACTTCAGATTAAACAGCAATAAGAGCGAAGGTCAGGCCGAGCCGGTGGGGGTTTGGGGGGGTCTGGGTATGAAATATCACTTTAAATCGGACTTCTGCTCGGGTTTGATCATCACTCCTCAAAAACTGGTTGTTGAAGATCAGAGAGAGACGAGAGACCCGAGCTCTTACAGGAAATACATCAGCAGTAATTGGACTTTGGGCCGGACCCCCCAGTCTGAGGCTCTATAGAACAAAACCATATATAACCCTCCGTCTGAAGGAGCTGCGCACACAGAGGACGAGCAGATCAGGAAGTGTAAGTGTAAAGTGTGTGAGATGTTCTTGGATTACACAGCGTCTGCTGACCTCTTTACCCCTCTCTTAATTCTTCTTTATCGCTTTTTCGATTCTCCGTCCTCTAAAACGCATTTGAAACAAAAACCGAGGTGAATAAAGAGGAGATAAAGAGGGTCCTGAGAGAGATTCCATTAAAGTACACAGTAAAAACTTTTGTTTTTATCCCTAGTGTCTTTAAAGACACACTTTGAGTGTGAAAAACACTTTTTTTAAGAAGTTAAAAGTCAAGAAAAGAGGCTCTTATTGCCATTTATTTTATTGCCTGTATAAAACACAGCGTGGAGTGAGATGATGTTCCTCCAGGGTCATGGTGCAACGTGGAGCAACAGAGCACCAAAGAAGAACATACAGACCAGATACAGCACAAACGTTTCTCTCCTTTCACTGTTTCTACTAAAATCAAGTGTTTTTTTTTTTTAAAAAGCGTTTGAACTTTGATAGAAGACTTACTGTTACTGTTACTAAATTGACCACTACTACTACTAACACCACTATTACACTAGGGAATAAATAAATGTATTATTATGTAATGATCTTATCATACATGTCTGTAAATAACAATAATATTGTATTGATATTGTATTATATATATATATATACCATAAAATAACTTTTCCAATACACAAGATGTCCACTGAATTCTGCTTAAGTAAGTAAGTAAGTAAGTAAGTAAGTAAGGAAGGAAGGAAGGAAGGAAGGAAGTAAGGAAGTAAGTAAGGAAGGAAGTAAGGAAGGAAGTAAGGAAGGAAGTAAGGAAGTAAGGAAGGAAGTAAGGAAGTAAGTAAGTAAGGAAGTAAGTAAGTAAGGAAGGAAGGAAGTAAGGAAGGAAGGAAGGAAGTAAGGAAGGAAGGAAGGAAGGAAGGAAGGAAGGAAGGAAGGAAGGAAGGGGTTATAAAGCCATTACCAAAACTTTGGGAATCCAGAGAACCACAGTGAGAGCCATTGTCCACAAATGGTGAAGACATGGAACAGTGGTGAACCTTCCCAGGAGTGGCCGGCCGCACAAAATTACCTCAAGAGTGCAGCAACGACTCATCCAAGAGGTCACAAAAGATCTTAAAACAACATCTAAAAAACTGCAGGCCTCACTCGCCTCAGTTCAGGTCAGTGTTCATGCCTCCACCATCAGGAAGAGACTGGGTAAAAATGGCCTACATGGCAGAGTTCCTAGACGAAAACCACTGCTGAGCAAAAAGAACATTAAAGCTCGTCTCAACTTTTCCAGAACACATCTTGATCCCCAAGACTTTTGGGAAAACATTCTGTAGACCGATGAGACAAAAGTTGGACTTTTTGGAAGGTGTGTGTCCCAGTACATCTGGCGTAAAAAAAAAAACACTGCTTTCCAGAAAAAGATCATTATACCAACAGTAAAACATGGTGGTGGTAGAGTGATGGTCTGGGGCTGTTTTGCTGCGTCTGGATCTGGAAGACTTGCTGTGATAAATGGAAATGTCTACCAAAAGATCCTGAAGGAGCTGCCAGTAGAGTCCAAGGGCACGGTGGGACACGAGGACGAATTAGGTCTGGGATTCGGGATTTGGAGAGCAGTTCTGCAGAACTGAGTCAGGAATGTGCTGCCGGTTTCCGACAGCGGGACTCAGCAAGTCACCTGTAAATCCAATTCCAGGATTACGCTGGGCTTTCATGTTCGGATGCGAGAGAGGCGTCTCGTGTGAATGCGTGGAGTGTGTGTGAGTGTGTGTGACTGTGTGTGTGTCGAGGGAATAGGGATCAGATAGACGCGGTGTGTGGCGATGAAGCTTTGAATATGATTAAGTGTGTGTGTGTGAGATACTACATGCATTTACAATGAGGTCCCGTAACACTGTAGTCTAGTTATGTAAGGTTGTGTGTGTAAGTCTGCAGATTCCACTTTATTCTCGGATGAAATAAAGAAAAAAAGAAATTTCATGTAGTTAAAATCTAAGATTTTGCACATAAAGCTTCTGCAAAACTACAATTCGCAGATCTGCAGATTTTTAAAAGACCAACATTTGGTCTAAACAAAAGTGATGGTCTTATGGTTTGGTTTCTTTTTGGAGTAAAAACAATACATGGCATGGATCTTTACATTTTTATTAGTGGTTGGGTGCCAGTGGCTGCCTACCACTGGATCAGGCTCATCCCAATGTGAAATCCTTCTTTAACCCTATGTTTTTTTGTTAATTTGGGCCTGCACTATATGTATGTAGAGTCTATAGAATCCAGTTTGCCTGAAATGAAGAGATTTCATGTTCTTTAAATCTTAGTTCTTGCATATAAGCTGCTTTCACACCTATCTTGTTTGTACTGGATATTTGGACCTTTCAAAGGGGTTTGAAACTAAATAGCAAGATTTTTTTTAAAGCTGATGCAAAGCCACAGTCCAGATTAAAAGACCAACATTTGTATAAAAAAAAAAAACAATGGTTCAGTTTGCTTGCAGTGTAAAAAAAAAAACACTCCATCGTAAATGGAAAAAAAGTAAATGAAATACAGTCAAATCAGTACTCAGGGGAAGATGAGCATGGGGAAAGTTCCCATTTGATTAGATGACAGGTGGCATGTGCCTCATCCTCAGAAAGAGAGGGATTATGGGACATGTAGTCAGTGGATTTAGCGGGAAAACAGGAAGGAGACCTAAAAAAATATGTTAACAAAGTTTACCAAACCAGGTATTAATATGAGAACTATAAGTAGTTAAATAGAACAGAAAGTTGAGGAACAATTTAGGAAAGCTTGAGGAAAATTTAAGAAAGAAATTGAGGAAGTAATGAGAAAAGTAAAGGAAAGGTTAAGGTAAATTTAAGGAATTATTGAGGAAAGATTAAAGAAAAATTGAGGAAAGGTTGAGGATAGATTGAGGAAAGGTTGAGAAAAGACTGAGAAAAGACTGAGAAAAGACTGAGAAAAGGTTGAGAAAAGACTGAGAAAAGACTGAGAAAAGGTTGAGAAAAGATTAAGGAAAGATTAAGGAAAGGTTGAGGAAAGGTTGAGGAGAGGTTAAGGAAATGTTGAGGAAAGATTAAGGAAAGGTTAAGGAAAGGTTAAGGAAAAATTTGAGGAAAGCTTGAGCAAAGGTTGAGGAAAGGTTAAGGAAAGATTGAGGAAAGATTGAGGAAAGATTAAGGTGAGTTTGAGGAAAGATTGAGGAAAGATTGAGGAAAGACGGAGAAAAGGTTGAGGAAAGATTAAGGAAAGATTGAGGAAAGGTTGAGGAAAGAATGAAGAAAGGTTGAGAAAAGATTGAGGAAAGATTGAGGAAAGATTGAGGAAAGGTTGAGGAAAGATTGAGGAAAGATTGAGGAAAGATTGAGGAAAGGTTGAGAAAAGGTTGAGGAAAGATTAAGGAAAGGTTGAGGAAAGATTGAGGAAAGGTTGAGGAAAGATTGAGGAAAGGTTGAGGAAAGATTGAGGAAAGGTTGAGAAAAGACGGAGAAAAGGTTAAGGAAAGATTGAGGAAAGGTTGAGGAAAGGTTGAGGAAAGATTAAGGTGAGTTTAAGGAAAGATTGAGGAAAGGTTGAGGTGAGTTTAAGGAAAGATTGAGGAAAGATTAAGGTGAGTTTAAGGAAACATTGAGGAAAGAACCAAACCAGGTATTGATATAAGAACTATAAATAATACTAAAATTATAAGAAGATTAACTAAAAGAAGTTTGGTTCTAATAAATGTAGTGGTTAAAAACCACACTTTCTTTGCAAATATTATTTGTGTTTAATCTATTATATTGTATTGTTAATTTTTCATAGGGGAGTGAAATATGGTTATTTTATTGTACTGAATTTTGGAGTATTGTATGTCAGAATCGTGAAGCTGGCTAAAATGTTACTGTGCAATAATAAAAAATGAACCATTCAACAACAGATAAGTCACTGCTGAAGCCTGCTCTCCACTGTGATCATGACATTTATACAATTACAGTGAGTGGTACTGAGCTGTCTAGCAATATCTGAATATCTTCTTTCTGCATTAGCGATAGCTCTTTGGGATTAGCCTAATAGCATTAGCCAGGGAGCCATTTATTGGCAATAAAGATTTGTGCTTCTGCAGGCCAGCAGGCATGTTTACAGCAGATGTAGCGATAGTTAAATGATTTCTTCTCATTTGTCAGCCCATCATTACAGGTTATGACTTTCATCACTCTTATCTTTCTGACGGTTGAGTCATTTCTTTCATCTCATCACCAGTGCAGTACGACCTGCTGAGAGGTGCTGTGGTTTTAAAGACCTTCAGGTTAAAAATTAGGTCAAGAAAAGGTTGATTAAAGGTTGAGAAAAGATTGAGGAAAGGTTGAGGAAAGGTTGGGGAAAGACGGAGAAAAGGTTGAGTAAAGATTAAGGAAAGATTGAGGAAAGATTGAGGAAAGGTTGAGGAAAGATTAAGGAAAAGTTGAAGAAATATTAAGGAAAGGTTAAGGAAAGTTTAAGGAAAGACTAAGGAAAGATAAAGGAAAGGTTGAGGATAGATTAAGGAAAGGATGAGGAAAGGATGAGCAAAGGTTGAGAAAAGATTGAAGAAAGTTTGAGGAAAGATTAGGTAAAGATTGAAGAAAGATTGAGGAAAAGGTTTAGGAAAGATTGAGGAAAGATTGAGGAAAGGTTGAGGAAAGTTTGAGGAAAGGTTGAGGAAAGGTTGAGGAAAGAATGAAGAAAGATTAAGGAAAGGTTAAGGAAAGTTTGAGGAAAGATTGAGGAAAGGTTAAGGAAAGATTGAGGAAAGATTAAGGAAAAGTTGAAGAAATATTAAGGAAAGGTTAAGGAAAGTTTAAGGAAAGACTAAGGAAAGATAAAGGAAAGGTTGAGGATAGATTAAGGAAAGGTTGAGGAAAGGTTGAGGAAAGATTGAAGTAAGTTTGAGGAAAGATTAGGTAAAGATTGAAGAAAGATTGAGGAAAAGGTTTAGGAAAGATTGAGGAAAGATTGAAGAAAGATTTAGGAAAGGTTGAGGAAAGATTGAGGAAAGATTGAAAAAAAGGTGAAGGAAAGATTGAGGAAAGATTAAGGAAAGATTGAGGAAAGGTTAAGGAAAAATTGAGGAAAGATTAAGGAAAGATTGAGGAAAGATTAAGGAAAGATTGAGGAAAGATTGGGGAAAGATTGGGGAAAGATTGGGGAAAGGTTAATGAAAGATTAAGAAAAGATTGAGGAAAGATTAAGGAAAGATTGAGGAAAGATTAAATAAAGTTTGAGGAAAGATTGTGGAAAGATTAATGAAAGGTTGAGGAAATGTTGAGGAAAGGCTGAGGAAAGACTGAGGACAGAGTAAGGAAAGGATGAGGAAAGGTTGAGGAAAGATTAAGGAATGATTGAGGAAAAATTAAGGAAAGGTTGAGGAAAATTTGAGGAAAGATTGAGGAAAGGTTGAGGTTCAGAACGTGTGAAAGAACCATTTGCATCAGTATCTGGAGCATCAGTGTGAGGCAGGCTGATTGATTGTTGGTGTTTACGGGGAATGGGACGGTGTGAGGACCACACCACACCACACACTCGCGTTTGACAGAAAGCAGATTAATATTGACGTAAACGTCTCAGTCTAAAAACACAGACTGTAGAGCCCATTCAATACCAGCTCAGGATTTATCACCTCCAGCACACACTAAAAAAAATCCTCCAGCTTTAGAGGGGTTTAGGTTCGAGTGACTGGACAGGACTGGCCACCATGTAATTGGACGGGTTCTGTTGTTTATGCAGATTAGTGTTTGTTGTTTATGCAGTGAACCAGTCAAAAGTCTGGACACATCTTAAAATAAGTGGCTTTTCATTATTTTAAAATGTGATGCGTTGTAGATGAACACTAATATGACAACTAATTGACTTCTCTTTGTTTTAAACATGTTTTATCCATGCTTTATTTTTATTTTAATCTTTTATTTCCATTTTTGTTGTTACATGTTTGTTTCCCTTTGTATTTTCTAATCTGTAAATCACTTAGAATGACCATTGTGTATGAAAGGTGCCATATAAATTAACTTGCACCTCTTGTTTAGATAATCAGTTTTACACATCTTCTGTTGGATTTTCTCAGTCAGCTTTATGAGGTAGAGTCACCTGGAATTCAGGCTTTCAGTTAACAGCTGTGCTGAACTCATCAAGAGTTAATTACTTGAATTTCTTGTCTCTTAATAAAGTGTTTGAGAGCATCAGTTAAAGTAAAGTAGTGAAGAGGTAGAGTTACAGGTATACAGTGAATAGTGAATATTTGAGTATATGTTCGAATCCAGGTTATGAGAAAAAACAAATACTCAACTAAATAAATAAAAAAATACTATAAAGAAAAAATAAAGTTCAGTCAATATGAAAAGAAGAATTTCAAGAATGTGAAAGTATCCTCGAGAGTAGTCACTGAAAAAAACATCAAAAACGATATAATGATGAAACTGGCACTCATTAGGACCAATAATGAAAATACTCTGAGGTGTGTACAAACTTTTAACTGATACTGTACATCATTTTATACACTGAACCACTGCCACATGATTTTCTGGTTATATCCCTAGTGAAAAAAAGAAGATTAAAGTATATTAAGCATTATTACACTATAGTGCACTAAAGTGTTCTTGTAGCCACATTATTATTATTAATCAGTATATTTAAAGAGTGCTAAAATAACTTTAATTACAGTATATAAATAGTATAAAAGTCTTACTTAAATTGTTCTTAAAGTGTACTGAACTGTACTAAAATGGAGCTATTTTAAATATACGTTTAAAAGTAACATTTAAACATTTAAACTACTTCATATATGTAACCATATATTATAAATATGCTTACAGTAAAATAATTATAATTCATTAAATAATGTTTATTACTGTATCACTATTATTATTTATTATACATCAGGTATATTAGAAATGTACTAAGAATTGATGTTAAATATATGTGATCTATTTACATATCTATTAGACTAATATGTTGGTCATAAAAAATATTTTAAGATACAGTACTTTACTTAATTTTTAAATTAGTAGTAGTAATTTAATTTAAACTTTCTAAAAAGTTACATGATACATTGGTCTTTAAGTGGACCACTGTAACAGTTGTTTTTAACGCGCTTAAAATGCTAAAAATATATACAAAAGTATATTTAGAAAATAAGTATTTTAGAAGTATATTAAATTGCACTAAACTAAAAGTGTACTTCATAGTACTTTATTATATTATTATAATATATATATATTGTTTTTTTTTGTTTATTTAAAATTGTTTTATAATAGTTTATAATATTTTAAAATAGTTTATTTATTTAAAATACACTATATGTATTGTACTTTTTAAAAAGTATGATCGAAGTTGACTTTCAATTATTTGATGAAAGCATAATATTAATGTATGTTTCATATATTTTAAGTAAGTAGATTAATCTTTTACTATATTTACAGCATACTTAGAAGTTTCTCAAGTCCCGTTAAGGGTAACACTTTATTAGGCTTCGTTCTGTGTTATTAAGTGTTATTGGTGCTTAATTAGGGGTCTGTGATTGATTAAATATTTATTCAGTTCTTTTTAGTGTCTAATTAGTGATAAACAGAATCTCACTTTAGAATATGGTGCACATCTTGGTCTAATAGTGACTTATATTATTAACCCCTTATTAACTCTTAATAAACTCCAGCACAGCCATAACCTTCCCAAACTCACACAGATCAAACTGCTGCCAATTATAATAACACTAATAACATGTAGAATTAGCTAATAGTTAATGCTTAATAATTTAATCTGTTTAACAGGGTGCTAACATAACTGTTTATTGTGCGCTATAACAACTAATACAGCCCTTATTAATCATTTACACATAACAGACCCCTATTTAAGCACCAAAAACACTTATAACACAGAATAAAGCCTAATAAGTAGTCAATAAATCGTTTACAAATGCCTAAATAAGGATTTATAAGCAAATAATAAAACATTAATAAGCGCCTAACTTGTGTTCCTTGAATAAATAAAGTGTTACCATATTGAGTGTATTATCTCTATGTAGTAATATATAAAGATATATATCAGTGTTTTTCCAGTCTGCTGTAGAGTCCTCTGCTCTGGAGGAATAAGATAAATCCCACTGCAGAACAGAGGAGGAAGAAAAGAAAGAGAAAAAAGGAGGAAATGGTCAAAGAAGGGTTTTAAAAAGCGCACTGAGGACCAGGAGTCACACCAGGAGACGCAGATCAGAGAGAAATGAGCTAAATTCTCCTCGTCTCTGCAGCTCTCAGAGGAATCTGCTGCTCAGCTCTGTCCTGCTGTGAGGGAAACACCAGAGAACACACACACACACACACCTGAACACACACACACACCTGAACACACACACACACACACCGCAGAGTTCACACATCTCCACTTTCAGCCACAGGCTCATTATTATTCCCTCCACAGCTCCGCCCCTCCCTCCCTCCTGCGACGCCTACAGGTGGGTTCTGGCCGGCAGGTCGGCTGCTGTAGCATCCATGTGGGTCAGCATATCATTAGGATAAGAAGAGGATACAGACAGGGTGCGAATTATGGTGGCTATTGGCTTGATGGATTTTACCACCACGCAAACCATGCAATTGCTTGGGGCCCCCTGCTGGCCAAAAGGTTGACAAAAAAAAAACGAAAAAAAGAAAAAAGAAAGAAAATTAAGGAAAGGATGTCCAGCAGGAAAGAGCCGATCTCCGGGGCTGTTTGCACGGCGTCAGCGCGGGGGAACTAGCCGATCTCCGGGTTTTTGTGAGATCTTCTGTGACCTCTTGGATGAGTTGTTGCTGCACTCTTGGGGTAGCCATTCCTGGGAAGGTTCACCACTGTTCTACGTTTTTGAGACTCTATTCCAAGTCCTAAAACTTTAGCAATGGCTTTATAACTTTTTTTTCCAGACTAATAGATCAAAGTTTCTTTCTTCTGTACTGACATTTGTCCCTACATTTTTTTGGGGATATTGGCATGATGTCTAACTTTTAAGTACCTTTGAGTATCGTTTCGTCTACGTCTTTTTGTCAGGCAGGTCCTATTTAAGTGATTTCTTGATTGAAAACATTAATTAGCTCTTTAGAGAAATTGAACTCAGGTGAGATAAAACAGTTAAACTGTTTTAACTGAAGGGGAAACACTTTTTTTCACAGGATCATGTAGGTTTGGATTTTTTTTTTCTCTCTTCATGATAAAAACCTTTATTTAAAAACTGTTTTTTTTTGTGTGTTTACTTGTGTTGTCTTTGTCTAATATTTAAATTTGTTAGATAATCTGAAACATTTAAGAGAGAAAAACATGCAAAAGATGAAGAAATCTTGAAGGCAAGCCCCTTTTTTTACACCACTGTATTTTTTTATTTTCTTATTTATTTTTTGGCTGTTTTTAGCCGTATCCATTCAACCTACAGCAGAGATACATCAACAGCTCAGCCATCATTTTAATTGCAGCTAAGATCATTAGCCATTAGCATGGTTTACATTGAGTATACAGAAAAAATCAGTTATGTAAGCGTGTGTAAACACTTCACATCAGATTATTTTCCGCTCATCAACAGACTGAACTGCTTTTTCCACCAAAAAACATTTCCTTTATATCTACTGAGCTCCTAATCTAACTCAGCTAGCTTATCACATGCTAACCTTCCCCCTCAGCTCAGCAGCTCTGAGTTATATTGGACATAATGGTATATATTTATGTACACACATCATCACCTGCAGCTCCCCTGAAGAGGTTCAATAAAAAAACGCCCCCAATTCAGGTCTAAAAATACAGCGCATCCCGGTAGCACAGCTATTAAGTGAAGTTAGTGCTTCCCGCGTGACCCCCCGCTGAACAGACTCGTGCCGGATGAATTTATCACACCTGTGCTTCCCTCCAGTTTACAGTGGGAGCGCAGGGAGACAGCATGAGCAACATCTGTTACCACCATCAATACGTGCACCAGAAATCACCTCATTTCTCCAGCGTCCTCCACAATTACCACCACCCTAAACCCGCCCACACCACAGGACACTTCCTAAACGATACTGAAGCATTCAGAGTCTGAGAAACCCCACAAATAATCAGATTCTAACTAAAAAATCTCAACACTGCAGGATCTGCCCTGAATGATGAGGCTCTACAGCACACACACTTTTACACCATAAACACACACACCAACAAGAACCCCAAACACACCAAACACCTCGATAACTGATACACAGTATACACACTAAGAAAAGTAAGTACAGATTTGTACTTAAAAGAGTACAAAGCTTGTCGCTGGGGCTGTACCTTATATTGAGGTGCAAAAAAGTACCTTTCAGTGAAAGTCCTTTTTTGTACCCATGGTTTTTGTTCCAGTAAAGATTATAAAGATTATAAACATTATCATCAACTGAATATGGCTCAAAAACTTGATGATTGGCTTTCAAATAAAATGTGCAATTAAAGTATATATAGTTTATTAGTGCAGTGATACAGAATACTGAATGTACCCTTTGTCTGCAGGTTAAATGGTACAAATCTGTACTTATTGCTGTTAGAAATTACTTAGTACTTCAGAGGGAACAAATCTGACCCTGTAAAGACCAATATTGTACCATTGAGGGTAAATTATGAGGAGTGTACCTTTGAGTACAAAAAAAGTACTCATATCGTACCTCTGTTTTTAGAGTGTAGATACTCGTATGATTTTAGATTTAAAAGTAGTTATTATGTTAATATAGGCTATTAAACAACTAATCAGAATTCAATAAAATAAATAAAAATGTAAATTCCACTTCTAAACCTGCATTTGTTAAAATGAATAAAATAGGGTGTGGCATTAGTGGAAATGCCTGGGAGAAATAAACCTTTTTTTCTTGTAGATCAAAGGTTATCAAATACTGTATTAATCTCCAAAAAAGAAATTCTTGTTTTATTTTAACAGCAGTACAGTAAAAAAGAATATGCATTACTACAATTATCTATAGTAATTTACAGGTTTATGTTTGAGTAAAATGAACAGTATTGTTTTATTCTATAAACTACAGACAACATTTCTCCCAAATTACAAATAAAAATATTCTCATTTAGAGCATTTATTTACAGAAAATGAGAAATGACTGAAATAACAAAAAAGATGCAGAGCTTTCAGACCTCAAATAATGCAAAGAAAACAAGTTCATATTCATAAAGTTTTAAGAGTTCAGAAATAATCAATATTTAGTGGAATAACCCTGGTTGGTTTTTAATCACAGTTTTTTTCATGCATCTTGGCATCATGTTCTCCTCCTCCACCAGTCTTACACACTGCTTTTGGATAACTTTATGCTGCTTTACTCCTGGTGCAAAAATTCAAGCAGTTCAGTTTGGTGGTTTGATGGCTTGTGATCATCCATCTTCCTCTTGATTATATTCCAGAGGTTTTTAATTTGGTAAAATCAAAGAAACTCATTTCTAATTGGTCTCTTATTTTTTTCTAGAGCTGTATATATTTTTTATATACATCGTTTTATGAGGTAGAGACACCTGGAATTCAGGCTTTCAGTTAACAGCTGTGCTGAACTCATCAAGAGTTAATTACTTGAATTTCTTGTCTCTTAATAAAGTGTTTGAGAGCATCAGTTAAAGTAAAGTAGTGAAGAGGTAGAGTTACAGGTATACAGTGAATAGCTCAAACACAAAGTTTAATTTAAAGTATATTGCTTAAAATTACATTTCACGAAAATACAGAGAAAGTATATTTAATATGTATTTTCATAAAGTATATTAAATTTAGATTAATGACAACCGAATAAACAGGGTGGATACAGCAGATGGAGCTCTTTCCTGTCATCACTCCTGGGGTGATGTGGATCAGCACAAGGCTGCGTCTGTGAGCTGATGTATCAGAACCGAGTCGCTGCGCTTTCCTCCGAGTGTTAGCGCTGTGATGCTACTCGGCAATGCTACAGCATCAGCAGCAGATCAAAAAGAGGCAGAGTCTGATATCTGACTTCACATGTGTCGGAGGAGGCGTGTGCAAGTCTTCACCTTCCTGCTGTTGGGGCATCACTAGTGATAGGGGGAGTCCTAATGAGTGGGTTGGGTAATTGGCCGTGTAATTGGGGAGTAAATGGAGTTAGATATTATAAAAAAATATTAAAATAAATCACTCTACACTCTTGTGCTCATCTCCGCAGCAGTAATACAGCTCTGCAGTCAGACTCCAGAACTCACGCTGTTTAATATAAACCTGAGACACAAACAGCAATCTGCTAAATCTGCCCCTGAATGCTGCATCACATCAGACGTGTCACTGGATGAATTTTAATCAAATCTGTATTGAGCGTGATTAACACCATCAGACCCACTGAATACTGATGAGTTTATATCAAACTCTCCCAGCAGCTGATTAATCACCTTCCCTTCATTTACCAAAACAACTCAATACGTAAATAATAGCATTAAACACGCCCAACTCAAACGACCAGCCAATTAAATCATTCATAATCTGTATTTAATCAGAGGTAATATCTGTACTATATATAAGCATGGACCCTGTGTTTCCATTCACTACTGTTCTATAGAAATTAAGCTAAATTCTTCGCCTGACTTATCCCTGTTTACTCATTTTGAAGCCCCGCCCCCTTCTCCCAGACCAAGCCTTACGGCACTAGCACTGTGTCCACTAGCACTTTTTTCTTCAACGCATGTCACCGTGCCGATGTTGTGGCGAATTCAGCACCCCGCCAGAAAAAGCACCCTCTCTCTGTCACATCCTGGTCTCGTCTCGTGTCTCTGTGTCTTCCCCACGTGACCTGTGCTCCCCTGTGTCTCCTGTCTCAGTACTTTTCCACCTGTGTCTCATTTGTAGCTCCGCCCCTTCCCCAGGTGTTTCTAATTTTAGTGTTTCCTGTTACTATAAATAGCCCTCCTCTGCCACCTTGTCCTCTGTCGGTCTTTGCACCTTCCCCTGTCGTTTTGTCTCTCAGCGTTTCTCTGTGTTTCATTGCCTCTGTTCCTCACGCCTTAGTCTCTGTGTTTATCTCTAGTTTTATGTTTCTAGTTTCCTGTTTATTTCCGTCTCCCTAAGCTCCTTATATATATCCCTGCTTTGTGTTTATTGTCTAGATTAGTTACTTGTTATTTATTTTTTAAATCATTCATTTTTCCCTTACCTGCATTTGTGTCCGCCTCCTCATCTCCCTGCCTGGGTCACTTCCTGACACTCTCGGGAGGGTCTTTTTTAGGAAAATGAAAATACCCAAGATGCATTTCTCTATCTCTGACTATGCTGACTCCTAATAAATAATTAAAAATAATCATGTCACCTGCATCCTCTCCCATAAGGAGGTGCTTTTCCTGGAGGGGGTGCTGAATTCAGCAGCATAGCAGTGCCAAAATCTGCACCCCCGCCATGAAAAGCACCCCCTCTTCTTACAATATTAAAGCAGAATGAGGGTTATTAACTGATTTCTGGGGGTAAAACGATATACATAAATAATATGGTCTTTTTAGCACAGAAAAGTATCTCCATTCATTACTTTGTAGTCTATAGGTAGAAGTATATTTGTAGATACTAGAATTTAATAAAATACTTCTGTAGAAGTTGAAAAAGAATCAACTGAATCAAGTAAAAGTGTTTTAAAAAAGTACTGGCTTTAAATCTATTTAAAGTATAAAAGTAAAAGTAGTGTAAGGAGAAAAAACTAAAAAAGCCATTAAGAACAAAAGCTTAGGCCACGCCCCCCTCCCCAAAACACAATTTTTCTAAAAGCCATTTAACTATAATGTTAAAATATTTAAATGTTTATGTTGATAATATAATTTGGGATTTTGCACTCGGCTGTTCCCTAGAGAGTTTCAGCTGCATATGTGCTTATATATGAAAATGAATGTATTTTACATACAGAACATAAAAATTATATAAAAATATTAGAGGTGCTTAGTTGGACTGGAGTTTGTCTGTAGTATAAACCAATAGGGAGTGGGAATGGTATATATGATCTCTACATCCAATCTCAATCAGATTCACTCTATCTGGATGGAGAGATTTATCTGGATAGGCGTTTTATTGAACGATGAGAAGCCGGAATTAAAATTTTATTTTATTTTATTCAAATATAAGGAGTAGAAAGTTCAGATAATTGTGTTAAAATGTAAAAATAAGAAGAATTACTCCAGTAGAGACAAAATAAAATAAGTCTGACTTCAGAAAGGTCTGTTTTTTTTGGAGATGAACCCCTCGTTCTGTTATCAGATTCATCTCTGGAACAGAACAGATATTAGTAGACAGCGAGAGCTTCAGGCTCAGATCTGACCCACTTCATTTATCTGTGTACCTTGAAGTAATGAGGCCGGAAAACAAACAGATCAGCTCACTAAAGCCAATCAGCCACTGTATAAATCAGCCTGCTGTCGCTAACCGCTATAGCGCCGTCCGCTCACTCAGCGCTAATGCTAATATTTACCCTCCTCACATTACTGCCTACAGCTCAAATTAACACCCTCATTTACATATCACCACTCTAAACACTGGCTTAGTTTATTATAATATTAAAATGTTAAACATAATATAACCAGTGCAGTTACAGTTACATTACATTTACATTTATGGTATTTAGCAGACGCCCTTATCCAGAGCGACTTACAACAGTGCTTCAAAGTTACTTAAGTTATCCAAAGCTAGTTTGTAGACTAGGATCAAGAGATACATAGAGCTTAATCATGTTAAGAACCCTAGGAACCTTTTTTTATTTTTTATTTATTATTAGTTTAGGAACTCTTTGAAAAGATGTGTCTTCAGTCGACGTTTGAAGACCGTGAGTGACTCTGCTGTTCTGACATCCAGTGGAAGTTCATTCCACCACCTTGGTGCAGCACAGAGAAGAGTCTGGATGTCTGTTTTCTGTGTGTTTTGAGTGATGGAGGTTCGAGCCGAGCCGTACTGGAAGCTCTAAGAGCTCTTGGTGCAGATCTGGCTTTGACCATCAGCGCCATCAGGTATGAAGGTGCTGGTCCGTTTTTTGCCTTGTAGGCCAGCGTCAGGGTTTTGAATCGGATGCGGGCGGCAACAGGAAGCCAGTGGAGGGAACGCAGCAAAGGAGTCACATGACTGAACTTCGGAAGATTGAAGACGAGTCGTGCTGCCGCGTTCTTTACAGTTATAGTTACTGTAAAGGATGAATGAATTGTAGGGTTTCAGTCACATTATTTGTTGCTTTGTTTGCCATATTTGGACCCTAATTTCTGGTCTTCTCAATGGTCAATAATTAAGAAGAAAAACTATAAAAAGTAAAAAAAAAAAAATCATTATCATGACTAATAACTAAAATCATCTGATTTAGGTATCACTAGCCACATCCCAGCCAGTTTAGCTTAGTCTAGTTTAGCCTAGATTAGCTTAGCTTAGCTTGGTCGCTCTTAAATCAAATCTAATTTATACATACTGTAGTATATAGTGCATTTTACAACTGATGTTGTCACAAAGCAGCTTTACAGAAACGTGATCACAGGACAGAGAATCTAAGGTCTAATAGGTTACACTTTCTATGAATGTCATCTTTATTAGACGCTATAACCACATTCATAACATATTATAATGCATTCATAAGACATTATAAACATGGCTATAAATATTTATAAAAATGCATAACCCATTATGACCATGTTTATTAAGCATTATGACCTGTGATCATAATACATTATAACTGTGCTTATAATATATATGCTAAAATAGTATCTCTCTATCATTAATAATCTAGTCCTACAATAAATGTCTGGCACTTTACTTAGAGCGCACAAAGACCTGTTATAATGCATTATAATTGACTATAAATAATATTATATTCAAGACAAGAATAATTTATGAGTTGTTAAAAATATATTTATAGGATTATTGAGGGTGTGTTTATAAGTTGGAAGCTTTTTAAGTCATGATACAGTCTGAGTTTTTTGCTATTGATGTATAACATGTTATAAACACAGCTATTAATGCATTATAATCACAGTTCATGATGCATAATAAACATGGCTATAATGAGTTATAAATTATTATAAATATGTATAGCCATGTTTATAATGCCTTATGAATGCATCATAATGTGTTATGAGTATGTTTATAGATTCTTATAAAGATGACATTCATAGAAAGTGTTACCATCTAATATATTCAGGTGTATAGCAACACTAGTTGCTCTTAGTGCCCATTCCATCTGTAGAGAAATTCTACTTTTTTTTTCACATACTACAGTATATATAGTTTATTTATTAAAATGGGGTATCATGTGGGCATTAGCTTAGCTTCCTTAGCTTCCAAAGCTTAGCTTCCATATGGCACACTGCAAAGCACACAGCCTCAAAAACACGAGGGCATCTGAGAATAAAAACTGTAATCTTGATGAAAACTGGACTTTGACATGTAATTAGGCTTTCTACTGTAGGACGGAGTGCACATTTTTCAGATAGGTAGCTAAGCTATGCTAAGCTAACAAGCTAACAAGGGAAACTGCTCAAATGAACACCCTCATTTATATATCACCACTCTAAACACTGGCTTAGTTTATTTTAATTATAAAATATTAAAAATCAAACCAGTGCAACTACAGTCACAGTTATGGTTACACAGTTAAGGATAAATTTAAGGGTTTCAGTCACATTATTTTTTTTTTTGTTTGTTTTATTTGCCATATTTTTCTCAGGGGGACGTCTTTGAAAAATATTTTACACTTCTACTCAGTGATAAAACTCCTGCATCCGGACTGCAATTGAAAAAACAGGAGGATCAGTGAGTTTTTAGGCTTTCTCGGTCACATGACATCAGTAGGCGTTCAGTAGCTCCTCCATTTCCACTCACTGTTGTGTTTAACATGGATCTCCGTGGAAACATGCGGCTAAAGTGTAACGGTGCGCGGCAGTGGACAAATATCTATTTTATTAAACACGAGGGGACAAAATTACCAGAATTACCACTGGTGGTCCTCGACGAACTATGGATGATCACAAGCCATCAAACGAAACTGAACTGCTTGAATTTTTTTTCTGCACCAGGAGTAAAGAAGCATAAAGTTATCCAAAAGCAGTGTGTAAAACTGGTGGAGGAGAACATGATGCCAAGATGCATGAAATTAAAACTGTGATTAAAAACCAGGGTTATTCCACCAAATATTGATTATTTCTGAACTCTTAAAACTTTATGAATATGAACTTGTTTTCTTTGCATTATTTGAGGTCTGAAAGCTCTGCATCTTTTTTTGTTGTTTCAGTCATTTCTCATTTTCTGTAAATAAATGCTCTAAATGAGAATATTTTTATTTGGAATTTGGGAGAAATGTTGTCTGTAGTTTATAGAATAAAACAACAATGTTCATTTTACTCAAACATAAACCTATAAATAGCAAAATTAGAGAAACTGATTCAGAAACTGATGTGAAGTTACTGCAGAGCACCTGGTAAATTCTGCTAGATGTCTCTAGACCCTTCGATTAACCGAACACTGCCATAGTGGTTCATAACTCAGCCAGGCTGGTGTCTGAACGTGTGAGATCTCTGTACATTACAGGCTTTTTCTCTGCTGTTCCGCAGCGTGTCGGTCGTGCCGTAGCGGCGCTGTAATTTACGGCTGTAATAAAGTGGAATAAGCGCGGTGCTGCCGGAGATCAGCTACAGAAACAGTGATCTTACCGCCGGGTCGGGGACCTGCGCCGCCGCGTTGAAGAAGTACTGAGACACCAGAACCGCCCCGGCACTGACCAGCAGCGGCACCAGCGCCGGCGGAGGATGGGTAGGCCGATCAGACGCCATTCTTTTCATCTCTCTCTCTTTTGCTCCTCCTTCTCTCCGTCTCTCTCTCTCTCTCTCCGGTGGGCAGGACCACGGTGATAGGACCGGCTGATTGATGGTCAGACAGACCGAAGCTGCCAAACCCCCTCCTCTCCTCACTCGCCTCTTCTCCTCTACCTCTTCTCTGTCTCACTCTCCTCTCTTCTCCTTTACTCTGTCTATACCTCACTCCCCTCTTTCATGTGTACTTTTCTTCTTTTTTACCTTTGAACTCCTCTACCTCATCTGTAACTAATTTCTCACTTGTTCCTCACTCTTCTCCTCATTTTTATCTCAATCTCCTCTTGTCTCCTTAACTTTGTGTCTCCACAGTTTACCTCTTTTTTACTCCTTTACCTTTACCTCATCTATTTCCTCTCCTCTATTTCCTTTCTTCTCCTCTACCTTGTCTCTCTTTTGTTTTCTCTCTTCTGTTTCCTTCCTTCTCCTCTACCTCGTCTCTCTTCTGTCTCCCTTCTTCTTCTCTATCTGGTCTCTCCTCTGTTTCCTCTCTTCTGTCCTTTCTGTCCTTTCTTCTTTTCTACATAGTCTCTCTTCTTTCTCCTTTCTTCTCCTCTACCTCGTCTCTCCTCTATTTCCTCTGCTCTGTATCTTTTCTTCTCCTCTACCTTGTCTCTTTTCTTTCTCCTTTCTTCTCCTCTACCTTGCCTCTTTTCTTTCTCCTTTCTTCTCCTCTACCTCGTCTCTTTTTTCTCCCTTCTTCTTCTCCTCTACCTCGCCTCTTTTCTTTCTCTTTTGTTCTCCTCTACCTCGTCTCTCTTCTGCTTTCCTTTCTTCTCCTTAACCTTGTCTCTTTTCTTTCTCCTTTCTACTCTTCTACCTTCTCTCTTTTCTTTCTCCTTTCTTCTCCTCTAATTCGTCTATTTTTTTCTCCTTTCTTCTTCTCTATCTCGTCTCTTTTTTCTTCTTTCTTCTCCTCTACCTCGTCTCTCTTCTGCTTCCTTTTTTCTCTTCTACCTCATCTCTTTCCTGTTTCCTTTCTTCTGTTTCCTTTCTTCTACTCTACCTCATCTCTCTTCTATTTTCTTTTCTCTGTTTCCTTTCTTCTCCTCTACCTCGTCTCTCTTCTATTTCCTTTTCTCTGTTTCCTTTCTTCTCCTTTACCTCATCTCTCTTCTGTTTCCTTTCTTCTCCTCTCTTCTTTTTTTACCTTTCTACTCTATCTTGTCTGTACATCATTTCTCTCTTGTTTCTTCCTCTCTCTCTCCTCTTCTTTACCTCTTTACCTCCTCTCTACCTCACTGCTTTCTTCTGTTTCCATTTTATCCTCTACCTTGCCTCAACCCGACACTTCTCTTCTCGTTTCTCTTTCTTTTCCTCTACCTCGTCTTTATCTCACTCCTTTTTTCAGTTTTTTTCTATGTTCAGCTCTCTCTCTCTCTCTCCTCTCTTCTGTAATCCCTCTCTTCTCCTCCTCACTCCTCCGGCTGAACCCTTTCGGACGCTGCTTCTCCTCCACAGCGTTTGCTGGCCGGCTCGGCCTCCGGGTGAAGGATCATTAATTCATTAAGGGCTCTGGTGTGGGTTACAGGCTGGGCCAGTAGGAAGTGTGGGGGTGTAGTAGTGGGTGGGGGCTGGGTGGGGGTGGAACAGCTGGTTGGTGGGGTGGTTCAGGCGGTACGGAGCTTCATCAGGTACTAAAACTACAGAAGCGAACAGCGGTTTAATTAGACCACCTATCTCCATTCAGTCCAATAGAGCAGAGTCAGCACACACTGTACAGAATATATTAAACACACTGATATAAATACATTATCTGTGGGCTGTAGAACATTGATTTAACCTGGTTTGAACCAGTTTAACCCTCCTGTTATGTTCATTTATCAGGAACAGCAATGGTTTTCCTGGGTCAGTTTGAACCGGTGCACGTTTAATTATCCAAAAAATGTCTAAAACCCCAAAAAATCCTAAAAAGCAGTGTGAATATATCATTACTAACTCCATTACTAATTATTCTATCAATATTTAGTGAAGATATGTTTCTTACCTCTAACAGGTAATGCTTCAATTAGGATAATTCACTCTATTTTCATAAAAAAAATGCATGTTCAAACTTTTTTTAATGTTTCACTACTTTATTACTTTTGAAAGATCAACATATATATTTGTTATTTTTGCCATTTTGTTTTAGTTGTATTTTTTGCAAATATGTGAGATGAACCATTTTTATATTATAAGTTGAATAAACTAATTAAGTATGAAGTATAAAGTTTTATACTAAAAAAAAAATACTTTTAGCTATTTTTCATAGATCTTCAAACTTTAAAACGGGTAAATTTGACCCAGAACAGAACAGGAGGGTTAACTCACATCTACTTTAGTGGAAACATAAATAAATAGAAATGCCATACATTTTATAGGAATAAACTATAACATTATAAAGACTTCTATTGAGATAGATGCATGAAAGTAATGATATAAAGATTTTTTGAGAATTTACAAAAACATTTCAGGAACTCACAGTTACAGTTTAAAAACCTTTACACATAGGAGGACTATTGAATTACAGTCCATTCCACAAATATATAGATTAGTTAAAAATGTCAGGTTCTTCCTCATAAAGCTGAATAAAAGAATGTCAAGGTAGCTGCATCAAAGCTTAAGCTGCTATTTTGTCTAAAATATAACAAATATTACTTTATTCCATTTGTATTCCTTTATAGATATCTTCAGTTTTTATATTTTATATATATTTTATCAATGGCTTTATTACTGCAGTTCTTCCTTCCTCTTAGAACAGGGTTAGAAGGGTTAGGGGTAAAATCCTTCCACTAAAAATGGGAAAACCCTTCAAGCACCTGATACGTCATCATAAATTTTAGTAACCTATAGCTGCTGCTGCTGGTTAACTAAATAATTTTAGGGTTTATTGTATGTCTTTAAAAAGGGGAGAGGTGGTGGAGAAATGAATTATTATTGTCCATTTCTTAATTCCTCTGTGATGGGGAGCTGAAATTAGCTTTGATTAGCTTTTATTTTACTTTATGTTTCCATTCCGCCTTAAATGCTGCAACTTCTGCTGTATGTTGCACCATTTAAGGTGGAATGGAAAGGTTAGCTAGCTAGCTAACTACTGAGACAAACTGCTAGTGATCTTTTCTATGCTTGTTATGAAGAAATCAACCATAAAACATTGAAACTAGACATTAAACTATGGTAAAATAGTGCTAATCATCACTTTTGTGTTGCGCCATCTTACCAGTGATTCTCATTACCCTTTGTTTAAAGTGAGCCTCTGAAAAATCGCCTTATTTATTCCCCTAATCTACCCCTCCAGCCTAACGAGAATCAGGGTAGGGCCAAGGAGTGAAATGGGATTAGGCCTAATTCTCAGTCCTTAATCATGTTAATCTGAGCTAAAGGCTAAAGCTGCTGTTTCCATGTGGGTCAGCCAGACGTGACTCTTTATTTGAAGGTGTAGGAAACAGTACTCACCGCTCTCTGACTTCTGTATCTGTAATTTCTCTAAAGAAAAGAAAAGAACTTCTACTTTTAATAGTTTTAACAGAGTTCTCTCTGTTTCTGTGTCTTTTTTTCTAGTAAATATGATCAAAAGTATAAATGTGCTGCTGCTATTTATGTTTTTTACGATATAAAACTCCTCCAAAATGTCTTCTTTGCTCTCCTTTTACTTCAATAACAGACTCTATTCTTCTGCTAAGCCTTACAGTAGATTTTGGAAGATTGCTGTGAGGATTTGATGGCATTAGTGAGGTCAGGTAATGATTATTGATAATTAGTTATTGATCTGCACTCTGAATTAGTCAGCTCCTCTGTTTTTTTACACATTTAAAGCTCCTGTAATATTAGCAGTGCTTTAATGTAGCACTTACACAAGTAATGCACTATACTGTAGCTGAACTCACTTATCACACAATGTGAATCTGGCAGTTGCATTAGAATTTTATAAAAAGAATGGACCAATAGAAATGCTTTTAACTGACGTGATATAACCACTGCTGGATACAGTCTATAATGTAATTTAGCTCAAAAACATTTTTAATCATATTATAATTGATAGCATATGATCTGTTCATACAGGATATGTTAAATGAAGCTTTATAACAGTGTAATTAAACGTTTATACATGTGTTATTACACTGTTATGACAGGATCATTAAAATAATATGGTTATTAATATGCATCGCAAAAAAAAAAAAATCAGCTGTGGAATACAAGAACAAGGATGACCACTGACCAAATTTTTGTTCCAAGCACTACATTTTTTTTAATAATATTGTAAAATAATTGAAGAGGAGAAGAACTATGGACAAATTGGACTTTTGTCTGGCATTTTACTGGCATTTATAAGTGTAAAGTTTTAATTTTTATTACTTGATGTATGTAATATTGTATGTTTTTGTAATTCGTAATTGTAAGAACATTTTTCTCTAAATAAAGTTTATTAAAAAAAAATGAAATGAAGCCTGTTTTTTTCACGTTGCTGATCTGCTGTTCAGATGAATGGTGTGTATAAATATAAATATTGTGGTTTCAGCCTGTTATTGGTCTACATGTTGAGTCGGGTGATAAATAAGGTTTTGATTGGATGAAAGCCGGGTTATATTTATCAGTATAGCAGTTTTTTCCAGTCACTGTGACGTAGCGGAGTTAGCGCTGCTGCTGCTGCTGCTGCTGCTGCTGCTGCTGATGTATTGTTTTACCTCTTTCAGCACAAGCCTCTCAGATAAACTCATTTACCATGCAGCCATGCAATGAAACCTGACCACTCAGGGTGTGTGTGTGTGTGTGTGTGTGTGTGTGTGTGTGTGTGTGTGTGTGTGTGTGTGTGTGTGTATTTCAGTCATTGTGAGCTCCTGTTTGATCACTATATGAGCATTGTGAATGTGGGGACCTGGGTTAGTTGAATAACTTTAATTTTCCATGTGGGTCAGCCAGACGTCTTCCTGTGTTTCTGTTTCTGCCTTTTTCTAGTAATTATGATGAAAAGTGGTGAATGTGGTGTGTTGTTATTTATTTATTTATTTATTTTTACAATATAAAACTCCTCCAAAATGTCTTGTTTTTTTTTTTTCTTCACTTCAATAAAATACTTTATTATTCTGCCAAGCCTTACACTCAATTTAAGAAGATTGCTGTGAGGATATGATGGCATTAGTGAGGTTGATAATGATAAAAGATGATTAGTGTTACGCCCTCGCTATGTTTTCCTGTGTTTTCCCCGTTTCCTAGTGTGTTTCTCTTGTACTTTTCCATCACGTGTGTGTAATTTGTAGCTCCGCCCCTCGTTACCTGTCTCCCCAGGTGTTCATTGTTTCATGTTTAGTATAAATAGTACCTGTTAGTCTACGTTTGCTGTCGGTCTTTGCACCTTCCCCTGTTGTTTTGTCACGTCACGTTATTGCTTTCTCTACGTTTCTTATTTACTGGCTCTTGTTTATTGTCTTTCACGTTATTTCTAGTCACGTTTATTTTCTGTTCGTTTCTTTGTTTATTTTGTATATATTTTCGTATTTATCCTTTGTATATATATCCCTAGCCTTGTTTGTACTTATCTGTTTAGCTTAGCTCTGTGTTGGTTTTCCCTGTTTGTTTATGTATATATATTTATTCGTTATTCCCCTGTTTGTTTATTTGTTTATTCGTTATTCATTAAAGTCTGACTTACCCGCATTTAAATCCGCCTCCCGTCTCCTCCCAGCGTTACATAAAGACCGACCGCAAACGTAGACTAACAGGTACTATTTATACTAAACATGAAACAATGAACACCTGGGGAAACAGGTAACGAGGGGCGGAGCTACAAATTAGACACACGTGACGGAAAAGTACAAGAGAAACACACTAGGAAACGGGGAAAACACAGGAAAACATAGGGAGGGCGTAACAATTAGTTATTGATCTAATTTATCCCAGACGTAATAGCTGAAGCTTCTGAACTCTGAATTAGTAAAACAATATAATTAATAGTTAATTAATAATAATATATTAACAGATGTATGTACTTTCTTACATTATTATTATGATCTTATCAAATGTGTGAAATTAATCATGTACACTCAGGGTGTGTGTGTGTGTGTGTGTGTGTGTATTTCAGTCATTGTGAGCTCCTGTCTGATCACTATATGAACATTGTGAGTGTGGGGACCTGAGTTGGTTGAATAACTAATTTTCCCTAGTGAAAAATAAATAAATTAAAGTATACTAAGCATGATTATGCTATAGTGCACTAAAGTAAAGACAAAATACTTTACGAAACAATGAAAATGGGTCAATGTCAATGTGAAAAGAAGATTTTCAAGAACTTTGAAAGTATCTTCAAGTGTAGTCACTGAAAATAAAAAACATCAAAAACGGTATAATGATGAAACTGGCACTCATTAGGACCAATAATGAAAATACTTTAGATTTAGAAGTATACTAAGCATTATTATGCTATAGTGCACTAAAGTGTTCTTGTAGCCACATTATTATTAATCAGTATATTTAAAGAGTGATAAAATGGAACAACTTTCTTTTTGTACTTATTATAATTTAATTGTAGCATAAAAATAGAACAAAAGTCTTATTTAAACTGTGCTAACTGTACTAAAATGAAATTATTTAAAATATACTTAATAAGTAAACATTTAAACTACTTCATGTATGTAACCCCATAACATATTTTAAATATGCTCACAGTAAAATTATAATACATTTAATTCTTAGAGTATTACAGCTGTATCACTATTTATTATACACCAGGTATATTAGAGTACATGTACTAAGAATTGATGTTAAATATATGTGATCTATTTACATTAGAGCACAAATATACTTCTTGTTTCTGTTTTTTGTAAGTAGCTCACTTCTAATATACTTCATTGGACATAAAAATACCACAAATTTACTTTAATTTTATTAAATTAGTCATAGTAATTAAATATATTTTCCAAAAAAATACATAATACATTGCACTTTAAGTGAACTACTGTAACAGCAGTTTTTAACACATTTTGCTTAAAATGTACAAAAGTATGTTTGAAAAGAAGTATTTTAGAAGTATATTGAATTACATGATTATTGACCAAATTTGACTTTCAAACATTAATATTAAAGTACTTTTTTAAAGTAACGAGGCTATTTTTAAAATGTAAGAAGTAGAAAGTTCAGATAATTGTGCGGAAATGTAAAAATAATAATAAATACTCCAGTAAAGTATAGATAACTAACATTTCTACTTAAGTAACGTAACAAAGTATTTCAGTACTTAATTACTTTATACCTTTACAACCAAATCCTATTTACCTACACACACACACACACACACACACCACAAACAAAAAAAAACAAGAAATCCAGAAATTGCCCCCAAAATTACCTCATGCTAGGAGTGAAGCAAAATCAGGAGACAGAATGCATTGTGGGAAGTTGAATTTTAACTCCTAACATAATTAATCCCAACCCTGTTTATTGTTATTATTAACATTAAGGGTTGTTAGGAAAACACCCCAAAAAAATAAAAATATATAATGAGTCAATACTGTGATGTAACAGTCTGAGGGTTTTGGGTTTGCCCCATTTTTCCAGCTCTGTTTTGTTTCTACTGGAGGATCATTAAAAGAAAAACAGCCGTTTTTTCTGCAGTTTTCTTTGCACTAAACTCGTATTATTTAAACATTACAAGATAAGCACAGTTTATCATTCTAGCGCATGTTTATAAATCTATCCTGAGGGTGTAATTACTCGTTAAGGTTGGGGATGACTGGCGACCCACATGGGTTCAGAGCTGGAGGTCAGGCGAGGTAGTAAAGGTTCATGGGAAGTTTGCAGGAAGCCCCAGCTGGCCCACGTCCAGCCTGCAGCGAATATGCAGTAAACCAGATGAATAAACACTGCCATTAAAATTACCTTCAGCTTTATTCACAGTGATGAACACTGAGGTAAATCACTTTACAGATTATTCTGGTCTACAAAAAAAAATAATATATATAAAGAAATTGGAAAAGAACGCATGAAGACAAGAATCTGCTGTTTTTTATGTTATTTATTTATCTTATTTATCTTAACAGTTAAGGGACACGTATGGAATGACGTAGTTAACAGGAAAAAAGTGTCTTTCTGCAGGCCCGTAGCCAGCATTGTGATGGGGGGGATCTTTTTCCCCCAAAAGTGGACTTCATTTGGCTCTCTACTCCAATGCCCCCTAAATACACGAGCACACTTCAAACCTTTTAATTTAAACATATTTTATTCATTATAAGTTTGTTGTGAATCTGTTGTTGCTGTCCTTATTTGTTCGTCTGTTGCTCCCCACTGTTAACATAAATTTGATATAAATGTAATTGTTACTCAAACTTCCTACATCTGTGATGTGACTTCATTGTCTGTCTCTGTTGCTCACCTCAGTTGTCTGTTGCTTTGTTCCATTGTCTCTGTTGCTTATCCCTTTTAGCTCGCTTAACTCGGCGCCTGATTGGCTGACAGAGCTCATTTGCATACCGTCTGGTCTGTGAGGGTCTGCTGATTCATTAGATATGCGTGGAGTCGTGGAGCGACCAATAATCCGCTTTTAATAACGCATTAAAGTTGATATTATTTTTTTCTGCCTCAAATTATTTCAAGCACTGCTTGGATATATGTGAGAATTACTGGTGACTGGATTGATGGATTTTCTTAAGTTTGGAGGCGTTTTGAAGGTAAGAGTGTGGGGGAAGCGCTGGAGGGAGTTGGGTGTGTGTCTCGAGTGTCCTGAGGTAAACACAAAGCGAAACACAAGCAGATTTAAACTCTAAACACAGTTCCTTAATCCGGAGAGGCAGACGGTTCGGTGTATAACATGTCCGCATTCGATCAAATATGGACGTACGAAAAGCGCAAATATGAAAATAATATTTCATAACTTTCATAAATTAGGCATATTTCGCCCTAAATGTTTATTTTCTGAAAGGAGATACGGCTAAATAGGCTAGATAACTGAAAAGCTTTAAAATGGCATATTGGGTGTCTATATTGAACCTATAAGTATTCATAAACACAGCCAGATATTAAATATGATATTTTTCGTGGGCGTGTTAAGAGGTTAACCCCCTCTTTTTACACCTCTATACTGTATTTTAGGAGCAACAGGCATGTTGAGAGTAAAACACACCCTAGCTTGATCGTCAGCATTGCAGAGTGAGTGACTGAATGTTATTGTCACTTAACCTACATTTCTTAAAAATCAACTAAAATCCAGACTTTGGAGTTATCGCAATAATAACAGTAATAATCCGGTGTTACATGTACAATATACTATTGGGCTTAGCCGAGCCCGGCACTGTTAATGCAGGGGAGTTGTAAAGAAATAGAAGCCCTGCACTCAGTAACTTACCAAGTTTGGGCCTTTTTTTGAACAAGTCACCAATGTTTTGGGACAATGTTACCGCCGATTTCTTCCGTTTTCGCTCCTTGTCTTCTTTTTTACCCATTTTCTCAAGTAACTTTCCCCTGATTCTTATTCTTTCCACAAGCTAAGAACAGAAATGTGGGAATTACCGCCACCTACTGGATTGGTGTAAAACAGTCTGAACAAAATGTGTAAAGAGAAACATTAACAATTTTTCTTACTCGTCACTTCTCTGGGGGCAGGCGGGGGAGGGGGGGGGGGGGGCCTGCGGGCCCCCTGGCTACGGGCCTGTTCTGTCACGGCCTCGCTATGTTTCCCTGTGTTTTCCTCGTTTCCTAGTGTGTTTCTCCAGTAGTTTTCCGTCACGTGTGTGTAATTTGTAGCTCCGCCCCTCGTTACCTGTCTCCCCAGGTGTTGTAACATAAAACATAACGTTGGTCTTTGCACCTTCCTACGTTGTCTGTCTCGTCACATCTTAGCTTTAGTTTTGCCACGTATCGTAATTTGCTCTTCTCCACGTTTCTGGTTCTTTGTTTAGTTTGTATTATTTGTTTATATCTCTTTTTTGTTACTATTCCTTGTTTTGTACATATTTACGTATTTATCCTTGTATATATTCCCTAGCCCGGTTTAGTTATTATCTGTTTTTCGTTACTCCCTGTTTGTTTGTTTATATATATATATATATATATATATATATATATATATTCGTTTTCCCTTATTTGTTTATTTGTTATTTATTAAAGTTTGTTCTTAC
The DNA here is from genome assembly GCF_023375975.1 of Astyanax mexicanus. Taxonomy (NCBI): domain Eukaryota; kingdom Metazoa; phylum Chordata; class Actinopteri; order Characiformes; family Acestrorhamphidae; genus Astyanax; species Astyanax mexicanus. The sequence goes on from NC_064415.1 coordinate 3,843,938, forward strand.
CCGCATATAAATCCACCTCCCATCTGCTCTGCTTCTTCGTCTGCTCCTATATTACCTATATTACCTATATTTCAGTATCAGTAAAACCAGCAGAGTGTAGGTTAAGAGACTGTAAAACATTACCTAAAAATAATATAATATCTAAAATATAATATAATATAATAATCTGAATGTATGTTTTAAATACATACATCCTTTACTGAGGTTTTTCATTCATATTTCTGATCCTAACCAGCTAAACTTACTCTATTAAAATTAATATAGACCTTATATACCTTAGTATTAATGTGTAATACACAAATATGATGTATGCAGATGTGTAACATACACGCATATACAAATCAATCAACCTTCATTTCCACTCAGGAGTACATTTACAGTTTAAAATAATATGGAACAAAATAGTAAAATGTAATAAATAAAATAAATACTCATTTTAAATCAACATTTATATAGATTAATAAAATATATATGTAAAAAGAAAAAAAAGAAAATTCTAAAAAAGATCATAAAAAACAGATTGGCACATAAAAAGTAACGGATTTATAAAATGTAAAATAAATAAAAAGATAATATTAGTAAAAGTAAAGTAAAATAATAAGAATGATTAAAAAATTATAAAATGAATAATAATGAACTAAGAAGATAGGAATAAAAAACATTATAAAAAAACATAACAAAAAGTAAAGAAATTATGAATTAATGAAAAAATCAATAAAATTCAATAAAACAAATTAAAAAATAAAAATAAAACAAATAAAAAATTAATGATTCAGAGACCCCAGTGAGCTTAATTTGAGAGCTTTATTGTTTCCTGTAGTGAATTTCAGCTCACTACTGCTCTCTCTCTCTGTAGCTAAAATCAGATTTTCAGTTCGGTTCACACTGTAAACCCATTCGTTGTTTGAACTCAAATGATTTAAGTCTGTTTTACATAAAATTGGAGATTTCTAAACAAAACTCAACTATTTTGAGTTAGTTGAACATTCGTGGGCACATATACTGTACTATTCAAGTGAGATCTTTGAGTTGAATCAATCTGTTTTGTCATTAACAGCTTCTTTTCTATTGGCTTCTGTCACAATCGATTTGCATACTGGGTGTGTCCCCCAGTTTCTGACTTACATTCACCATCAGTGTGTAGTGATTCCCCCCCGGGGCTAGGTTAGGTTGTACTTAAAAATTATATTACATTAACTTAAAATGTATTAGGTAATCGGTTGCAACAAAAGTTTTGAGTTATCAGGTTTTACAGCGCAGTGAAAACTGGAGCGAGTCTGATCATTACTGCTATTAAATGTGATAATAGAAGTGATCTAAGCTGGCAAATGGCCAGAAAGTGATTTATAAATAAAAATTAGCCAATTAGATTCTGTTGGTGCAGCTAGTGAGGACCAACCAGCTCTATGGTATAGTGAGCAGAGGTGAGTAGTGTAAGGGTCACCTGTTATAAGTCTCAGAGCAGAATGGTAGATTGAATTTAATGGTTTAAATTACATCACCATAGTTCAGGACTGCTAGTATGGTTGCCTCCACTTTTCCAGTTCTGAACATTGGCGTAGGAACCGGGGGGGATGGGTGGATTGGAAACAGGTGGATTTGTCCCCCCCAAAAATTATATAGTTTCGCTCAGATCAGCTGTACTATTAATGAGGAGACAGACCGGACCAATCACGGAGCCGGTTCAGGTATTAAGTCCCGCCTCTCAGCACAAACAGCCAATCATCTTGCTGGTTTTGCGGCCCGCGGTGTGCTAGTGGGGGAAGCCCCGCCCCCTCGCTGTGAGATTTAGCGGCGGGATCGGGCTGCAGCAGCTTCAGCTGATTAAGATCTGGAAGAACAGGGTTCACAGTAAGGCCACATGTCCTGACGTTTATAATTAAAATCTTTATGAAACGTAAAGTTACATTCTTTTACATAAAAGGACACCAATCTTTAGAAGAGCTCTTAATAGAAAAATAAAAGCGGAGGATTTTTTTTAAAGAGTGGAGAAAATGTAAATATACAACAGAATTGACATGCCAATACATGATTATAATAATAATAATAATAATAATAATAATAATAATAACCAAATCTGTTATATTATTTTAAATATTAGGTGATAACTGATCATTTTTGTCATATGTATATGTATTTGCATATTTTTTTCTTACAACAGTAAATGTAATGTGAAGTAACATGTTTAGGTTGTAAAATCACCTTGTTAACTCATAAAAAACAAAATACAGAAAAAAAATATTATTTGTAATTAAAAGTAATTTCCACAAATGTTGTTCTAGGAAACTCTAGGGTGGGCTTGGGTTCATATTGGCAAATGTGTCCCCCCCAATATCAAACCTGCTCCTACGCCCTTGGTTCTGAAAGATGATAAATCTCTTTAATAGCAGAATGTAAACTGAGGAATATTAAAAACTTATTTCTGCTATTAAAGTGAAAAGTGCGCTGACCTGCTGTTTGTTGAGAAAAGTTTGAAATAAAGTTATTGGCTCTGTTCTGGAGAAGAGAAGGACACTGGGGTTAAACGGACAGGCCCGGCTGCTCCAGCTCTTCAGAACCTCCTCTGAGGAACTCCTGAGATATCGATCCGCTGATGAGATCTGGGCCGAACAGACGGATCCCGGTAAAACTGTCTGACCGTAACGATCCAGCTTCTCCCAGCTCACATCCCACAGCTTTCCCCGAGAGATCCACCTTCTGTCAGTGTCTCCAGATCTTCCTCCTCTATCTCTGCTGGGTTTAAACTTCTATATGTTCTGTAAACCATTGGGACGCCTGCTCATTCACTGTTTCTACTAAAATCTAGAGTATTAAAAACAGGTTTTCTACTCGTTTTTGAAGGAGCATTGATAACTCATCCATAGGTACTGAGCAGAGCATGCAATTCATCTGGAAACTTTAATTGTGGGTCCAAATGTGCTAAAATGATGAATTATGATGAATATGCTACTGTTTTTAAAGAGCCTGGTGGTTTATTAGCTTTATTATTAGTATATATAATTTTAATTTGTGACTTAAAAATGCAGAGTTCAGTTATAGATACTGAAATATGAATTCAATCTCATAACTAATAACTCTCACAGTATTTTTTCTTTCTCTTGCAAACAAACACTGCAAAAAAAAAAACAGATCTTAAAATTGTTCTTAAATTCTTTAAGGATTTTTACATCACATTTTTAAATTAATTACCTCAACTAAAATTACTTTCTATTTCAACTTTCTTGGTAAAATTGCTAAATTGTCAGTAATGCTGGCAGTAACCGGTATGCATTTTTCACATGCCTCCACACCGCTAGAGGCGCTGCGGTGCGCTGTGTAGAACAGCACCCCCAAAGAAACACACTGGGACAGCTCGCTAGCTAATGCTAGCCAGTTAGCGTAACAAGCTAGCGCACTGAAAGCTCAGCTCTGTGGAGCTGCATACATCGCGTAGTCGCTTACCCCTTACACCTTCACCCTGCCCTATGCCGTAGCTTGATGTGCACCTCGCACATACTGTTAGGGTTTCTGGATGCAGCCATTGTGTATCTGCCTAAAGAAGCATTAAGATCCATCCACTCTTATAAACACAAGTATTAGCATTGCCTGTAAGTAGAAAGGATGATACCTGACTTAGCTCTACATTTTTGTTCATATTTGTAAAATTATGAAGCTTTAAACATTGAAGTTTAAACATTGAAGCTACCCAGCTGGCATTTCAACGTTGAATCAACTGTTGATATTAAAAAGTGAATTAACGTTGATATGGCAATGTTGTTTCAATGTCACACGTTTAACCTTTAATAAACCATAGCTCACTTAAATGAGAAAATCCTATGGTTAATAAAGTGTTTACAATAAACTCACATCACTGTAGTAAATCTGAGTATAAAGCCACCACTACTACCAATCTGATTACTGAACATCTGATCTCAAAAACACTAAAACAGTAACATACCTGTCAAGTCTCCCGTTTTGGCCGGGAAACTACCGTATTTTACTCCTCTTTCCCGCCGTCCTCCCGTATTAGTATTTTCCCGTAAATTTCCCTTATTATATTAAGATTAAAAAATATATATTATTGAGGAGACAGGGAGCTGACCGCGCTGTGTCTCTTAACCAATCGTGGAGCCTGTTCAAGGAGAAAGTCCCGCCTTTCAGGAGAAACAGCCAATCAGCTTGCAAAGGAGAGTCAGTGTGGTGAAGCCCCGCCCTCCTCGCTGTGAGTTCAGGCAGCTAGTCGGAGCTGCTGATGTTAAAACATATCTGGATATTCAGCGATTTTTCTTCAGATTAAACCTTTTAAAATAAAAAAATTACAGCTTGTGACTCAGTTTAACTAGAAATGTGAAGAGGACCGAAATTAACTGATCAGGGGTTGAGTGATCAAAAGAAAGAAGTATTAATTAAAAATGATTAATTGTGCAGGCCACTTAGGACTAATTTTTACTGATGGAATATATGTGGTCCATGTCCTTTTAGTAAAAGCTCATAATACTATTTTTAGGTCACCTACATTCATTTTGCAGAATTTGTGCACCCTTTGTTCAATTTTAAATCTATTAAATAAATAAATAAATATATAATATAAAAGAGTGCATTTATGGCAAAAAAGACATGAAATCTTAACTTTTTTTTTTATATCTAGAAAAGGATTTTTAATTTGGCTGTATTAAAAGAATGACATATGTAGGAATGTCCACAACATTTCAGATTCTGATAATCTGATTGTGTGTAAATGGTTCACATGTGGTTATTTTAGATTTTTTGTAAGCCTGTCTTAAAATGTAAGGGATACTGAACCTTCGTTGGGCTGGTGGGACAACTTTAAGCAGACAGAGGAAAATATCCCTTATTTTTTAATCTAAAATTTGACAGGTATGACAGTAAATCTATTAGAACATGAACATGATGTTAAATTAAAAACAGAAAAATTTAAAAATAGAAGTAAAACACTGTTTCATTTCTCCATCCAACCGTTTTTAGAAATTATATGGTGACGAAATTTAAAATGTTGATTCAAAAGGCAGAAGGTTGAGAAAATTATGTTAATTCAATGTAAAAATTTCAATGTGCAGAATAAAAACACAGCTTCTATACCATGTTTTAATGATAAATATCAGCCTAATGATTAAAATGCAGAGCAAAAATAATATAATAATATTTTAACAATACAGAGAGATAAATCTGCATCCCTCTGTTTCAACACTGATCCTGTTTCCTTTATACACGAATAAGATGAAGCTCCGCCAAGATAAACCCATTAACAGCTTTCACTCAGGTCCTGGACAAGGGTTTGACAGGCTGCTGGATTCAGGCCTGATAACCAATCACAGAACAAAGCAGCACACACACACACACACACACTGTGCAATCCTGAGATCCTGATCCACGCATCTGATGATACACCAGAACCACACCTCATCAGAACTCATTACCTCCAGCAGAACTATGGAAAAGGAAATGACGTAACCATGGAAACCGTAGGTGTAGCACCACCGTGTAAATGTGAAGTGAGCGTAGTGTAAATACGGATATGAGCGTAGCGTAAGAACTGAAACAAATGTAACGGAAGCGTGGAAGTAAGCAGGGAAATCAGCACGGTGTAGTTAGAGAAATGATGAGAAAATGCAATAGCATATGCACAGAAATTAGCTTAGCACAAGCACAGGAATGAGTGGGGCGCAGGGATAGGTACAGTGGTATGAAAATGTTTGTGCACCCCTATACAGTATCATATAGCAGATGAACACTGTGATAATTAAGAAGTGAAATAAAGTTTATAGGATTTACAGAAAGTGTGCAATAATTATTTAAACACAATTAGGCAGGTGCGTACATTTAAGCACCCCAACAGAAAAAATACATACATTTTTAGTAGATCCTCTTTTTACAGTAAAAACAGCCTCTAAATGCTTCTTAAAGCTTCCAATGAGAGTCTGGTTGAATGAGTCTTCTGGTTGAAGGTATTTTAGATCATTCTTCTTTACAGTTCAGTCAGGTTTGAATGCTTTAGTGCTTTAGTAGATTTAGAGCAGTGTTTAAAGTGTTTAGGGTCGAGAGCTCCAGGTGTCCACCACCCGCTGAACATCAACGGCTCTGCTGTGGAAATTGTGGATAACACCAAGTTCCTCGGTGTTCACATTGCAGAGAACCTCACCTGGTCCCTCAACACCAGCTCCATAACCAAGAAAGCCCAGCAGCGCCTCTACTTCCTGCGAAGACTGAGGAAAGCACATCTCCCACCTCCCATCCTCACCATGTTCTACAGAGGGACTGTAGAAAGCATCCTGAGCACCTGCATTACCGTCTGGTTTGGGAACTGCAACACCTCAGACCGCAAGACCCTACAGCGGATAGTGCGGACAGCTGAGAAAATCATCGGAGTCCCTCTTCCCTCCATCACTGAGATCTACACCACACGCTGCATCCGCAAAGCCACCAGCATTGTGGACGACCCCACCCGTCCCTCACACGGACTCTTCGCTCTGATGCCGTCCGGCAGAAGATACAGGAGCATCCGAGCCTCCGCTACTAGACTCTGCAACAGCTTCATCCACCAGGCAGTCAGACTTCTCAACGCACAGAGACAGAACTGAACCCCCACCCCACCCACCACTCACCCAACACACTCGCACAAAACTAAACTGTACACCCCACCCTCCCCTTTACACACACAAAGAACTGAACTTCACTCACACACACACACACACACACACACACACACACAGTCAGCACACAGAGGCTGACATGACTTTATTCCCTTCAGCAATATTTGCTGCACTCTTAAAAACTATAAACTCTACCTCAGTAACTGCTGTGATTATATATGTTACAGTATGTCACACATCTCTGCACCTTATCCCCACTACACACTTTATTATACCGTATCGGTACTGCACTGTCCTGTCTTTAAATTGTCTCGTCTTTTGTATTTATTGTATTTATTGTTATTTAGTGTTATAATTTTATAATTTTATGTTGCACTGTCGTCACTCCTGCACTTTATGTTGTCTATTGCTTGTTGTTCCATGTTGCACCATGGTTCCGGAGGAACGTAATTTCATTACACTCAGATGTAATGACAATAAAAGCCTATTGACTTGACTTGTTGCAGTATTCAGCCTCGTCGCTTTAACTTCAACTGATTCAACTTTCTCATAGATTCTTAAACTTAAATTGTTCTGAAGAATCTGCTGATATTGACTGGAATCCATGTGACCCTCAACTTTAACAAGATTCCCAGTACCTGCACTGATCACACAGCCCCACGGCATGATGGAACTGGCACTAATTTTTACTGTGGGGAGCAGTAAAGTGTATGTGTTGGAATGCTGTGTTCTTTTTCCTCCATGCATAAAAATAACCACCCTTCAAATAACTCAATTTTAGCTTCATCAGTCTTTATCACCTTCATCAGAACCGTATTCCAAAATTCCAGAAGCTGGCTTGTTCAAATGTTCTTTAGCTTTATCTTTAGCATACCTGAAGTGACTCTGTTTGCTCAGAAAAGGCTTCTTCTGCATTAATTACTCTCCCATACAGCCTCTGTAAAGTGAGCTGAATAGTAGTGAATAGTGAATGATGCACAGTGACTCCATCTGTAGCAGGATGATGTTGTAGGTGTTTGGAGCTGGTCTGGAGGTCTGTAGGTTGACTGTAACTGTTCTCACCATCCTTCTCCTCTGATTATCTGAGATTTTTCTTGTTTTGCCACTTCGGGTCTTAACTAGAACTGTGCCTGTGGATCACTGAGCTTTTTCTATCCTTCCTCTAAACCATGATGTTGAACAATCTTTGTTTTCAGGTTATTTGAGAGGTTTTTGAGGCTCATGTGCAGCAAAAAGGAAAAAAACTAGTGCACTTCACAGGAAAATATCTTAGATAAGACTGTATGCAACGTCCATATCAGTGTCCCAAAGTACTTCGGAGATGGGTCAGACCTGTTGTCGTCACATGTATTAAGAAATTTTCCCTCATCTTCAGTGGAATCTATACCCATTCTCTCTCACTCTGTACGAATGTGAGCCGTTAATGCTTTTATAGAACTGCAATGGCGGCAGTGTGTGTGTGTGTGTGTGTGTGTAACCGGCAGTGTGTATAGTTCCTGGAGTCCCCGAGGACACACTCCTTATCGGTAGTGCTAGTGGGCATGCAGCCGATTGATTAGCTCCCGTGTCAGAGTTAGCTAGCCGCGCTAACTAGCAAACGATGGCATTCCAGAGCATCTCATCCTGCGACAGAATCAATACCATAAGCCTCCATTTCCCCTGGTCCATACCGCCCAGTGCATTCTGGGTAATCAGCCTGACCCACATCTCTAATATCTGCTTTTTACATCGGCCAAGCAACACACACACCAAACACACACTAACACACACACACGAGAGTGTAAATCTGCTGATATATGTATATAGACTTCAGACTAATGATACAACACTGCACTGCTTCAGGAAAGCAACATCAATACCAACAATAAAGAATATTACTATATATGAGCAATTATTAAACATATAAAGTAACATTATAATTAATAAATGCTACTATTAAACATACAAAAACTTTACTAAAACAGTTTATGATAATACTTATTATGTTATGGGGCAGTTCTTAAGCCAGGGTTTAAATGTAGGTGTGTTGGGCATGTGTTTGGTGTATGTTTGATGCATGTTGGGCGCCTGGAATGTGTTGGGTGTGTGTTGGGCATGTGTTTGGAGTGTGTTCGGTATCTCTTCTTCAATACCTTTTGCTTTCTCAACATCTCTCTTTCTCAATACCTTGGTTGTGTGTCGGGTGTGTGTTGGGTATGTGTTGGGCATGTGTTTGGAGTGTGTTCGGTATCTCTTCTTCAATACCTTTTACTTTCTCAACATCTCTCTTTCTCAATACCTTGGGTGTGTGTCGGGTGTGTGTTGGGTATGCGTTGGGCATGTGTTGTTGGTGTGTTGGGCATGTGTTTGGCGTGTGTTGGGCATGTGCCTGGAATGTGTTGAGTGTGTGTTTGGCATGTGTTTGGAGTTGTTGGGCATGTGTTTGGAGTGTGTTGGGTATGTGTTGGGCATGTGCCTGGAATGTGTTGGGTGTGTGTTGGGCATGTGTTTGGAGTGTGTTGGGTATGTGTTTGGAGCGTGTTTGGCGTGTGTTGGGCATGTGTCTGGAATGTGTTGGGTGTGTGTTGGGCATGTGTTTGAAGCGTGTTCGGTGTCTCTTCTTCAATACCTTTTGCTTTCTCAACATCTCTTTTTCTCAATACCTTGGGTACCGTGTGTTGGGCATGTGTTTGGCATATGTTTGGTGCATGTTGGGTGTGTGTTGGGTGTGTTGGGTCTCTCTTCATTAATACCTTGTGTTTTCTCAACATCTCTCTTTGTCAATACCTTAAGCGCGTGTTGAGCGCGTGTTGAGCGCGTGTTGGGCGCGTGTTGGGCGCGTGTTGGGCGCGTGTTGGGCGCGTGTTGGGCGCGTGTTGGGCGCGTGTTGGGCGCGTGTTGGGGGGTTCTACCTTCTGAACTCACAACAAGAGTGAATTGTAGCAAAAAGCTGAAGCCAAACTAAATACAATTACTATTTTCCATTTATTTGATTCAACTTTAAACAAAACAAAAAAAAGCAATTTTTACACTTGTGTTTCTAAGCTTGCATTCGGTGTTATGGTCAGCTGGCCTTCACACTCAGATCAAACTCTGGTAAATTGCTTTTCTTTATAGTGACGTTTGATTGGCTCTTACAGCAGACCTCTGAGAGAACCCTGGCTGTGGTGCTCTTATATCTAGTGCGGGAGATTGTGAGGATCAGTCTTTAGAAAGCGTGATTGCTGGAGTTATCTCTCAGATGCTGAGATGATTCTGATACTCATCCACTCAGAGATCCAGAGGTCCAGAGATGTCAGTTATTTAGTGACACATTACTCTAATCTGTCCATTTGTCCAGTAATGAGAAATCTAACACATTAGTATGTCCAATCCAGTAATCAGATTAAAATGATTTATTAAAGTAACTGTACGTTACTATTTTTAAAAATAATTTTCATTACTACCTTTGTCTGTATAAGTGTTTATTTTTTCATTTCTTCTTGGGTTTACCTGATTTGAGATCAACTGTTCTGCCATTGGGTTCAACAACCCTCTGGGCTGGAGAGCTACTAGTCTGTATCATTTCATCCCATTACACTTTTCATTTACGTAATCATTTACGTACCTGCCTGTTTTTGTTGCTGAGTGTGATACACTGCCTGGCCCCAAACAAGTCAAGTAAGTAAGTAAATGACGTGATGGTTGATGACGCTGCAGTTGGTCTGCAGGTTTAGGTTCAGCAACAGCATGTGCTGTAAGAATGAGGTCAGCTGACTACCTGAATATACTTAATATAGACCAGGTTATTCCATCAATGGATTTGATTTTTTTTTCTTCCCTGATGAACACGGCCATATTCCAAGATAACAATGCCAGGATTCATGGCGCTGGAATTGTGAAAGAGTTCAGGGTTCAGGGAGCATGAGATCATCATTTTCACACATGGATTGAGAGAGTTCAGAGCTTAACCTTAAGCTTAAGAATCTTTGGGATGTGCTGGATGGAGAAGAGAGGCTTTGTGCAGCTGTCAGACTCTACCATCATCAATGCTGCTGCAAGATCTTGCAAGAACAATTCCACAGTGAATGTGTGCTGCAATCAAAGCTAAAGACGATCCAACCAAATATTAGGCCTTGTATATCTCTATATATTGTATATATTAGGCAGTGTATATCTGTTTTATAATAGATGGGCCATTGCACTGTAGTGCAATGCGCTCAAGCTGGTGGGAGCACATGGTGCGTTAAAACACATCAATGTGCTAAAAAATCTGATTTAACTCGCGACTTCAATTCCTTGGCTTGCATTTCATCTCGTCACACAGAGGGGTAGGGTCTGCTACTGCAGGCGAGCTATCATATATCAGCCTATACATTTTCCACTATGCAGGGTTGCCAGCTCTTGTGCTTTTGCGTGTTTTCTCAAGCTCCTGCAGCGTGTAAGGGAACCTCACAGCAGTGAATGGCTGGATCTCCCACTGCTCTGACTTTTCATGTGTCTAACATGAGAGAGCTGGTGATGCGGAATGGCAGGACTTTAAACCAGAACCAGGGACTGCTTCAGAAGAAAAAAAAAAACCTCTAAAGCATGAACCTTCAAATGATTGTAAGAACATTTTAATTTGGATTCTTCAAATCTGTCAAGAACGAGCCGTACCAGAGACGAGGTCGAAAACAGGTATGGGTCAAAATACCAGACTACAAAAACAGTATAGTATGACTTTTCTGAGGAAAGTGAGACCTTCACTCTTTAGATGTTTTTCTGGATTGGTTTGTGACCTCTTGGATGAGTTGTCCATGCCCTTTTTGAGCAATTTCAATAGGCTGGTTACACGTGACAGGGTGAATTGTATTATATTATCATCATACATCCAAAGACTCTCCACTTTTCCTCCAGACTCTGCTGCCTTGATTTACAAATGAAATGTAAAATTTACTGATGATCACTGATGGTTTGGAGAGACATGTCTATCATCTGCTGGTGTTGATCCACTGTGTTTTATTATCAAGTCTAAAGTCAGTGCAGTTTGGTTTTCCCACAAAATCTTACAGCACTTCATGCTTCCCTCTGCTGCTGACAACTTTTATGGAGATGCGGATTTCATTTTCCAGCAGGACTTTAAACCAGAACCAGGGACTGCTTCAGAAAAAAAAAATCTTTAAAGCATGAACCTTCAAATGATTGTAAGAAAATTTTAATTTGGATTCTTCAAATCTGTCAAGAACAGGCCGTACTAGAGACGAAGTCGAAAACAGGTATGGGTCAAAATACCAGACTACAAAAACAGTATAGTATGACTTTTCTGAGGAAAGTGAGACCTGCATACTTTAGATGCTTTTCTGGGTTCGTTTGTGACCTCCTGGATGAGTTGTCCGTGCCCTTTTTGAGCAATTTCAGTAGGCTGGTGACTCTCTAAGTAACAGGGTGAATTGTATTATATTATCATCATACATCCAAAGACTCTCCACTCTTCATCCAGACTCTGTTCCCTTGATTTACAAATGAAATGTAAAATGTACTGATGATCAGTGATGGTTTGGAGAGACATGTCATCTGCTGCTGTTGATCCACTGTGTTTTATTATCAAGTCTAAAGTCAGTGCAGTTTTGTTTTCCCACAAAATCTTACAGCACTTCATATCTTACAGCTTCCCTCTGCTACTGACAACTTTTATGGAGATGTGGATTTCATTTTCCAGCAGGACTTGGCACACTGCCCACACTGCAGAAAGTACCAACTGGTCTTATATAATATTCAAATGTTCTGAGACACTGATTTTTGGCAACCTGCTTATTGTATACATTTGAGCTCTGAGTGTATGCAATATCTCAGCAGGAATTCCACGCAAGTCTTAGTACATGAGACCCCTGGTTTCCTCTTTCAGAACCGACCAAGCAGATCAGTGATAAATGAACAACACACACGCTCCCCCACACGCTCCCCCACACGCACCCTCACACGCACCCTCACACGCTCCCCCACACGCTCCCCCACACGCACCCTCACACGCTCCCCCACACGCTCCCCCACACGCACCCTCACACGCTCCCCGCTTCCTCACACGCACCCTCACACGCACCCTCACACGCTCCCCCACACGCTCCCTCACACGCTCCCTCACACGCTCCCCCACACGCTCCCCCACACGCACCCTCACACGCTCCCCCACACGCTCCCCCACACGCTCCCCCACACGCACCCTCACACGCTCCCCGCTTCCTCACACGCACCCTCACACGCTCCCCCACACGCACCCTCACACGCACCCTCACACGCTCCCCCACACGCTCCCTCACACGCTCCCCCACACGCACCCTCACACGCTCCCCCACACGCACCCTCACACGCACCCTCACACGCTCCCCCACACGCACCCTCACACGCACCCTCACACGCTCCCCCACACGCACCCTCACACGCTCCCCCACACGCACCCTCACACGCTCCCCGCTTCCTCACACGCTCCCCCACATGCTCCCTCACACACCCTCACACGCTCCCCCACACGCACCCTCACACGCTCCCCCACACGCTCCCTCACACGCACCCTCACACGCTTCCCCACACGCACCCTCACACGCTCCCTCACACGCTCCCTCACACGCACCCTCACACGCTCCCCCACACGCTCCCCCACACGCACCCTCACACGCACCCTCACACGCACCCTCACACGCTCCCTCACACGCTCCCTCACACGCTCCCCCACACGCTCCCCCACACGCACCCTCACACGCTCCCCGCTTCCTCACACGCACCCTCACACGCTCCCTCACACGCTCCCTTACACGCTCCCCCACACGCTCCCCCACACGCACCCTCACACGCTCCCCGCTTCCTCACACGCACCCTCACACGCTCCCCCACACGCTCCCTCACACGCTCCCCCACACGCTCCCCCACACGCACCCTCACACGCTCCCTCACACGCTCCCTCACACGCTCCCCCACACGCACCCTCACACGCTCCCCCACACGCTCCCCCACACGCACCCTCACACGCTCCCCCACACGCTCCCCCACACGCACCCTCACACGCTCCCCCACACGCACCCTCACACGCTCCCCGCTTCCTCACACGCACCCTCACACGCTCCCCCACACGCTCCCTCACACGCACCCTCACACGCACCCTCACACGCTCCCCCACACGCTCCCCCACACGCACCCTCACACGCTTCCCCAGACGCTCCCCCATACGCTCCCTCACACGCACCCTCACACGCACCCTCGCACGCTCCCCCGCACGCACCCTCACACGCTCCCCCACACGCACCCTCACACGCACCCTCACACGCTCCCTCACACGCACCCTCACACGCTCCCCCACACGCACCCTCACACGCTCCCCCACACGCTCCCCCACACGCACCCTCACACGCTCCCCGCTTCCTCACACGCACCCTCACACGCTCCCCCACACGCTCCCTCACACGCACCCTCACACGCACCCTCACACGCTCCCCCACACGCACCCTCACACGCTCCCCCACACGCTCCCTCACACGCTCCCTCACACGCTTCCCCACACGCTCCCCCACACGCTCCCCCACACGCACCCTCACACGCACCCTCACACGCTCCCCCACACGCACCCTCACACGCTCCCCGCTTCCTCACACGCAATTACAATTACTTCATTTATACAATAAATGAACACGCTCCCCCACACGCACCCTCACACGCACCCTCACACGCTCCCTTACACGCACCCTCACACGCTCCCCCACACGCTCCCCCACACGCTCCCCCACACGCACCCCCACACGCACCCCCACACGCACCCCCACACGCACCCTCACACGCACCCTCTCACCCTCACACGCTCCCTCACACACTCCCTCACACACCCTTCAGCGGAGAGATAATCAGTAAGAGGAGGTGTGGGAGTAGCAGTGATGGCTGAGAGGTGTTATCTGTTGCTTTCATCACGGCGCTGATTAATCCTCTTTATCTACAACACGCATCACTTCCTCTTTCACTCCAGCTACAAACAAGCTGCCTTAAAAACACGCTGATGCTGATACTCGTCGTATCTGAGCCGAGTCTGAGATCCGTATCGAAGCATCAGTGTGTCTCTCACTGGCTTTTTTGTGTGTCTCTCAGTGGCTTGCAAAAGTATTCATACCTCTTGATAATTTTCACATTTTGTCACCTTATAACCACAAAATTACATGTATTTTATTGAGATTTTAAGTGATAAACCAACACAAAGTATATATCATTAATTATTTGAGTAATATTGTATAAATGAAGTAATTGTAATTAGGTAATATTGTATGCAGAAATGAAGTAAAGTTTACTAAAAGAAAGGATTGATTCAGTAAAAATAAATGAAGTAAAGTTTAATAAAAGAAAGGATTGATTCAGTAAAAATAAATTAAGTAAAGTTTACTAAAAGAAAGGATTGATTCAGTAAAAATAAATGAAGTAAAGTTTAATAAAAGAAAGGATTGACTGAAGTTCAGTTCACTTATTTACTGTATGTAACATTTAATTCTTGAAACTTAAATAAGAGTTGAAGTTACTTAAATTTATCTGAAATTAAATTTACTTTAAAAAAGCAAATGCAGAAAGTTGTGAAACTGTTTTAAAGCAAATTTTACTCATATTTTCTTCTCAGTGTATGATGCTGTTGGTTGGGTAGTCATGTGACTCATGCCTGGTTTCTGAGAGTTTGAGAGTTGGAGAGACTTTGGTTTTGCTCAAAGAAACATCTGAAGAGTGTTTATAGAAAAACAAAGAGGAACCACATAAATAAGCTCCATAAATAACCATCTGAATCAAACTCCTTCATCTGGAGCGCCTGAACCCTGCAGTACTATAAAGAGAGCAGTTTCAGGACAGAGTCTGATGTCTTTGCTGAAGACCCACCACAGTTATCTGCTGTCTTCCATCATCCAAACAGGGCAAACCCAGCGCAGAATAAGAGATCTGTATGATGATCATCATCAGAAACTAAATAACAGTGTTGTAGAACTTCAGTCTGAGGTAGAAACTGAAAACACACTTACATGTGAATAATACTTCTGTTTAAGTATCTAACCACATTTTTTTATTTTCGACTTTACATTAAAATAAAAAAATTCACTTTGGTCAAATCTAACAGCCTAGAGAAGAAAAGCACAACACACAACACACTGCTAAACAATGCAGTCTCAATAAATATATAAATATATATATTATAAGTATATATAAGTATATATGTATAAGAGACCATTAAAATTATGAGACTTTGATTTTATCAAATTGAAAACCTCTGGAATATAATCAAGAGGAAGATGGATGATCACAAGCCATCAAACCACCAAACTGAACTGCTTGAATTTTTGCACCAGGAGTAAAGCAGCATAAAGTTATCCAAAAGCAGTGTGTAAGACTGGTGGAGGAGAACATGATGCCAAGATGCAAAAAATTAATGCGATTAAAAACCAGGGTTATTCCACCAAATATTGATTTCTGAACTCTTAAAACTTTATGAATATGAACTTGTTTTTTTTTTTTTTTTGCATTATTTGAGATCCTTTTTTTGTTATTTGGGGCATTTCTCATTTTCTGCAAATAAATGCTCTAAATGACAATGTTTTTATTTAGAATTTGGAAATGAGAAATGTTGTCCGTTTTTTGTAGAATAAAACAACAATGTTCATTTTATTCAAACATAAATCATAAATATATATAGCAAAATCAGAGAAACTGATTCAGAAACTGAAGAGCCCTGTCGCTGCGCTTTCCTCCGAGCGTTAGCGCTGTAATGCTACTCAGTAGCAGTTCAAAAAGAGGCTGAGTATGACTTCACATGTGCTAGTCTTCTTTACCCTTCTGGTGTTGGAGCATCACTAGTGATAGGGGGAGCATTTATTGGTATCTTCTGGTTATTGGTATATTTTATAGAGGTTGTGAGAGAAGTGCTCTGAGTGCTGAAGCTTCTCCATGGTCGGATCTTTGGCTCCTTGAATGGATGTTAGTTTAGTGAGTAAAGAACCCTCCTGAAATCCACTCAACAAGTTTTAGACCCTGATTCTGTATATCCGGGGGATGTGGTGATACTTAGAGGTTGAGATGTTCTTATCCTCCTGACTCTGGGCTCAGAGCTCTTCTCAGACAGAGCTAGTGAAGAGCAAGCTAACCTTAGTGACGAGCTAGCTAGCCTTAGAGATGAGCTATCTTAGCTTAGTGAGCTAGCTAAAATACTACTGTTACCTGGGAAAGAAACTAAAGCTAGCGACGAGCTAGCTAAGTAATGAGCTCACTAACACACTAATGTTACCAGGGAGAGAATTACCCTTAGCGAGGAGCTAGCTAATCTTACGACGA
This sequence comes from Astyanax mexicanus, assembly GCF_023375975.1. Classification (NCBI taxonomy): domain Eukaryota; kingdom Metazoa; phylum Chordata; class Actinopteri; order Characiformes; family Acestrorhamphidae; genus Astyanax; species Astyanax mexicanus. The sequence goes on from NC_064415.1 coordinate 3,860,806, forward strand.
GCTAGCTAACCTTAGTAATGAGCTCACTAACACACTAATGTTACCAGGGAGAGAATTACCCTTAGCGAGGAGCTAGCTAATCTTACGACGAGCTAGCTAACCTTAATAATGAGCTCACTAACACACTAATGTTACCAGGGAGATAATTACCCTTTGCGAGGAGCTAGCTAATCTTACGACGAGCTAGCTAACCTTAGTAATGAGCTCACTAACACACTAATGTTACCAGGGAGAGAATTACCCTTATCGAGGAGCTAGCTAATCTTACGACGAGCTAGCTAACCTTAGTAATGACCTCACTAACACACTAATGTTACCAGGGAGAGAATTACCCTTAGCGAGGAGCTAGCTAATCTTACGACGAGCTAGCTAACCTTAATAATGAGCTCACTAACACACTAATGTTACCAGGGAGAGAATTACCCTTAGCGAGGAGCTAGCTAATCTTACGACGAGCTAGCTAACCTTAATAATGAGCTCACTAACACACTAATGTTACCAGGGAGAGAATTACCCTTAGCGAGGAGCTAGCTAATCTTACGAAGAGCTAGCTAACCTTAATAATGAGCTCACTAACACACTAAAGTTACCAGGGAGATAATTACCCTTAGCGAGGAGCTAGATAATCTTACGACGAGCTAGCTAACCTTAGTAATGAGCTCACTAACACACTAATGTTACCAGGGGATAATTACCCTTAGCGAGGAGCTAGCTAATCTTACGAAGAGCTAGCTAACCTTAATAATGAGCTCACTAACACACTAATGTTACCAGGGAGAGAATTACCCTTAGCGAGGAGTTGGCTAATCTTACAACGAGCTAGCTAACCTTAGTAATGAGCTCACTAACACACTAATGTTACCAGGGAGAGAATTACCCTTAGGGAGGAACTAGCTAATCTTACGACGAGCTAGCTAACCTTAGTAATGAGCTCACTAACACACTAATGTTACCAGGGGATAATTACCCTTAGCGAGGAGCTAGCTAATCTTACGACGAGCTAGCTAACCTTAGTAATGAGCTCATTAACACACTAATATTACCAGGGAGAGAATTACCCTTAGCGAGGAGTTGGCTAATCTTACGACGAGCTAGCTAACCTTAGTAATGAGCTCACTAACACACTAATGTTACCAGGGAGAGAATTACCCTTAGCGAGGAGCTAGCTAATCTTAAGACGAGCTAGCTAACCTTAGTAATGAGCTCACCAACACACTAATGTTACCAGGGAGAGAATTACCCTTAGCGAGGAGTTGGCTAATCTTACGACGAGCTAGCTAACGTTAGTAATGAGCTCACTAACACATTAATGTTACCAGGGAGAGAATTACCCTTAGCGAGGAGCTAGCTAATCTTACGACGAGCTAGCTAACCTTAGTAATGAGCTCACTAACACACTAATGTTACCAGGGAGAGAATTACCCTTAGCGAGGAGTTGGCTAATCTTACGACGAGCTAGCTAACGTTAGTAATGAGCTCACTAACACATTAATGTTACCAGGGAGAGAATTACCCTTAGCGAGGAGCTAGCTAATCTTACGACGAGCTAGCTAACCTTAATAATGAGCTCACTAACACACTAATGTTACCAGGGAGATAATTACCCTTAGCGAGGAGCTAGCTAATCTTACGACGAGCTAGCTAACCTTAGTAATGAGCTCACTAACACACTAATGTTACCAGGGAGAGAATTACCCTTAGGGAGGAGCTAGCTAATCTTACGACGAGCTAGCTAACCTTAGTAATGAGCTCACTAACACACTAATGTTACCAGGGAGAGAATTACCCTTAGCGAGGAGCTAGCTAATCTTACGACGAGCTAGCTAACCTTAGTAATGAGCTCACTAACACACTAATGTAACCAGGGAGAGAATTACCCTTAGCGAGGAGCTAGCTAATCTTACGAAGAGCTAGCTAACCTTAGTAATGAGCTCACTAACACACTAATGTTACCAGGGAGAGAATTACCCTTAGGGAGGAGCTAGCTAATCTTACGACGAGCTAGCTAACCTTAGTAATGAGCTCACTAACACACTAATGTTACCAGGGAGAGAATTACCCTTAGGGAGGAGCTAGCTAATCTTACGACGAGCTAGCTAACCTTAGTAATGAGCTCACTAACACACTAATGTTACCAGGGAGAGAATTACCCTTAGGGAGGAGCTAGCTAATCTTACGACGAGCTAGCTAACCTTAGCGAGAAGCTGTTTGAAGGCAAAGTGTGATTGTTTTCACATTTAAGAATATCTTCTGGTTATTGGTATATTTTATAGAGGTTGTGAGAGAAGTGCTCTGAGTGCAGAAGCGTCTCCATGGTCGGATCTTTGGCTCCTTGAATGGATGTTAGTTTAGTTAGTCGGGGTAAAAAACCCTCCTGAACCATCTTCACAGTTTTCAGACCCTGAATCTGTATATCCGGGGGATGTGGTGATATTTAGGGGTTGAGATGCTCTTATCCTCCTGACTCTGGGTTTAGAGCTCTTCACCGCCGGCGTCGTCAGAATGCATAAGCAGGTTGTTCTGCTCGCCGCCGTACGTCCTCAGAGCTTCAGATCAGCGCTGCGGGGAAACGTCACAGTAACGTTCAGATCAAAGAAATTCATCTGTGTTTCTTTTTTTTATTTAATTTTTTTTATTTCTAATATTTTCCCTTTTTCTCCCCAATTTACACGGCCAATTAACCAACCCACTCATTAGGACTCCCCCTATCACTAGTGATACCCCAACACACCAGGAGAGTGAAGACTAGCACACGCCTCCTCCGATACTTTTCGAGCTGCTGCTGATGCCGTAGCATTGCCGAGCAGCATCACAGCGCTAACGCTCGGAGGAAAGTGCAGCGACTCGATTCTGATACATCAGCTCACAGACGCCCTGTGCTGATCCACATCACCCTAGGAGTGATGTGGGGAGAGAGCGCCATCTACCCACCCGGAGGGAGCAGGGCCAATTGTGCTCCCTCTGAGTGCCAGCAGCTTGATAGCAAAGCTGCATGAGCGGGAGTTCGAACCATTCATCAGTGTTTCTAATAAAGCGTCCCGGTGGATTTTACACAGGAATAAAGAGGGGGGGCGGGGCTGATGGATGAAGGCAGATGCCAAACGAGCTCCGCATATTAATGACCAACCACCTGTTTCAGGAGCCAAATGGACCATAAAAGCCATATAGTGCAGAAAATCGATTGGCAAAAACTAGACAAAATATACATAAACTTAGATATATATGTTTATATAACACAAATAAATCTGTTAATGAGGTCAAGAACATTTAATTACTACAAAAAAGTAATTAAAAAGTCTCAAAAAGAGCAAACTAAGACTTAAATTTCTTCGATTTTGTATCTTAAATTGAGGCTAAAGAACCAGAATAACTTGACTGGTGTCTTTTTGTGCTTCTCTTGAGTTTAAATGACCTAAAATAGGTGTAAATTCTCATGATATTCAACATTCTATGAAATGCCATGCCTATTAGACTCTATAATATACTTATAACACGTTATAATACATTCATAAAGCATTATAAACATGGTTATACATATTTAGATAAATGTAATACAATTTTAGCCATGTTTATTATACATTATGAATTGTAATCATAATGAATCATCCTAAGATGTTATATGTCAATAACAAGAACCTCAATAAAGGTCATTTAACAAAACATGCTATAATTACTTTAAACCAGTATTATTATACTTATAATAAATATTATAATAACTTACATTAATTTATAATCTGGGGTATAATTTTTACCTCAGATGTGTAACTTATTATAAGCACAGCTTATGATGCATCATAATGAATAAAATCATAATGCATAATAAACATAATAAGCCTTGTTTATTATGCTTTATAAGTGCATTATAATGTGATATGAGTATGTTTATAGAGTAGAATAGACATGACATTCGTAGAAAGTGTTACCAAAAATTGTAGGTAATACTGATTAAGATCATTATTTTTAAAATAAGCAAAATTATTGGTAACACTTTACTTGGATGGTCCATTTTATGGCCTTGTTGATGCTCAACTAACATTCAACTAACACATTCACTATGTTGAATGCAAATTAGTCAAAATAAAATCTAACCCTACACCTAACCCTAACCTTAACCCTTAATCAACCCTAAAATCTAACCCTACACCTAACCCTAACCTTAACCCTTAATCAACCCTAAAACCAAACCCTACACCTAACCCTAACCTTAACCCTTAATCAACCCTAAAATCTAACCCTACACCTAACCCTAACCTTAACCCTTAATCAACCCTAAAATCTAACCCTACACCTAACCCTAACCTTAACCCTTAATCAATCCTAAAATCAAACCCTACACCTAACCCTAACCTTAACCCTTAATCAACCCTAAAATCTAACCCTACACTTAACCCTAACCTTAACCCTTAATCAACCATAAAATCAAACCCTACACCTAACCCTAACCTTAACCCTTAATCAACCCTAAAATCAAACCCTACACCTAACCCTAACCTTAACCCTTAATCAACCCTAAAATCAAACCCTACACCTAACCCTAACCTTAACCCTTAATCAACCCTAAAATCTAACCCTACACTTAACCCTAACCTTAACCCTTAATCAACCCTAAAATCTAACCCTACACCTAACCCTAACCTTAACCCTTAATCAATCCTAAAATCAAACCCTACACCTAACCCTAACCTTAACCCTTAATCAACCCTAAAATCTAACCCTACACTTAACCCTAACCTTAACCCTTAATCAACCCTAAAATCTAACCCTACACCTAACCCTAACCTTAACCCTTAATCAACCCTAAAATCTAACCCTACACCTAACCCTTACCCCAACCTTAACCTAAGCTTAAAATCTAACCCTAAACCCAATCATAAAATATGAAGATAAGCGTTTGGGTTAGAGTTGAATGAAGGGTTATATTCAATAGAGAATCATTTACTTTCACCTTTTAGTTCATTTGCATTTAATAGACATGTAGTTGAATGTCAGTTGAGCATCAAAGAGGCCATCAAATGGACCATCCAAGTAAAGTGTTACCAAATAATTAAAATAAGATTTATTAGATTTATTGCTTTGAAATTAGATAACTTAATTTGCTGATTTTTTTTGCAATGTAAATTCGAATAAAATCAGTAAAATAAAAGTACAATTCTGCAACAAATTAAAGCAAATGGAAAATACGACATAATTACAATGAAAAAAGAATTATAAACAAGTAAATAAATAAAGATAAAAGAAAAGAAGTCTGATATTAATGCTTTCTGATATAATCAATAATAACTGACCACAAATCAATGGTTTTACCTGAAGCTCTTCCTGAAGTCTAGGACATGACAAAGTAGAAGAAAACATAGAAGAGTATGAGCACGGAAACAAAACATTGGGAGTCTATGGGAGGAACGAGGGATGAAAAAACTACAAATAGATGAGTGCAGGCCAATTTGGCTGTGAGTTAGAGTTTGGGGACCAACATTAAAACCACAGAAGAAAAACGACAGGGAAATAAAAATTACCTTTCTAAAGTGCAGTAAGAGAACATGTGTAAGAGGCCAAAATTGGGGGATGGTTGAGAACAGATAAAAGCTGTATTTTACACAGCGCTGGTTAAAATCAACATGACTCCATTTCCTCTGAAAGCTGGGAATTGAAGAACTGCCAGAAGCGCAGAGCTCGATGCGTCACCGCTGATTCTGGCTGTTCACTACAGCCGCTGTAATCACACCCACAGTAGTGCAGATACTCCAATCAATGAAATCACAGTAACAGTGGAGTCTGAGGGAAATGCTAAGAGAAAGAGAGAGAGGAATTAAGCTGTGTACGCCACTGTTTTACCCCGTAACTTTAAAGTCTGTAGAGATTAGAGAAAATAACCCCTACATTTACACTGCATGTAGTGAATGATATTCGTGTGAGGCTTGTGTAGAAACATGAGCATTACCATTTTTAACTGTGTTGCTGTCAGTACACTTACTCACGATAGGATTCCGGCTCTTGCTCATAAATATTCATACATGCAAACATATCGCCTCTGATTGGCCAACAGCACTGCAACACCAGGAGGCAGCGAGACGGATAACACTTTAGAAACGTTTTAAAAATAAAAACAGCTTTATACTAATAACACTAATAAGTATTTGCAATGTCTTATGTTACTTTATAACATGTGTAATAATGCCCTGCTAAGCATCTGACCTAGTCTTAGAGTCTCTGTAAAATGCAAAATCCACTGGAGATCCTATTTAAACCTATAGTTACTTACACACAGAGGTAGGTAGTCCATGTCCAGAAAGTAAAAATCTCAATTGTACTTGGCTGGTGGTGTTTTTCCTCCATAGACAAATTCTAACCATTTGTTCTTAGCTCTGTATTCCTAGGTAAATCATATAAACATTGATGTGTTATTCGCACAAATAACACAGGAATGAACTGCATGCTGTTCCTAGCGCTGTTAGTTATCTCCTATCTGACGAGACGGCGTCGCTGCCCGGCTTCAGCTCTGCTGTCTGTGGGCGGCCGCAAGCTGAGGTGGGCGTGGCCATGAATACTAATTCAGTTTGATTAATTAAACATACAAATATTATTAAACAAAGCTTCAATTTTCCACATGAATTGTTTCGTATGTAAAAGTAAATTATGTTTGTGCATCGCAAATAATTGTGTAATTATACTGTCTTCCAATTATACTCTTCTTCTCTCTGGCACCATGATACAAACACACTTATAACATGCAACCATTGTTGTAAGGTATCATAGCAACCTCTTTACAACACCTCAGCAACTACATGGGACACCATATGAACCACCTAAGATGATTTAGTGACAACACCATAGCAATAACATACTAACCACTTGAAATGGCATAGCAACAATATTAAATATCATATCAACCACATATCACCCACTTCCCAACACCATGGCATCTATTTCTTAAAACCATAGCAACCAATTACCAACATTTGGGATACAATACCTACCAAACACCTAGCAACACAAAGGGAACAAAAGCAACATTTATCAACACTATAGCAACCACTTGGGGTACCAGAGTTACGAACATAGTAACACCATAGCAACCCATTTAGATACCTTAGACATCAAATAGCAGAACCATAGCAACTACCTGGAATTCCACAGCAAGCTCAAAAGTAACATTCATCAACACTATAGCAACAACTACCATAATGACAAACGTAGTAACACCATAGCAACCCCTTTGGATACCTTAGACATTGCATAGCAGCACCATAATAACTACTTAGAATACCATATCAACCACAACCTTTTGCATCAACATAGTAAATACATAGAAACACCATAGCAACCACTTAGTAACAACTAAGCAACACAGTAACAAACACCTATGATACCTCAGCTAGCATGGCACCAGCCACACGTAATACCATAACTATACACTTAAAAGTGCCATAGCAACCACATAGCAACCGTTTCCAAAACCACAGCAACCACTTTAGTTAGTACAGTCTGATTATTACAGATTTGACCACATAGTTAAAGGGACACAGAATCTGTGTAGAAATGATAAATAAATCTACTATAGTTACACTAAACCAAGCACATGAGGGACCACAACAACTACACAACAGTACCACAGCAACCACTTAAGTTACTAAGAAACTGTTTAACTTCCAGATGGCTCAGTCTGATTATTACAGATTTTACCACATGGAAGTTAAAGGAAGACAGAATCTGTGTAGAAATTATAAATAAATCTACTATAGTTACACTAAACCAAGCACATGGGGTACCACAACAACTACACAACAGTACCACAGCAACCATTCACAAAAAACACAGTTACCACAGTTACTAAGAAACTGTTCAACTTCCAGATGGCTCAGTCTGATTATTACAGATTTGACCACATAGGAGATAAAGGGAGACAAAATCTGTGAATAAATGATAAATAAACTATAATAACACTAAACCAAGCAAATGGGGTACCACAACAACTGCACAACAGTACCACAGCAACCATTTACAAAAAACACAGCAACCACTTTAGTTACTGAGATACTGTTGAACCTCCAGATGGCTGATTATTACAGATTTTACCCCATAGGAGTTAAAGGGAGACAGAATCTGTATATAAATGATAAATAAATATACTATAGTTACACTAAACCAAGCACATTGGGTACCACAACAACTACACAACAATACCACAGCAACCACTACACAACCAATATTGTGTCACCTAGATACTATATCTTCAAAATGCACTCCCCATGTTGCTTGTTCAGAAAAGACATATTTTCTAAGAGAAAATACTATTTTATTTAAATTGTCCGAAGGCTGAGCTTTAAATGAAATTGTATGTTTTTACAATAAACCGCTATTCAGATTCAGACCCATTGTTTTCCACTTTCTGGCAGAACATCTGTTGAATGTTGAGCATTTACGGAAAGATCTGCAGCTGTACAGCTTTCACAGCTCGCTGGAGATGAAGCTTGTTTGTGTCACTTCAACATGACAAGATAAATAAACCATTTACTCTTCAACTGCGGTGCTTTTTCAGAACGTACAGCACATGTGGAGCCGGTTAGCAGAGTTTTCCTTCAGGATTTTGCTCTGATTTTCTTTTTATAGCCTGCTGTAGACTTCATTATAACAAACTGCTCCCCACAATTCAACAGCAAATATGAAAACATCTCCTGAAAGATATTCTGCAGGAGGCTGGAGACACGGAGAGAGGAATGCTGGAATGATGCACCTGATTATTTTCACATCATCAGCGCCATCATTACAATAAAATTTTATACAAACAGACATTTATATTTCATTTATTATGTGTGGAGAATTAGGATACAACTCCTAAACGAGGCGGTGTGATAAAATTTAGCTAGAAACTGACCTGCCAAAAGTAATTTTTTTAACACTTCCTATGAACCCTATATTCATAATGCATTATAATGCATTTGTGATTCATTATATGACATGCATAATACATTATAATGACTTTAATAAGCCTGTATAATAACTAATAAGTACTTACAGCGATATTTATAACACATTATAAACTACAAGTATAAAGGTTTATACAGAAAGGACATATCTGATCATAAGAACATGGATGGATGGCGGCGCGTTAACACGCAGCGGCCGCTCCGGGTCCGTTAAATGGTGCTTTTGTGTAACTATTTGTCGTTTTTTCCGTTTATTTCCTGCAAATATGTGCATCGGAACACCCGTGCACATGTTCTACCACCGCCAGACCCTGCTACAGTGGAGAAACCAGCCAGAAAACACGCTACCGGACGAGGTTCTGCAGACGTTACTTGAGCTTAGCCTGCTGAGAGACCCAGGCCGCCAGCCCGCGGTGTTTCCTGACGCCGGAGCCCAGCGGAAGTGCCATCGCAAGCGGTGCGAGCGTAAGCGGAAGCGCGGAAAGAGAGCCGGGATCCGCGCGAGGCTAAAGGCTAGTCCTAGCTGGCCGGCTATACCATCGCTCTTTCTTGCAAACGTCTGTTCCCTTGACAATAAACTGGACTACATCCGACTCCAGCGAACTACCCAGCGTGAGTTCAGAGACTGCTGTGTTTTGGTTTTTGTGGAATCGTGGCTTAACGACAACATTCCGGACAGCGCCATTCAGCTAGCCGGGCTAACCGCGTTCAGAGCCGATAGAAGCGCGGCTCTATCCGGGAAGACCCGCGGTGGAGGCGTGTGTGTTTACATCAACACGGAATGGTGTAACAACGCTGTGACTGTCGCCAAACACTGCTCTCCGCTGGTGGAGTTCCTGATAGTCAAGTGCAGACCTTTTTATTTAGTACGGGAGTTCTCCGCCGTGCTAATAGCTGCTGTCTACATTCCACCCAGCGCTAGCATTGGTGCTAATGCTAAAGAGGCTCTGTGTGAACTCTATCGGACTATCAGCGATCTGCAAAACAAACACCCAGATGGACTGTTTATTATCGCCGGAGATTTCAACCACGCAAATCTCAAGTCAGTGCTCCCTAATTTCCACCAACATGTGAACTTTGCAACGAGAGGAGCGAGCGCGTTGGATCTTGTTTACACAAACATCCCCAGCGCGTACCGGGCGGAGCCCCGCCCCCACCTCGCTTTCTCGGATCACATGTGTGTGTGGCTGACTCCAACATACACACCACTCATCAGACGCTCCAGACCAGTTCAGAAGCAGGTGAAAACCTGGCCGGCAGGCTCCATCTCTGCCCTTCAGGACTGTTTTGAGTGCACTGCATGGGACATGTTTAGGGAGGCTGCTACTGAAGGCGATTCTGTTGATTTGGAGGAGTATGCAGCATCAGTCACTGGCTACATCAGCAAGTGTATTGATGATGTCACTGTCTCCAAGACCATCACCACACGCCCAAACCAGAAGCCTTGGATGACTGCTGAGGTACGTGCGCTGCTGAGGACCCGCGACTCCGCCTTCAGAGTGGGTGACAAGGTGGCCCTGAGGAAAGCGAGAGCCGACCTGTCAAGAGCTATCAGAGTGGCAAAGCGCGCACACGCCCAGAGAATCCACAGCCACTTCAAGGACACGGGTGACGCGCGGCGCATGTGGCAGGGCATCCAGGCAATCACCAACTACAGGACAATGCCACCGTCCTGTGAACGTGATGCCTCCCTCCCTGATGCCCTAAACAACTTTTATGCACGGTTTGAGGCACAAAACAACACGATGGCGAGAAAGACCATGCCCAAGCCGGACGAGCAGGTGTTGTGCCTAACTGCAGTGGATGTGAGGAACACTCTGCGCAGAGTCAACCCACAAAAAGCTGCAGGACCAGACAACATCCCCGGCAGAGTGCTCAGGGAGTGCGCAGACCAGCTGACAGATGTTCTCACGGACATCTTCAACATCTCCCTGTGCAGCGCCACTGTCCCAACGTGCCTCAAGTCCACCACCATCGTCCCCGTGCCGAAGAAGTCCACAGTGTCCTGCCTCAATGACTACCGTCCCGTTGCACTTACACCCATCATCATGAAGTGCTTCGAGAGGCTAGTCATGAGGAACATCAAGACACAACTGCCCTCTTCACTGGACCCCCTGCAGTTTGCGTATCGTCCCAATCGCTCCACGGACGATGCCATCACCACCACCCTTCATCTCTCCCTCACCCACCTAGAGAAGAAGGACACTTACGTCAGAATGCTGTTTATAGACTTCAGTTCAGCATTCAACACCATCATCCCACAGAACCTCACCAGGAAGCTAAGCTCGCTCGGCCTCAACACCCCCCTCTGCAACTGGATCCTGGACTTTCTGACAGGGAGACCCCAGTCAGTCCGGTTCGGGGGCAGCACCTCCAGCACACTGAACACGGGGGCCCCCCAGGGCAGTGTCCTGAGTCCTCTGCTGTTCACCCTGCTGACTCATGACTGTGCTGCAAAACACAGTTCTAACAGCTTTATCAAGTTCGCCGATGATACAACCGTGCTGGGTCTCATCACCAAAGGCGACGAGTCAGCATACAGAGAGGAGGTGCAGCGGCTGACAGACTGGTGTACAGTCAACAACCTTCACCTGAATGTGGACAAGACAAAGGAAATGGTTGTTGACTTCAGGAGAGCACAACACACCCACTCTCCACTCAACATCGACGGGTCCTCTGTGGAGATTGTTAAGAGCACCAAGTTCCTTGGTGTCCACTTAGCAGATAACCTCACCTGGACCCTGAACACCAGCTCTACAGCCAAGAAAGCCCAGCAGCGTCTCTACTTCCTCCGGAAGCTGAGAAAGGCCCGTCTCCCTCCACCCATCCTCACACTCTTCTATAGAGGGACCATTGAGAGCATCTTGAGCAGCTGCATCACTGCCTGGTTTGGGACCTGCACCGTCTCTGACCGCAAGACCCTCCAGCGTATTGTGAGGACAGCTGAGAGGATCATCGGCGTCTCTCTCCCCTCCATCACGGACATTTACACCACCCGCAGCATCCGCAAAGCAACCAGCATTGTGAATGACCCCACTCATCCCTCACACGAACTGTTCTCCCTCCTGCCTTCGGGAAGAAGGTACCGCAGCATCCGGTCCAGCACGACCAGATTCTGCAACAGCTTCTACCCCCAAGCCATCAGACTCCTTAACTGCAGAGACTGAACTGATGGTTTTTCTGTACATGCACACACACTCTTACCCCACTTACCCCAGAAAATGGAAAGCACTAAAAACCCTACTACCTCACTGGACTCTATTGCACACTGTGTAATAGAGTAATTACTACCTCACTGGACTCTATTGCACACTGTGTAATAGAGTAATTACTACCTCACCTGGTCTTTTTTTGCACACTGCAAAATTTGCACACTGTCTTGTTATTTATTATTCTTTGTCTGTATTGTGTTGTATTGTCTGTCTGCACTTTTGTACTGTTGCACTATTGTTCTGTCTACACTGTGTTTATGTGCACCATGGTCCTTGGAGGAACGTTGTTTCGTTTCACTGTGTACTCTGTATATAGCTGAAATGACAATAAAAACCACTTTGACTTTGACTTTGACTTTTGTACAATGTAGTTTTGGTATATTTTGGTATAATGCATTATCCTTTTTTTAAAGTACGTAAAAATCCCACACTTTCTTCTTGGAACTACAGCATTTTTACAACCATTCTCTATATAATGATGATTGTATACGTCCCTGATAGATCAGTCAGGGGTCAGCTGATGACTTCCTCTGATCCTTTTTTTAAGAGATAATGGTTTGTCAATCTCCGGTTCTTCAGCTCCATTAGATGCGTCATCTGTAATCTCAGTACTTTCCCCAGTCATTATCATCAGACTGCATTCTGCAACAAAATCACATCAGTGAGGTCATGATGCAGCATCATTTTTAATACCAGTTTTTACCATCGTTAAATTATAGGGGTGTGACGAGACACTAATATCACGAGAATTAAAAATATTTTTTAAAAGAAAATGTAAAAAATTAAAAATGGCTTAAAAAAGTTAAAGTTAAAGTTTTATTTGACAAAATCAAATAATGCAAATTTAACAGACGGGTTTCTTTCACACATTGATTCTATAACAAATAGAAATAAGAATAAAAAATAAAAAAAACTTTTCTAGGTCTTATATAGTGCAAACAATAAGTGCAAACCACATCCAGTCATATTAAGACTATGGTTTGTGTTTTTTTCTCCTAAATCTCTTGTAATTTAACTATTCAGAACCATAACCAGTCATATTAAGACTATGCTTGAAGTGAAACAGAGACAGAACATGTAATTAAATACAGTACAGAGTTAAGGGATTAGTACAGCTGTCTATGAAACAGTCACGTGTAGGATTTACTTACAGTATTTATATATGGTTTGTGTCTTGTTGGTCACTCTGTTACTGTTTATTGTTTCCACTGGAGCCAAAATGCAGCCAGACATACAACTTAAAAGTAGCAGAAGCATCTTCTATACAAATACCTGAATCTTTCTCTTCTGCTGAGAGCTGCTCTCACTGCTCAGCCATCATACTCTATCGCTATCGCTACTGGGTTGCCAGATCCCTCCTAAAAAGTCCACACTTAACTGTTTTTTTTTCCTGCTTGACGAGAAATATTGCTACGTTTTAATCTCGCGAGATCACGTGCCACGAGATCTCGTCACACCCCTATTGAACTACATTACATTACGTTACATTTATTTAAGCATTTATCTGACGATTTATCTGCCATATTCCTATTACAGAGGTGGGTCAGTGTAGAGTTAGGAGTCTTGCCCAAGGACTCTTATTGGTGTAGCTCAGCATTCAGTCACCCAGACCTAAAATTCAACCCCAGCCTCCCACATGATAGGGTAGCTCACTGGCAGGTGGCGCTGTTATCCACTGCACCACACCAACCACATATTACAGTTATATGGTATACATTTTTTTTTAATGTGACCCGTAACCTTAAAATGTCCTTCAATATTCTGTAAATTCATTCAATCTTCTGTAAATGATGTTAAGCCTGTTAAACCAATAGAGAAAGACCTAATTAACATAATTCATTTAAAGTCAGATTAAAGAACTTTATAGTAAATCATTTTAGATCTTTAAACTATGGAATATTAGTTCCAGCTTGACCTATATCAACATTGTGTGAAAATTTATCCCCATTTGTGCCAATTGTACTTGTAGTTGTATTTGACAGTGCCGATAGTTGCATCCAGAAGGAATCAACTGACCAGAAATGAAACTTGGTGGGTAGTTATGCCAGTGACATATCTAAAATGCCTGGGGTCATGGTTTGGGGTGTAATTTTGTGCAATGCCAGATCACCTTTACTCTCCATTACAGGAACTGTAACAGCTCTACTTTACATTAATGAGGTCTTGCAACCAGTGGTCCTACCGTTTCTGAATGAACACTACATGCAGTGCGGCATTTCAACAGGACAATGCTCGTCCACACACTGCATACCACTCGACTATTAGTTCCAGTAACTGCAGTTTGTCCTATAATGTGTGAGCTTCTATTTAAACGTGTGCCAACTGTTCTTGCAGCTGTTCTTTATATTGAGGTAAAAGTAAAACAATGAGTGAGTTTCTGAATCAGTTTCTCTGATTTTGCTATTTATAGGTTTATGTTTGAGTAAAATGAACATTGTTGTTTTATTCTATAAACTACAGACAACATTTCTCCCAAATTTCAAATAAAAATGTCATTAAGAGCATTAATTTGCAAAAAATGAGAAATGGCTGAAATAACAAAAAAAAAAAAAAAAAAAGCTGCAGAGCTTTCAGACCTCAAATAATGCAAAGCAAGAAGACAAGTGTCAGGGTGCGGGCAGGAAGGACGAGGAGAGCGGATGCAAATGCGAGTGAATTTATTACACAGATAACAAAAGACAAAAATAAACAAATAAACTGAAACTAAACTGAAAACAAGAATTATGGGGAACAAAGACGCAACCATAACAGGCTAACAAAGCACAAGAACCGACACGAGGGAAAGGGAGCACGGACTATAAATAGTGCAACACACACACGGGAAACAGAAAACACCTGGGGCTAAGGGGCGGAGTTACAAATGAACACAGGTGAGAACAAGAAACACTGAGGAACACGGATCACGTGGGAGACACACTCACAGTCACAAGCAGAGACAGGCACAGAAAAGGTAAATAAACACAGAAACACGAGAACAGACAGGGACCACGTGACAACAAGTTTATATTCATAAAGTTTTAAGAGTTCAGAAATCAATATTTGGTGGAATAATCCTGGTTTTTAATCATAGCTTTTTCATGCATCCTGGCATCATGTTCATCCTCCTCCACCAGTCTTACACACTGCTTTTGGATAACTTTATGCTGCTTTACTCCTGGTGCAAAAATTCAAGCAGTTCAGTTTGGTGGTTTGATGGCTTGTGATCATCCATCTTCCTCTTGATTATATTCCAGAGGATTTCAATTTGGTAAAATCAAAGAAACTCATCATTTTAAAGTGCTTTCTTATTTTAACTGAGCCGTTATAATTATAATAATAGCTGCTCTGTGGTGGTTTTTTATTCTGTTGGCTCTGAGTATTGAAGAACAGGGTGAAAATAGTGAGGATAATATTAAATATAAAGAGAAACACATACAGAACTACAGTCTGTAATTCTTTTTTTTTTTTTTTTGGCCCAACCACCACCCCCCCTCTTCGGAGGACAATTAATACTTTATTTTTATTTATTAATTTATTTATTTTATTTATTATTATTATTATTATTATTATTATTATTATTATTATTATTATTATTATTATATATATATTTTTTTTATATATATATATATATTTTGTGTGGATATAGTTGTGGGAGTTCAGGGTTGGAAGGATCGGAGTGTGAGGTACAGGAGGGGGGTACTAGAAGAAGAAAAAGAAAAGAAAGAAAGAAAAAAAAAAAAAACTAAACAAAAAATAAACAAACAAACAAACAAAAAAATAAAAAATAATAAAATAAAATAATCATAAAATAAACAAACATACATATATACACATACTCACATATCTAACTATACATATGCTTATACATATACACACATACATAAATATACATACATATTAATACATACACATAAATACATACACACACACGCACAGTTACTTCTATTCTATTGTTTTTTGCAAAAATATGTCATGTGTTACGGATTATGTCATGAAATGCCTACCACAATGGAGGCAAGAAACCGCCACCATGCCCCTGCGATCCAGAGGCAGATTTATAGTCTGTAATTCTTATACACTACAGAGAGTCCCATATGATCAGTGAAGCTGAAAAAATTAGATAATGGGTGCAGAAACAAAGTGGTCATTATGTTATGCTTAACAATTACAATGTGGAAATCTAAGGCAGACTGGACTGTTGGATAATGATATGTAAATCTGTTTATAAATGGCCCAGTTTCTCAAAAGCAGTTTTAGTCCTGTTAACTGCTGGAGAGAGTGTTTAGTGTAATACTCACTGTAGCATTGAAGGACAGTCTTTTGTTAAGGCGCTTTAGGAAAGCTTAGCATTTATTTTATTTTAGGAGCTGAAACCTGCAGGAAGTTTGCAAACTAAACGATTATGTGGATTTTATACTATAATTTCTACAGTGTAATCCCTGTAACCCCTTTACTGAGAAACGCTGAAAGCCTGGATATGAATTTACTTAAATCATTTGAGGAAATCAGTTGCCTTAAAACTATGAAGTAAATGTTATATAACTGTATAAAACTTGAGTTAATTAAACATACTTTATGTTATCTATGTTATCTTAACTACAGAAAATAGTGCGCTCATTTGTCGGATGTTTTTTTGATAAATCAATTGAGTTTAACAACAATTGGGTCAGATAAATACAATAGAATAGATTTGAAATACTCAATACTATTGATTATTTTAAATTATATGGAGAAATTAAATGCTTTTGCGTTGTCCAATCCGGACCCAAACCGATAAATTACTGAGAAGGATTTAATTCTGACCGTGTTCATTTAAAGCGGCGGAGCGTTTATTGTCTTTATGGTTTACGTGCTTTACAGCGCAGTAAACTCACAGACCAATCACGTGTGCTGTAAGATCACCAAACGCTCTCCTCAGCCAATCAGATCTGTGCAGATGAGAGAGTGCGGAGCCACACAGGCAAAGCAGGCGGTGAGAAGTGGGAGAATAAAGTGAGAAAAGCTAATACAGATGGTGCGCACCAGAAAAAGACATTAAAATACTACCTTTATAAAACATACGAACAGTATTGTAACTGAGCAGAGTTACTTGGAGGAATTAAAGAGAAACAACCGAGACAAGAGAGGAAAATATTCCACTTTACTCCACCTTCTGTACTCCCAAAACAACCCTTAAAACTAAGGCAACCCCCAGGGGACAAAAAGCATTGGCAATTTCCCCCATCAGTTTTACCCACAACATAATAAAGTCTGATACAGTAATAATATTAAATACAATAAAACTGATATTTAAAAAAAAAAAACTGATATTTTGGCCAAGTTCAGCAAACATTTCTCCATATATTGTACGATTTATCATTCATATAATTATTATCATGACAGGCAGGCATAAATATAATATAAATAAAATTAAATAGAATAAATAAAGCGTTTTGAAACAAAGTGAACATACAGATTCACATTAATAGACTCGATAAGTTAAATTATTGAGAGTGTTTCTATTTATTGTATGATAGGTTGATAATGTAATTATTGTGACAGGCCTATTTAAAACAATACATATTGTTGAAATATACTAGTATGTGTAATTTGTTTTGTCTTTCAGTTGTTGATGACATTAATAAAACACTGACAGAACTACTATAGGCTTCTTCAGTATACAGGATATAAAACTGAATTACAACACAAGTTAAAAATGGCGATGGTCCGGACATTGGCCTTGAGAAATTTTCTCTAACTACACCGAACTGAATTATAATTAAACACCCCTGCTTTAGAGTGAACAGTGCTGCGTATAGCACACAGTCAACACAGATTTAGGCAACTTGGCTTGTTTTACTGCCTACAACATCAAGACTAGTCAGTTAATAATATATGATCTACTGTATGTTTACCCTAAAATAGCCTGGGGAACGACTACACACTGACAGTGATGCAACTACACAGTGCCAGAAGCCAATAGAAAAGAAGCAGCCAATTGCAACAGACTAAACTCAAAGACCTTTGTTTGAATGTATGTGTGGCTAAAAGGTTTAATTCATACAAAATAGTTGAATAACACTTAACCCTTTCAGACCTGCATCCATTACAGTGGACATCATGTTTTTTTTTCTTTATATTTAAATGTTTTGTTGTATATAACACTATTTGAGAGCTGTTTGTTGTCCATCAGAACCAGCCAATGTACTTTGTGTTTATAAACCAATGAAACTTGGTAATTTGGCCCCGCCCACTGCAATGAAAAAACAGTCATTTAGTACTAGAGCCATTAAGGCAAATCACCAGCTGTTTTTTTTTTTTACTAATTGAATGTGATTTATAACACTTTTAATCATGTTTTATTCTGTTTACGGATGATTTATAAAATAAAAAGGTCAATATTAAATATATAAAATATTACACACAGCCTCCCCAGGCAATGAAAAACAAAAACAAAAACTTGGTAAAACTTTGGTAACACTTTCAAATAAGACTACCTTTATAAAGGGTTTACGAATGGTTTATAAATTAGTTTATGAATGGTTACTAATTAGGTTGCAAATACTTTAAAACCCATTAATAAGTAGTTCATTCATATATAACACATAAATAGGCATAATTGGCAACAGTGAGCAAAAAAATAGCAAAAATAATTCATTTATACTGTCAAACCTCAATCCTCAATCTTTTCCATCAATCAGCATTAAACCTGTCATATTAATATATTTCTAATTATGTTTAACTATTTACCATAAATTAAATGACTAAACTAAAACGGTTGTTTTTTTAATTGATGTGTTTTAACTGCTTATCAATGGTTTTTAAGGCAACCGGCACCACGATTGGTTAAGAAACACACAGCGGTCAGTCGCCTCAATAATAAAGTTTTTTGAATTTTTAATATAATACGGGAAATGTACGGGAAAATACTAATACGGGAGGACGGCGGGAAAGAGGAGTAAAATACGGTAGTTTCCCGGCCAAAACAGGAGACTTGACAGGTATGTAATAAATGAGAGTGAATGTGTGAAATGGCTACAGAAGTCCAATTTCCAAACACTGAATAGAAGTTTTCTGCACCACCAGCTCCTCCAAAGCTCATGCGAGTTGCCAGATTGACTCTTTGCGCTGTGTGGTAAATTACGTAGGTATGATTAGCAACCTTACTGAAGCTCAGTGATTACCTGTTCACCAAAAAAAAAAAATAGCCAGCTCCCCTATTTCCATGGCTGCAGCACACTGTTTGCTTGCTGTTGTGTTCTGTACTTGGCAACCCTGAGTGTGGAAATGGGACTGTGCGAATGAATGACGGTGGACAGATTCGGAAACTAAATCCCACACAGGCCAAATAAAAAGATTTGTTTCGATAATCTTCTGCAATGTCACAAGATTCACTTCAATCTTGGGCTGCATTATTTTTTCTCCATGATCTTGGATGGGTGAATGGATAGGTGAATGGATGGATATGGGTGGGTATAATTGGATATGGGTGGGGATGGTTGGGGATTGGTGGGTATGGAGGGGTGAGTATAGGTGGATATGGGTATGAAGGGGTGGGTATAGAGGGTGGGTATGGGTATGGATGGTTGGGTATGGATGGTTGGGTATGGGTGAGGATGGGTGGGGATGGGTGGGGTTGGGCGGGTAATTATGGTTGGGGATTGGTGGGTATGGAGAGGTGAGTATAGGTGGGTATGGGTATGAAGGGGTGGGTATAGAGGGTGGGTATGGGTATTGATAGTTGGGTATGGGTGAGGATGGTTGGGTATGGGTGAGGATGGTTGGGTATGGGTGAGGATGGTTGGGTATGGGTGAGGATGGTTGGGTAAGGATGGTTGGGGATGGGTGGGGTTGGATGGATGGATGGAATCAGTCGAATATTATCTATTTTATCAATTTTCAAAACTCTGTAAAGTATTATACTGTAACAGTTCTCATCTAAAAACTGGAAACTCCAGTAACCCCCTCTTGACCTCTGTTATTTTTTGGATTTTGTTTGTAATCAGGAGCCTCTAAAGTCTCTGAGATTCCAGCGGCCATGACAGAAGATCTTTTACGGTTCTACAGTAATTGAAAAGAAGAGAAATCTCAGGGTCGTTACATCAGAAAAGAAATACTCAGCCAATTTGCCTGGGGTCAGTCAGAGCTCAGTTTCTTACAGGAACAAAGAAAACTGGCTTTTCTATTAAGAAACTGTTACAGTTTACTAAAGCAAGAACTTTATGACAAAAATATCTGCTAGTAAAGTGAGAAAGTCATTTTTTTAGGTAATAGACTTTATAAAGGCTGTAAGCAAGAATTAAATTAGAATTAAAGCTAATATAATACATGAACTCCTTAAAATTTATGTGCTACAAATGGTTCTTGGCTCAGTGCCATAGAAAAAATACTTTCAGTCCCATAAAGAACCATTTTTGTTGTAAAAAAAATAATTTAAAACGCTATCAATCTTAACAACCAGTGAGCTGAATATTTAATGTCACTTGAAATATTCAAATGGGGTCTATGAGTTTAGTCTATTTCCATTGGCAACTTATTATTGTTTTTTGGCACCAACTATTTTTGCATACTTGGTGTCTCCCCCAGTTTCTGACACTCAGAGACCATCAGTGTGTAGTCGCTCCCCCCAGACTACCTTAAGTAACTTGTAGATCACGATAAATTATGATTTACTGCCTGGCCTCTGTGTTGTAGGCTGTAAGAGCAAGCAACACTTTCTGATGTGCTCTCCCCTAGTGAAAAAGAGTAGATTAAAGTATACTAATCATTATTATGCTATAGTGCACTAAAGTGCTCTTGTAGCCACATTATTATTATTACTCAGTATATTTAAAGAGTACTAAAATGGAACAACTTTTTTGTACTAAAAGTACTTAATAATACTTTAATTGTATACGAATATATTACAGCTGTATCACTATTTATTATACACCAGGTATATTAGAAATGTACTAAGAATTGATGTTAAATATATGTGATCTAATTACATTAGAGTACAAATATGTTTCTTGTTTGTGTCTTTTGTAAGTAGCTCACTTCTAGTAGACTTCATTGGGTATAAAAATATATTTTAATAAACTGTACTACAATTTTTTGTGTGTTACAAATGTACTTTAATTTTTAATTAGAAGTAGTAATTTAATTTACTTTCTAAAAAAGTTACATGATACATTGCACTTAAAGTGAACTACCGTAACAGTTGTTTTTAACACACTTTGTCAAAAATGTACAAACCTATATCCGTAAATAAGAGGTTTCAGAGGTTTATTGAATTACATTAAACTAAAATTGCACTTCATAGTAGTTTATTTTTATATAAAAAATATTTGATGAAAGCATATAATATTAATGTACTTTTAATATATTTTAAGTAAGTACATAAATCTAAATACTTTACATAGATTTCTCAACCTTTCTATTTTGTTCTGGGTCAAATTGAGCCTTCTTAAAGTTTGAAGATCCAGGAAAAATAGCTAAAAATATTTTTTTCATTATGAAACTTCTTCTGATTGCTTTAATTAGTGTAATCAACATATAATATGAAAATATTTGCAACCACCAAAAACAAAACTAGAGAAACATTGCAATGTTATGTTTCAATGTTATGTAAAACTACTGTTTTATATGTTGGTCTTAACATTAAAACATCAAAAAAAATTAATTATCCTAATTAAACCATTACCATTATTTGGTAAGGAACACAACTGCTCTAAATATTAATTATATTAATAATAATTAGTAACGGAGTTTGTAATGATTGTATTCACACTGCTTGTTGGGATTTTTTTTGGATCATTTAAATTGCACAGGGCCAATATGACCCGGATACACTATTGCTGTTCCTGAAAAGTGAACATAATATGAGGGTTAATACAGGGGTTGGACAATGAAACTGAAACAACTGTCATCATTTTAGTGTGGGAGGTTTAAATTGGAGCAGCCTGGTGTTCAATCTTCATTAATTGCACATTGCACCAGTAAGAGCAGAGTCTGAAGGTTCAATTAGCAGGGTAAGAGCACAGTTCTGCTCTAAATATTACAATGCACACAACATTATGGGAGACATACCAGAGTTCAAAAGAGGACAAATTGTTGGTGCACGTCTTGCTGGAGCATCTGTGACCAAGACAGCAAGTCTTTGTGATGCATCAAAAGCCACAGTATCATCAGCAGGGTAATGTCAGCAAACCACCAAGAAGGGCCAACCACATCCAACAGGATTAACTGTGGACGCTGTAAGAGGAAGCTGTCTGAAAGGGATGTTCGGGTGCTAACCCGGATTGTATCCAAAAAACATAAAACCACGGCTGATCAAATCACGCAGAATTCAATGTGCACCTCAACTCTCCTGTTTCCACCAGAACTGTCCGTCACCACAATCAATTATTGTGCTCTTAAACCAGGTGTTTCAGTTTTATTGTTCAACCCCTGTATGTTTTAAGTACAAATAAGTATATATGTTTTTTCACCAGGGTCTGTCAGTATGCTGTCAGCATTCGGCATACTAAATCTCATTAACCACTGTGTTATCTCATTAACCACTGTGTTATCTCATTAACCACTGTGTTATATAACACAACATTTTACCCCATTTTCCTAAAACCTGGGCAGGTGTATCCTCGTTTCCTGTTCTTAATTATGTCATTCATCAGAATCAGGCAGGACAAACAGTGTTTCCTCTATTTTTATTTTATTTCCTTTGTAGCCACTCTGTCGCACCTGTTGTAGGAAGTCCTGTAGTTAAATCACTCGATCTCCACAGGACAGGTGAGGTTAGACACAGGTAAGTGCTTACTGTTGCATTCCCAACCACAAAGCAGCCCATAAATCACCCCGACAGTTCCAGCAGCCAGAAAACCCGCCCACAACAAAGAGAGAGAGAAAAAAACACACCTTTATCTGTCTCTCCGCTCCGATCCACAATGAAAAACAACCATCCCTTCATCCAGCTTCTAAAACCTTCAACACATTATTACACCCCGTCAGCAGCAGTGATGAATAGCTCCTCCAAACCCACCTAAAAACTTATAAACTCCCGTAAAAGTTTCAATTAAAGAGACCAGAGGATGTGTGAGTACAGTACACACTATAGACCAAAAACCAAAAATAATATAAAACTGTATCTGAGTGATAAGTGAGAGTGTCTACCTGTAATTAACTCTATATAACACTATAATGCTAAACCCAAATAAACATTAATAAAGTCAGTGATCAGTGAGAGTGTCTACCTGTAATTAACTCTATATAACATTATTTATATAACACTAACTTTATTTATGTTTATTTGGGTTTAGTATTCTAATGTTATAGAGAGTTAAAGTAAGAAGTCAGTGAGATATTCTACATGTAATTAATGTTATATAACATTAGAATACTAACAAAATTAAAACAGTAATAAAGTCAGTGATCAGTGAGAGTGTCTACCTGTAATTAACTCTATATAACATTAGAATACTAAACCCAAATAAACATTAATAAACTCAGTGATCAGTGAGTGTAGTTATCTGTAATTAATTCTATATAACAGTAGAATACTAAACCCAAATAAACATAAATAAAATAAGTAATCAGTAAGAGTGTCTACCTGTAATTAACTCTATATAACATTAGAATAAACCCAAATAGAGTTAATTACAGGTAGATACTCTCACTGATCACTGACTTTTCGGGTTTAGTATTCTAATGTTATATAAACATAAAATCAGTAGTCAGTGAGATATTCTACATGTAATTAACGTTATACAGCATTAGAATACTAAACCCAAAAAAATATAAAGTCAGTGATCAGTGAGAGTATCTACCTGTAATTAACTCTATATAACATTAGAATACTAAACCCAAATTAACAGTAATAAGGTCAGTGATTAGTGAGAGTATCTACCAGTAATTAACTCTAGATAACATTAGAATACTAAACCCAAAATAAACATTAATAAAGTTAGTGGTCAATGACTGTCTACTTGTAATTAACTCTATATAACATTAGAATACCAAACTCAAAATAAACATCAATAAAGTTAGTGGTCAATGACTGTCTACCTGTAATTAACTCTATATAACATTAGAATACTAAACCCAATTAAACAGTAATAAAGTCAGTGATCAGTGAGAGTGTCTACCTGTAATTAACTCTATATAACATTAGAATACTAAACCCAATTAAACATTAATAAACTCAGTGATTAGTGAGAGTGTCTACCTGTAATTAACTCTATATAACATTAGAATACTAAACCCAAAATAAACATTAATAAAGTTAGTGGTCAATGACTGTCTACCTGTAATTAACTCTATATAACATTAGAATACTAAACCCAAATAAACATTAATAAAGTCAGTAATCAGTGAGAGTGTCTACCTGCAATTAACTCTATATAACATTAGAATACTAAACCCAAATAAACATTAATAAAGTCCGTGATCAGTGAGTGTGTCTACCTGTAATTAACTCTATATATTATATATAATATTGCAGTTACAAAACTGATGTAGTTGAAACAGCAGCTTCACTCCTCTGTCACAATCCACGGAGGCACCTGAGGTCTAACAATCTTCCCTTAAAATAAATAAAAACATGAGTCATACTGTGTGTGTGTGTGTGTGTGTGTGTGTGTGTGTGTGTGTGTGTGTGTGTGTGTGTGTGTGTGTGTGTGTGTGAGATGCCTTAATGCTTTCAGGGATTTTAGGCTGAAGGATGTCCAGCTCAGTGAACTGCTGATGGAATACACTGGACACACTCATTCACACACTTTGCCCACCAAAGCATAAACACACACACACACACACACACACACACACTTTATTTCACTGTTGGACAATAACCTGGCATCTACAGCTCTGGAATAAAATAAGAGAGCACTTAAAATGATGAGTTTCTTTGATTTGACCAAATTCTCCCACCACCAAAACCTCTGGAATATAATCAAGAGGAAGATGGATCAAACTAAACTGCTTGAACAGCATAAAGTTATCCAAAAGCAGTGTGTAAGACTGGTGGAGGAGAACATGATGCCAAGATGCGTGAAAAAAACTGTGATTAAAAACCAACCAGGGTTATTCCACCAAATATTGATTTCTGAACTCTTAAAACTTTATGAATATGAACTTGTTTTCTTTGCATTATTTGAGGTCTGAAAGCTCTGCGTCTTTTTTGTTATTTCAGCCATTTCTCATTTTCTGTAAATAAATGCTCTAAATGACAATATTTTTATTTGGAATTTGGGAGAAATGTTGTCTGTAGTTTATAGAATAAAACAACAATGTTCATTTTACTCAAACATAAACCTATAAATAGCAAAATCAGAGAAACTGATTCAGATTTTATTAGAATTTCATGATGAATGGACCAACTGAAATGATCTACAAAATGTGTACCAGCACAACACACACTAACACCTCATACACCACCATCATGCTAATCTAAGCTAAAACAATGAATACTGGCTGTAGAAACAAACAAGGTGCACAGAGGCTATGTATATGTATATAGAGTGGACAGTAGTATTGGGGCACCTGCTTATTAAACCCCAACTCTGAACCTTTCTATTAGATTGTGGAGCATTGCTGTGACGATTTGATTGCATTTAGCCATAAGATAAGTGTTTGATAGGTCAGCTCATCCCAAAAAGCTAGCCCTGAACCTGTTAGCATTGGGCACGGTGCCAACGGGTTCACGTTTATCCACTCCAGAGTTTCCTGTGTGTGTGTCACTCAGCCACACTGCAATTAAATCAGTGACCTATGAGAGAAATGAATGTGAACTTTCAGATAGAGCTAATAACATGCACACCCATGTTCACCACACACACACACACACACACACACACACACATACATACACACACACTCTCTCTAAACACAGCACTGTGGTGAAGTACATACAGACCTTCAGTGCTGTGTTTCTAGTTAATTCTGTGCTGTCTGATCTTTGTAGATGTTTCCTTTGATCTTCTTATCAAATTATCTATTTAATCAATTCATTTCAATTTCTTTAACCTTCAACTATGACATCAGTTCAGTTGAAAACCTGATCCAAATCATATAAATCTGACCATAATTATAATCCTAAACTTGATGTAAAAACCAAAACCTGATCTTAAACCTGGTCCTAATCTTAATCATAACCTAAACCTCAACCCAAACCTTATAACCTTATCCTTGGTCATAAACTTTACCCTGAATCTAAAACTAACATTAGTTTAAATCCCTATTCTTATCTTAACATCAACCCGAAAACCATATACCTGGTTTTTAGCTTAACCTATGGTCTTAATTCCTACCTTAACTTTAGGGCGTTTTCCCAACAGCACGCCAGATCTGATCTTGATTCAACCCAGCTATCAAATATACTTCTTTTATTTGAGCTAAACTATTGATAAGGTGCAGTTTAATCTGATATGTTAGCCAAATAATGCTAATTACCACAGCTATGAACAAACACTTCCTGTCGGCGGCGCGAGCAGTCGCAGCGGCCACTCCGGAAGCAAAACACGGTGCTTTTGTTTGTTTTTCTGTGTAAATAATCCGATCTGAACTCGCAATCATGCAAAAGTTCGCTATGGGAACAACTTACGACCGACAGACCCTGCTAGACCTGCAAAATCAACAAAAATCTGTACTTACAGACGGTCTACGAGCGGAGCTACGCGCGCTAGGCCTGCTAAGATCTGCGGCTTTTCCTGAGCCTGCTAGCCGGAAGAGGTCTCTCCGCAAGCGTTGCGCGAGGAGCCGAAAGCGCGGTAAGAGAGCCGGAGTCCGCGCTAAGCGCTCCGGCTCCAGCGGACATCCCAGCGCGAGTTCAGAGACTGCTGTATGTTCGTTTTCACGGAGACGTGGTTAACGGACTCCATCCCGGACTCCGCGATTGAGGTGAGCGGCATGCTAAGCTACCGCACGGACCGCGACGCCGGCCTCTCGGGCAAAGTACGTGGAGGTGGGGTGTGTGTTTACATCAACACAGCATGGTGTAACAACGCTGCGCTGATCTCCAGCTACTGCTCGCCGCTGGTGGAGTTTGCTGTAGTCAGAGCCAGGCCATTCTACCTGCCCAGAGAGCTTAGCAGCGTCTACATAATAGCAGTGTATGTAGCACCCAGTGCTAATGCTAATGCTAACGGTGCTAATGCTAACGCTCTGCAAGAACTGTACACTGTTATCTCCAAACTCCAGAACTCACACCCCGACGGACTGTTTATTGTTGCTGGTGATTTCAATCACAGTAATCTGAAGGCTCTGCTGCCCAGCTTTCACCAACATGTGGATTTTCCAACCCGTGGAGCTAACCTGCTCGATTGTGTGTATACTAACATTCCCGGTTCGTACAGAGCAGAGCCCCGCCCCCACTACGGCTACTCTGATCATATTTCTGTCATGCTCATCCCAGCATACAGACAGCTCATCAGACGTGCCAAATCAGAGAAGAAGCAAGTTACAACCTGGCCTCCAGGAGCCATCTCTGCTCTTCAGGACTGTTTTGAGCACACTGACTGGGACATGTTCAGAGAAGCTGCTACCTCTGATGACTCTATCAACCTGGAGGAGTACACAGACTCAGTGACTGGCTACATCAGCAAGTGCATTGAGGATGTTACTGTCTCCAAAACAATCACATCCCGCCCCAACCAGAAGCCGTGGATGACTGCAGAGGTGCATGCGCTGCTGAGATCCCGAGACAAGGCCTTTAAGTCAGGGGACAGGGCTGGCCTCCGAACAGCTAGAGCCAAGCTCTCCCGGGGGATCAGAGAGGCAAAGCGCACCTACGCAAAGAAAATCCACGCCCACTTCCAGGACACTACTGACACTCGGTGCATGTGGCAGGGCATCCAGACCATCACCAACTACAAGTCACCCTCCCCTGCTTGTAACAGTGATGCCTCCCTTCCAGATGCACTGAAGTCCTTCTACGCAAGGTTCGAAGCACAGAACTACACGACAGCAAGGAAGACTACACCTCCTCCAAACGACCAGGTACTGTGCCTGTCCTCAGCTGATGTGCGGAAAACTCTACTCAGAGTCAACCCACGGAAAGCCCCAGGACCAGACAGCATACCTGGCAGAGTGCTCAGAGGATGTGCAGAACAACTCACGGATGTTCTCACGGACATTTTCAACATCTCTCTGAGTACTGCAATCGTGCCGACGTGCTTCAAGACGACCACCATCATCCCTGTGCCGAAGAAGTCTCAAGTGTCCTGCCTTAATGACTACCGTCCCATTGCACTTACTCCCATCATCATGAAGTGCTTTGAGAAGCTGGTCATGAGGCACATCAAAAACCAGCTCCCGTCCTCACTGGACCCTCTGCAGTTTGCGTATCGTCCAAACAGATCAACAGACGATGCCATCTCTACTGCGCTCCACCTGGCTCTCACCCACCTGGACAACAAAGACTGCTATGTTCGAATGCTGTTCATCGACTTCAGTTCAGCATTCAACACCATCATCCCTCAGCATCTGATAGGAAAACTGAGCTTGCTGGGCCTGAACTCCTCCCTCTGCAACTGGGTTTTAGACTTCCTGACTGAGAGACCACAATCAGTCAGGATTGGAAACAACACCTCCAGCACCACCATACTGAGCACCGGCGCCCCCCAGGGCTGTGTGCTCAGCCCACTGCTGTTCACTCTGCTGACTCATGACTGTACTGCAAAGTACAGCTCAAACCACATCATCAAGTTCGCTGATGACACAACTGTAGTTGGCCTCATCAGCAAGAACGACGAGTCAGCATACAGAGAGGAGGTGCAGTGGCTGACGGACTGGTGCAGAACCAACAACCTATCTCTTAACGTGGATAAAACCAAGGAGATGGTTGTTGACTTCAGGAGAGCTCCAGGTGTCCACCACCCGCTGAACATCAACGGCTCTGCTGTGGAAATTGTGGATAACACCAAGTTCCTCGGTGTTCACATTGCAGAGAACCTCACCTGGTCCCTCAACACCAGCTCCATAACCAAGAAAGCCCAGCAGCGCCTCTACTTCCTGCGGAGACTGAGGAAAGCACATCTCCCACCTCCCATCCTCACCATGTTCTACAGAGGCACTGTAGAAAGCATCCTGAGCACCTGCATTACCGTCTGGTTTGGGAATTGCAACACCTCAGATCGCAAGACCCTACAGCGGATAGTGCGGACAGCTGAGAAAATCATAGGAGTCTCTCTTCCCTCAATCACTGAGATCTACACCACACGCTGCATCCGCAAAGCCACCAGCATTGTGGACGACCCCACCCATCCCTCACACGGACTCTTCGCTCTGATGCCGTCCGGCAGAAGATACAGGAGCATCCGAGCCTCCACTACTAGACTCTGCAACAGCTTCATCCACCAGGCAGTCAGACTTCTCAACGAACAGAGACAGAACTGAACCCCCACCCCACCCACCACTCACCCAACACACTCGCACAAAACTAAACTGTACACCCCCCCCTTTACACAAAACTAAACTGTACACCCCCCCCCCTTTACACAAAACTAAACTGTACACCCCCCCCCTTTACACTCACAAAGAACTGAACTTCACCCACACACACACCCAGTCAGCACACAGAGGCTGACATGACTTTATTTGCTGCACTCTTAAAAACTATAAACTCTACCTCAGTAACTGCTGTGATTATATATGTTCTATATGTTACAGTATGTCACACATCTCTGCACCTTATCCCCACTACACACTTTATTATACCGTATCGGTACTGCACTGTCCTGTCTTTAAATTGTCTCGTCTTTTGTATTTATTGTATTTATTGTTATTTAGTGTTATAATTTTATAATTTTATGTTGCACTGTCGTCACTCCTGCACTTTATGTTGTCTATTGCTTGTGGTTCTATGTTGCACCATGGTTCCGGAGGAACGTAATTTCATCACACTGTGTACCTGTACTCAGATGTAATGACAATAAAAGCCTCTTGACTTGACTTGACACTGTCTCTGCTGCTCCATGCTGTTTACACACACAGTGTGTGCTGCGTTCACTGTTCACAGCTGCACTACTGTACATTTGCACTGTATGTACCATTGAAAAAACACTGTGTATGAAAGTGCAGTGGCAAAATTTCAGTGTTCAGTGTTAAAGCAGCTTTACACTACATAGAGATTCACACTGGAACACAGAATCTTCTCGCTATATTTACTTTCTCGCTCACGTGTCAGACAGCTCTGACCAATCAGAGAAGACAGTGTGCTTGTGTGGTTTATTGATGCATATTTTAATGCGTTTAAGTTTATTCCTGTGTGAAACCAAAGTAGAAATAGAAATAGAAACAAAGTACACACCGGTTGCTAAGTGTAATATGGAAGTCAACTGAGGCACCTGTGCCAACACCCTGGTTGCTGAGTATAATATGAAACTCGACCTGAGCCATTTTTATCAATACCCCGGTTGCTGAGTATAATATGACACTTGAACTGAGCCGTTTCTACAAACAAACGGTTTGTGCTAAGTCCAATATGAAAATCGTACTGAGCCACATGTGCCAACTACCTGGTTGCTGAATATATTGAACGCCACCCGAGCCGTTTGTACCAACACCTCGGTTGCTCAATATAATATGGAACTCAACCCGAGCTATTGGACCAACTCCCTGGATGCTGAGTATAATATGAAACTTGACCCGAGCCGTTTGTACCAACACCCGGTTGCTGAGTATAATATGGAACTCCACCCGAGCCGTTTTTACCAATAACCCGGTTGCTGAGTATAGTATGGAACTCTACCCGAGCCATTTGTACCAATACCCCGGTTTCTGCGTATAATATAGAACTCAACCCAAGCTGTTTGTACCAACAACCCGGATGCTGAGTATAATTAGGAGCTCGACCTGAAACTCCACCCGAGCCATTTGTACTTGTAATATGAAACTCCACCAAAGACATTTGTGCCAACACCCCGGTTGCTGAGTATAATGTAGAACTCAACCCAAACTGTTTGTACAAACAACTTGGTTTCTGAGTATAATATGGAACTTGAACTGAGCCGTTTCTACAAACAAACAGTTTGTGCTGAGTTTAATACAAAAATCGTACTGAGCCACCTGTGTCAACACCCCAGTTGCTGAGTATAATGTAAAACTCTACCCAAGCCGTTTGTACCAATACCCCTGTTTCTGAGTATAATATAGAACTCAACCCAAGTTGTTTGTACCAACAACCCGGTTGCTGAGTATAATATGAAACTCTACCCGAGCCATTTGTACCAACATCCTGGTTTCTGAGTATAATATGGAACTCCACCGGAGCCTTTTTACCAATACGCTGGTTGCTGAGTATAATATGAAACTTGAACTGAGCCGTTTCTACAAACAAACGGTTTTGTGCTGAGATTAATACGAAAATTGCACTGAGCCACCTGTGCCAACTCCCTGGATGCTGAGTATAATATGAAACTTCACCCGAGCCGTTTGTACCAACACCCCGGTTGCTGAGTATAATATGGAACTTCACCCGAGCCGTTTGTACAAACACCCCGGTTGCTGAGTATAATATGGAACTCCACCCGAGCCGTTTGTACCAACACCTTGGCTACTCAATATAATATGGAACTCAACCTGAGCTATTGTACCAACACCCTGGTTTCTGAGTATAATATGGAACTCCACCCGAGCCTTTTTACCAATACCCCGGTTGCTGAGTATAATTTGAAACTTGAACTGAGCCCTATCTACAAACAAACGTTTTGTGCTGAGATTAATACGAAAATTGCACTGAGCCACCGGTAGCTGAGTTGCTGAGTATAATATCGAACTCGACCCGAGCCGTTTGTACCAACACCCCGGTTGCTGAGTATAGTATAGAACTCAACCCAAACTGTTTGTACAAACAACTTGGTTGCTGAATATAATATGAAACTTGAACTGAGCCGTTTCTACAAACAAATGGTTTGTGCTGAGTTTAATACGAAAATTGCACTGAGCCACCTGTTCCAACAACCCGGTCGCTGAGTATAATACGGAACTCGGCTCAAGCTTTTGTACAAACACCCTGGTTGCTGAATATGAACCACATTTGGCAGAATCTTTTATTCTATCTGTGCTATCATTCTTAACATCCTGTAATTGCTCCAAAAGTCCGAACCATCAGTAGATCCAAACAGTCCACCTCTGTTGGTCAGACCAAATTTTGTTTTTTAGTCTTTAATCTGGATGAGGGTTCCCAGCTCCTTTCACACTTGCTACTCTACGACAGACCAAACTGAACTTGTAAAAGAGCGTCTGAAGACCTATCTGATGATACCGTGGTGTAAAGAGATGGCAGTAAACACTGCGGAGATACATAACCCATAAATTCAGAAGCAGATTCTGCGTCTTTTTGGTTTTGACAGGTAATTTATGAGACTCTGCTGCTTCATTACCGGCTCTTATCTCCCACCTCCACTCCATAAAACCCTTTATCTGGGGTCTCCACAGCTTCTTACAGACTTCCTCAGACAACAGGCTGTCTCTTTGTGTGTGTGTTTATGTGTGTATGTGTGTGTGTGTGTGTGTGTCATGCCTGATTAATTAATTTGATCTGTTTACAGAACAGCTCTTGTCACAGAGCAGCTTTACACACAGCACAGACCCCTTCTGAGAGAGCGGACCACCACAGCGGGGGTCCGGAGAGGACTTTCCCGACTGCATAATGGATCAGGATTACTCAGACCATCCCAAATACAAAACACACTGACCTTAACATGAAATATACACACACACACACACACACACAGCTGAACATCACCATCTGCAGTGAGAGTAAACAAAAGTAATCAATCGGTTGCTTAATTTAATCAATCATTACTGCTCTTCTGTACTAAAGCATATTTTAATGTAGTGTCAATCAATTAATGAGTCCACAAATCAATCAAAAAAAAACCCACCATAATCTATCTCTGTCAATCAAACAACTAATCAATCTTTATTTAAAGACGTGGTAAAACTTTATAATAACTTTCATTAATATACCATTAACTAATAATAAATAACTGTTATTTTTCACATTTTAAGAAACTAAAAAGTTGCTATCACATTTGTAAATACTAATGAACGCATTAGCAACAATGTGTTTGTTTAAAATTCACATTTACTAGCGATTTAATGATGTTCAAAAATGCTGAGGAATAAGTGTCATATGTGAGCATTTATTAATATTCAAATTCTGATTAACTACTGCTTTGTTCATTATTTAAAATATATTAATGAAAGTTATTATAAAGTGTTACCAAAGATGTTATTTATATTACTGCAATCAGCCATAAAAATTTAATAAAAACAAAATCAGAGTTAACACTCTAAATAAATCAATTGATGGAATTTGATAGTATTTATTAGTTACTCATAAAAATGTTTTTTTTTTTTATCTATGAATAAATTAGCAATAAAAGACCCATCAAAATCTCTCTCTCTCTCTTAAACAATCAATAAGCCAGTATTTAGGGATGTTTATGCATATACAGTATTAAAGCAGTGCCAATCAACCAATCAATGAGGATTAACCAACCAAACCCATCAATATTTACCTTTGCAAAATCAATAAAACACTCAATCAGAATTTACCTGTTAATCAATCAAACAACTGATTGTAATTTAAAGAAGCTGCATGTAATTAGCATTAAGTTACTTTCAATAAATACACCAATAACATCATAACTTTTGGCAATAATTCAATCAATCACTAAAAAACATTAAAAACAAAAAGTATGATGAAACATCTAATTTTGGTATTTTTAATGCATTGCCTCCAAGTGTTGATAGCTTACAAAAACACACGTACACCTGAAATAAAACTGGCGTGAGGGAACGCACAGTCTCACACACATTTAGTATATCTGATTGTGAGCGTGAAATATAGCCTACATAATGTATTTTTACATACACAACTTTAGTACGAGGCCCCAGATGAATATAAAAGAGCTGCAGGACTAAAGATCAAACAGCAATTCAGTGCTAAAAGCTAAAGGCTCTAAAATCAGCACCTTCAGACTAAACTGCACAGTTTATTTACTGGCTGTTGTTTGTTTTTTTAATCAAGGTCCTAAAAGTCTCCTGTGAGTTCTGTTCAATCAGCACAGCACAGCACAGCCCAGCACAGCAAATCACAGCACAGCAAAGCACAGCCCAGCACAGCACAGAAAATCGCAGCAAATCACAGCACAGCAAATCGCAGCAAATCACAGCACAGCAAAGCACAGCCCAGCACAGCACAGCAAATCGCAGCAAATCACAGCACAGCACAGCAAATCGCAACAAATCACAGCACAGCAAATCACAGCACAGCACAGCAAATCACAGCACAGCACAGCAAATCACAGCACAGCACAGCACAGCCCAGCACAGAAAATCGCAGCAAATCACAGCACAGCAAATCGCAGCACAGCAAATCGCAGCAAATCACAGTACAGCATAGCACAGCCCAGCACAGCACAGCAAATCGCAGCAAATCACAGCACAGCACAGCAATTCGCAGCAAATCACAGCACAGCACAGCAAATCGCAGCAAATCACAGCACAGCACAGCAAATCACAGCACAGCCCAGCACAGCACAGAAAATCGCAGCAAATCACAGCACAGCAAATCACAGCACAGCAAAGCACAGCCCAGCACAGCACAGCAAATCGCAGCAAATCACAGCACAGCACAGCACAGCAAATCACAGCAAATCACAGCACAGCACAGCACAGCGGCAGCAGCGGCATCAACCCCAATCCCTTTCTTCTGCCTTCTTAACCATCCAGCTTCATCAGGAGACGAGCGGCATGACAGGTAATGACATTCTCTACACCCAGCCCGGCACAGACCCTGCCACAGGCCTGGCACAGGACCTGCCACACACTGCCATCTGGTGGGCAGCAGAGGATGGGCACAGACCTGAATCCCTGAGCTTCCAGGCTTTGGGTTCAGAGACTGTATTAAATTGATCATAAACTTCAAGAACTTCAAGTCAAAAGTTTGGACACTACATTACGTGTTTTTTCATTATTTTAAAAATGTTTTACATAGATAGATTAATACTCCAAATATTATTTAAAAACATGATTTCAGAATCAGCTGAAAGAAGGAAATAAGGAATCAGGAATGATTTGCTTCTATGAATCGTTTGGATGCCCCTCCCTTATTGTGATGTCGCAATAAACCTGCATAGAACCACCTTGACTCCACCTATTACCCATCAACCCCCACTAGAGCCCCACTACCCACTAGAACAGTTGAAGAAACACCATTAACTACACAGCAGGATTAGCCAGCAGACTTCATCTGAAGGAGGGATCTGTACCTACAGTCTGTAGCAAAGGTAAATAGACAAAATCTGTCTTTAGCATTTTTACTGGGGGCACAAGTCGAATAACATAATTCAGGCATTGCCACCCATGCTATTTATCTAAATATACAGTGGCTTGCAAAAGCATTCATACCCCTTGGAACTTGTTAATATTTTGTCACCTTACAACCAAAAACTTCAATGTATTTTGTTGAGATTTACCAAGTGATAGACCAACACAAAGTAGAATACATGTGTGAAGTTGAATAGAAAAGATGTGTTTTTCAAAATATTATTTTTTTAAATTAAAATGTGAAAAAAGTGTGTCAATACTTAGTAGACACAACTTTAGCTGCAATTGCAGTTTCAAATCTTTTGGGGTTTGTCTCTACCAGCTTTGATCATCTAGAGACTTTTTTGAAGAGATCTTTACTCCATTCTTCTTTATAAAACAGCTGAAGGTCAGTCAGGTTGGATGGAGAGCGTTTGTGAACAGCAGTTTTCATGTCTCTCCACAGAAGATCAATGGGATTTAGGTCAGGACTTTGACTGGGCCAGTCTGACACATTGTAGCTCTGGCTGTATGTTTAGGGTCATCGTCTTGCTGGAAGGTCTGAAATCTTTTACAGCCTTCAACAGGTTTTCTAGCAGGATTGACCTGTTTTTATCTCAATCCATCATTCCATCAACTCTGACCAGCTTCCCAACTCTGTACCAGATGAAGAAAAAAAAGCATCTCCACAGCATGATGCTGCCACCACCATGTGGGGATGATGTTATATGTATCACACTACAAGTACAGTACTTAAAAGAGACTATACTAATACGCTTACATATTACAGGCATATAATGCATTATAAATGTATTCAGAATTGAACTCTAGTCTTTCAAGTGGAGATACCTACTACACTACACTAACGTCTACACCAACGTCTTGCAGCTCAAATTAAAATCTGAAATTAAAAACTATTTAATCCCCCTAGAGATACCTCTCACTGCAAGTACAGTTGCAAGACTTTTGGGTTTGTCTCTACCAGCTTTAAGAATGAGATTTTTGCCCATTCTTCTTTATAAAACAGCTGAAGCTCAGTCAGGTTGGATGGAGAGCGTCTGTGAACAGCAGATTTCACGTCTCTCCACAGAAGATCAATGAGATTTAAGACTGGATCATTCTAACACATGAATATTCTCTGATCTAAACCATTAAACCATTTCACTGTAGCTCTGGCTGTATGTTTAGGGTCATTGTCTTGCTGGAAGGTCTCATGTCTTTTACAGACTCAAGCAGTTTTTCTTCTTCCAGGATTGACCTGTATTTATTTATCTCCATCCATCTTCCATCCATCAACTCTGACCAGCTTCCCATGATGCTGCCACCACCATGTTTCACAGTGGGGATGGTGTTATTTGATACACTACGAGTACAGTACTTAAAAGAGACTGATTTATCATACAGGCGTATACAAGACATAATACGCTTACATATTACAGCTGTTTAATGCATTATAAAATGTATTACTACATTACACTAATGTCTACACCAATGTCTACACCAAGTCATGCAGCTCAGCATCCTGAATTCTGGCAGCTCAGACCCTGACAGCCTCAAACTCTGGGGTTTAGGTTTCTGACTGAACCTGCAGCCCAAAATAAACTGGGAGTGAAGTGAAACAGTTGGTGTAAAGGTAAACGTTGCAGCTCGGTTGGGAATGAGAAGTGACACTTAAAGCGTTTTCCCGTCACCGTCTTTTCCGGACAGCGCTCCTTAAACGCGCTGTAAACACGCGTCCGCAAGAACGCAGAGAAAAAAGAACGAAAATAAACACGCCTGTTTATTTTCTTTCCATTGCATGCAAATGAGCGCGAAGGTCCTCGGGGCGGGTGAATGCGAGCTTTCAGGTTCGGGGGCGAGCAATTTGCGGCTCAACACGTTTTCACAACGCCGGCGAAAGCTGGCACGGGCGGCGCTAACCCGGGCCTGCACAGCGGGCTCCTATTTACCCACGTTCCTGCACGCAGTCAATGGTGTGGAGGAAGCAGTGATCCGGAGCGAGGGAATACCTCGGAGGAGCTGCGTGGAGAAAGACCCCATTCAAAGCTGGAATGACAAATAGCCGGGGCTGTTTACGTACACGCTGTTGACACAAGTACGCATTTGGCTCGGTGGGTTATAGCGAGGTATTCGGGAATAAATCTGAGCGACCCAACCAAACAATGCTAATCTGTGTGGCTAAGAAGTGATTTATTTCAGGGGACTGACGGTTCCTCTAATGACTCACTTATTCACTCACTCATCCCGACACAGATCAGCTTTATAGAAAGAATCTCAGTCCTAATAAACCCTAAATCTGTTCTACTAAACCTTTATCTGTACTGTATTTCAGTACTGCAGGGATTTACACAGGATTTATCAAAGACCGCGGAGAAAATTCAACTAAAGACTGATATACAGCTCATGATTGAGTATTGCATGGTTGTACATTGCTGTTTTATTCTATAAACTACTGACAAAGTAGAAAATGTGAAATGGTCAAAATAAGGGAAAAAAATGCAGTGCTTTCAGACCTAAAATAATGCAAAAAAAAATCAATATTTGATAGAATAACCCTAATTTATAATCTTAATTTTAAGCTTTCATGTGTTTTGGCATTATCACCACCAGTCTTACACACTGCTTTTGCAAAACCTTATGCTTATTACATGCCTAATGCAACGATTCAAACAGTTCTGCTTTGTTTGATGGCTTGTGACCATCCATCTTCAACTTTATTACATACCAGAGGATTTTATTGGGGTTCAGGTCTAGAGATTGACAGTCAACCTTTTTCAAATGTCAGTCAGCAACCACAGGATGTGATTTGATGTCAAGTGACCTACAAAAAGAATGGCAGACAGCAGCTGGAGTGAAGTTTATGGAAAGAACAGTTGGAAACAGGCTCCTAGAGAGTCTCAAGTCATGTAAAGGTAGAAAAAAGCCCTTCATCAATGAGAAGCATTGAAGAGCCAGATTAAAATTTGTAAAAAAAAAAAAAAAAAAAAAAACATAAGAATTGATCCACAGAGGACTTCTCTGATGATCCTACTGATCCGATTCATTTTAAAATGTCTAGATGTTTCTCTAGTATGAGTGAATGGCATATGAGATGTTTTTTTATGGGGAAAAAAGGTGCCTTGGTGTTTCTGTTTTGCCCTGCTTTAGTTCACTGTATTAGTGGTCTCTGAAGAAAGACAGGATTTCAGCTCTTGTCCATGAATATTTATACATGCAAATATATCGCCTCCGATTGGCTGACAACACTGCAGCAGAGAACGACTAATTGTCTTCCCTCCAGACTTAATTTTACAGCTCTAAAACTAAAACGGCAAAACGGACAGGCAGCATTCCCTCCCCACAGTATTAATAACTTTTCTTACAGGTAAACTAACTGTACTAAACTCTTACCTCAGACTTGTGGTTCGATGCTTGGGCAGTGTCACCATGCTGAAGCCTCAGAGTCTATATACGTTCTATATCATACAATTTAGAAGCAAACGGCCCCACTTTGACCGGTGTTCTGTTGAGTTGAGCTGCCTTGTAAAACCATGCTTCCCTAGAGTATATTTAAGGTCTCGCTAAAACACAAAATCAACCGGAGATCCGATTTAAACCTATAATTACTCACGGGTTGACATATCAAAAATGCATATCACAGTATTTTTTCAAGATTCTGACAGTTTCACTGTATATCACAGTATTTTTATTATTATTTTTTGCATGACTGGGCTTTAATATAGGTTTGTGAGTTGCTGTACTGTTAGGAGTACATATAATATAAAACACTAAGGCTTTAAATTAAGGCTTTGATTAGTATTGGGTTTACTTTGTCCCACAAATATATACACAATATTTGAAGAAATCAGACTTTATTATCAAAAAATAGCTAAAGAATGTAATAATAAAAATATACCTTAATAATAGATACGCTAACAAATTTAGCAAGGATCCCTTTTTATAAAATTAAATATTTTAATAAATAGTTCCATAAACACTATAAACAAACCTAAAATACTCAGTGTTTAAGTATTTAAAATAGATATGTCTCAAAAGTTAGGGTAACACTTTATAATACAGCTCATGTTTTAGAGGGTAAGTTTCCTTTACTTACAGAGTAACTTCTCTGAATAAACCAGTACATTAAAAATACCTTTAAATGTACTTTAACTGTAGGTATAAGTAAAGTACAACCAGGAACACAGAGTCTAACAACTAGGTAACTTTCTGAAACTTAGCTTGTACTTTCCCAACACTTATGTTGTAACTGCTCTTTATGAATCAGTAAATACTAAATACTTATAAGGTCCTACTTGTGTAATGTAGATACAAATAAAACACAGGAGAACCTGCAATTTCCCTAAACTTATAAAGGCTTGATTTCAGTCACACTCCAGGAGTTGTTATTATTCTAATAATTTTATTTTTGAGTTTGAAAAAGAAGATGAGAATTTGATTTATGCTTTAAAATGGTCACTGGTGGAGCAGCTAAAACAGTCAGGGTAGAGCAGGAAGAAAACTTATAGTTTGTCATAGTAATGTCAAGACTCAAATACAATAGTATCAATATATCTTGAATAACAATCAGGAATGCTGAGATTCTAAAAAAAATGTATTCATTAATACACAGAAACCACAAGACTTTATAGTAATGGTTAATAAACTCACACCTCACTTGATTTCTACTGTTCTTACTCTATAAGTACTCAGTATTTCCTCAGTAAATCCTCAGAAACAACAGGAAGCATCGGGCTGTATTATGTAGTGTACAGTGTTTTACCGTTCTTACTCTGTAAGTAAAACGTGGGCTGTATTATAAAGTGTTACCCAAGTTAGATACAAGTTTAATATTAATTTACTATATATGTTATATCTCAAGCTATTGGCATTAATCATTGTTCTGACATTGAACCCAATGTTCCAGTCTTTACTTTCAGCCAGATAAGATCTATAGAACATTGGTGGTGAGCTGGGTGCTGGATTATCTGCAGATCAGTCGTTTGGTAGAAAGTGAGTCTAACAGTAGTAAAAACTTCTCTACCTGTCTGGATTTTTCTATCTGTAACGGTAACGTCACGAAGCTCCAGCAGAACACCCAGCCTGAACCCGCGACTCGGCCCCAGGCCCTCATTAACCCCTTTTGATAAGAGAGACGATAATGTGCGACGCTTCGCCAAAACCAAACGGAGCCTTGATGCATCATTTACTGCAGATAACATTCCCCCGACTGGAATACGTGATGAATTATCCATTTCCTCTCCTGCAATCTCACAGTTTCCTGTTCCTGCATTCCCGTTGTCTCGGATGACCTTTGCTATTGCATTATTCTGTTTTATCTTCTTTCAGCGTAATAGGAAATGGCTCTTCAGTCGGTAGACCTCTGAAGGTGTGCGTCGTGTTGTGCTGAATGTCACGCCGCATTAGGAAGTGCAGGTCAAATGAGGTTTTTATATTTGATTTATCTGTATTTATTGGAGAAAAGCGTGCTTCTAAATTTAGTGTGTACAATTTCCCTCCTATATTCTTCTATAAGGAACTGAGAGAAACAGCATTATTAATATAAAAGCTCATATATCACTAAAATAGACTATTAATCTTCTGATAAAGCTAATCCGGGACTACCGCACTCATCTCATACTGTCTCTGAATGTTTTAGTGATTTAGGCACATGTGAGCATCAATGTTCCGCAAGAAATATACTTATATACATACATACAGTAACATTCAATGTTTTTCTTTATTTTTTTTTTATTTAATTTATTTACTACTTTGTAGATTAATATTAAAGATATGAAAACAATTAAAGTTGACATATGGAATTACGAAGCAAACAGTAAAAAAAAAGTGTTAATTGTGTTATTCCTCCACATTAATCCCCTGATCTAAACCTGATGAACTGAGATGGTGATTTAATTGGGATGAGCTGGAGATTCATATACACAAGTACAGCTGATGGACAATGAAACTGAAACACCTGTCATCATTTTGGTGTGGAATTTTAGGTTTCATGGCTAAATTGGAGCAGCCTGGTGTTCAATCTTCATTAATTGCACATTATTGCACCAGTAAGAGCAGAGTGTGAAGGTTCAATTAGCAGGGTAAGAGCACAGTTCTGCTCTAAATATTGCAATGCACACAACATTATGGGGGACATACCAGAGTTCAAAAGAGGACAAATTGTTGGTGCACGTCTTGCTGGAGCATCTGTGATCAAGACAGCAAGTCTTTGTGATGCATCAAAAGCCACAGTATCATCAGCAGGCTAATGTCAGCATACCACCAAGAAGGACCAACCACATCCAACAGGATTAACTGTGGACGCTGTAAGAGGAAGCTGTCTGAAAGGGATGTTCGGGTGCTAACCCGGATTGTATCCAAAAAACATAAAACCACGGCTGATCAAATCACGCAGAATTCAGTGTGCACCTCAACTCTCCTGTTTCCACCAGAACTGTCCGTCACCACAATAAATTAGTGTGCTCTAAAACCAGGTGTTTCAGTTTCATTCTCCAACTCCTGTATCTCCAAATGTTCAGGAACTAAAGTTAGCATAAACGTTCAAGAACTTATAAGTACAGTAGAACACAAGAAAGGCTGCATAAGTGTCCTAGACTTTTTCACACAAATTTTAGGTGATTAAGATTATAAAGGAACACATAATGAATCACGTAGTAACTAAAAAGTGTTAAACAAACCAAAATACTCTGTGAAGAAGCTTTTGGGAGATCTTATCGGGGGACCCAACCAACGTTAAAATGTGGTTGAAATATGATTAAAGTAATGTATGTTGTTGTTTCAACATTGAATCAACATTTAATGTTAAATGGTTGTGCAAACGTTGAAATTTAAGGTTAAATCAACATAATGTCCTCAACCTTCTGCCTTTTGAATTAGCATTTTACATTTCATTACCATGTAATTTCCCAAAAACGGTTGGATGGAGGAATGAAAAAGTGTTTTACTCCTATTTGCAGTAACTGCTTTTTAATTTGGCACAAATTCTTTACCATATACCTGGGGGAATAAATGTTCAAGTTCTATTAGTTTTACTGT
This sequence comes from Astyanax mexicanus, assembly GCF_023375975.1. Classification (NCBI taxonomy): domain Eukaryota; kingdom Metazoa; phylum Chordata; class Actinopteri; order Characiformes; family Acestrorhamphidae; genus Astyanax; species Astyanax mexicanus. Next base: position 3,903,218 of record NC_064415.1, read on the forward strand.
TTTAGTGTTTTTGAGATCAGATGTTCAATAATCAGACTGGTAGTGGTGGTGGGTAACTTTCCTTATACTCAGCTTTACAACAGTGATGTAAGTCTAATGTTAACTATAGAATTTTCTAGTTTTAGTGAGCTATAGTTTATTAAAGGTTAAACGTGCGACATTGAAACAATCCAACGTTGATTCAACCAAAACATTAACGTTGATCAATGTTGAAATGCCAGCTTGGAAGTTGTTAACTTGTGGTTTCTGAGGCTGGTAACTCTGATGAACTTATCCTGTACAACAGAGGAAACTCTTGCTCTTCCTTCCCTGGGGTGGTCCTGATGAGTGCCAGTTCCATCATTATACTGTTTTGGATGTTTTTTTTTTTTTGCAGTAACTGCATTTGAGGATCCTTTCAAAGTTCTTGAAATTCTTTTTTTTTTTTTTTTTTTTTTTGATTGACTGACATTAAATCCACTGTTTGAGACCATTTTGTCTTCAGCGTTGATTATGATTTACAAGGTAAAAACACAGTCAGCAGATAAAGCACAGTGTGATATCGGTTTTTGACTAATGGTAAGAATAAGTGTTCCTTTTTTATAATAAATGTTGTGATTTTAATTAATTTGTGCCTTTTTTTCTATTTGTTAATTGGCTCTGCAAGTGTGAGTAGAAGCACCTTGTTGATTTTAAAATAGAAAGTGCTAAAAACGTGCCACATGTGTAAGCTAGATAACATTAATATATCAAACCGAACCGAACTGTGGCCACACTGTAACGTTGCATCCTTAATGTTCACTACTACAGTTTCTGTATTCGGTGAGAAATTTGTTTATCAAGCTATCTGGCTGTTAATTCCTGTTATTCATCTTGTAAATAAACCTGTCATTACTTTTTACTCGGCAAGCGTCACTTCTATCTGTCTAGCATTACATAATGTACAATACAGAAGAGTTTAAATACAGCATAACTGTTCTACACTGTGTATATCGTCGCTGTCCCATGAAAAACACTTATCTCCATTTTTGTCGATTTTTAGTTTACTACAGTATTTGAACATACAAACTGTCCCTTACACTGTGCCAAAATTTCTTGATGAACGGACCAACAGAAACTTATCAAAATGACTTGAAATAAACTCTTTTTACATTGACTTTTATTAAGAGTTTACCAGGTTTTTTCTCTCTCCTGTAAAGTTGCTGTTTTGGAGATAAGTGTTTTTCATTGGACAGCGACGATATTAAGGGTTCTGTATTGAGGGTTCTGGAGCAGGGTGTCGGCTGTGTTGACCGGGCTGTTCCGGGGTGCCGGTCGGTGCAGGCGGATGAGTGGATGTTAATGGGGAGCGACACCTGACTGCCTGCTGTAGGAAGCGCAGATCCCTGCGAGAGCGCTGGCAGGGCACCAGGCCATAAACGCAGCACTCAGCGCCCCGCTGCAGCCTGTCAAACACACACACACACACACACACACACACACACAGGCAGCTTTCTGTGGCCCTGGAGCACATAAGAGCCCCTGTCTCCGGCGGCTGGGGTTTTAGGGTTTTATTTTTGCGCTGTGGTGTGCGCTCTCGCTGGCTGCAGCCCCGGGGCCACGCCGCCGTCCCTCCGTGTTCCCGGAATACCGAATACTGCCGCGCTTCAGGAGGAGCACACAGCTCCAGCCATGAGCTTAAATTAGGCGTGGTGAGGCGGGAGGGGGGTGGGGTTGAGGCCTGGCCTGGGCCGGGCTTGGCTGAGCGGGTGGGGACGGACAGGGCCCGGGGGAGGTCGGCGGCACTGCAGTGTCGGATGGTATTAGCAGGACAGTAGGGGACATGCTTTCAATATGAAAGCTCCTCATGTCCACAATAAGCTTTCAATAAGAGTTCAGAGACTGTCTGAACCCACTAATAACGAGCCACCGTCAGAACGTCTGCAGGAACTGCAGCCCTGGACAATACGAGCGATGGTCCTCAGAGACCCCTCTCAGATGGCCGGCCAAGGGCATGGGGTTTTGGTTTTCAGTCATGGTTTCACGCTGCACTCCGGCCAAACACTGATGATGTGCAACGTGCGTCAGAAAACAGCCGCTGGAAAGTTTATTTCCATTTCCAGAGCCAAAAATATGAGGAAAAAATGTTTAAAAAAAAGGCATTAATTTACCTGAATGAATTCATAGTGCTATACATACATTAGTACCACAGTATCGCAATGCAGAGTGAAGACGATCCATTTCAATCTTCGTTGGACGTCTGATGTAAAATCTATTTAATTGCACACAAAACAAACCTAATATATTTTATGTAATTTAATAATATTCATGCATGCATTGCTTTCATATAAATGCATGCATTACTGTATTTCAGGCCTTAAAGGCTAGTGATGACGTGACAATAAATAACGATGTGATTTTAAGGTGGTCTTAATCATGATTTGGTACAAAAGCATTAGCCATGAAAGCCTATATCTTCAAATTACCACATTTATTTATTTATTTATTTGTGTATTTATCTTTATCTATTTTGTTACACTCTATTTTTGTTGTATTCTTTTATTTGGTTATCTTATTTCATCTATATTATCTATTTTAACAATAGCTCTTGGGTGTAAACTAGAGAGATCACCTCATTCACCACATGTGATGCGAATGACAATAAAATCTCCTTGAATCCTTGAACTTAAGCAGTTTGTGAAAAAAAAAAACATTTAAAACGATTGAAATGTTTAAAAACAATGTTCCTCAAAGAAAAACTGAAAGCGATTTGCATTGTGATCTTCTGAGTAGAGATGAAAATGATGATCCAGACTGTTCTGAACAGCAACAAGTCGAAAAGAGGTTGTGTTATGATATGGGGGCGTGTCAGTTCACTTTTGTGATGCAGCATTAAAGCAGAAAAGTCTTAGAGCAGCAGGTTTGGTGACGTAGGGCTGAACACAGTTAAGGGGTTAAGGGGACACAACAGTATGCAGAGTAAACCTAGTAAAGACAGTTAACTTACCTACAGAAAAACAGGACATTTAGAGATAATGTTTCCGGATTTGACTATTTAAAAAAAATAAAAAAAAAAGTCAATGCAGGTGAAACCTGGCAACCTAAACACAGAAAGTTTTTCAGCTCCGACAAAATATCAATCAAAATATGGCTGATTTTGTGTAGTCTTACCTGGGTGTAGTCTTACCTGGGTGTAGTCTTACCTGGGTGTAGTCTTACCTGGGTGTAGTCTTACCTGGGTGTAGTCTTACCTGCAAAAATAAAAAATAAATAAATAAATAAAATACGTATGTAAATCATTCAAATGAAAGTAATTCGGTAATTATAACAGTAAAGATTCATTATAATTAACATAAAAATAAATATCTTAATAATTTGTTATTTATGGGTTTCTTTAATAACATTGTTTAATTTAATTGTTAATTTTCTTTTGATTCATTTGTTTATTTACATAACTATTTATTTCTGCATTCATTTATTTCCCAATTGAATTTATGAATTTTTTTATTTCTGATTTTCATTCTCCTTATATAAAAATGAAGGGGCTGTCCAGCAATGATGTCACGGTGTCTTAGCATTCCTATTGGTTGATCGATGTCAGATACCCTAGATTGATTGTACATGTCCTTTTACTTTGGTGGTAACTTTGGTAATGTGGAAGATTATTTAATAAAGATTAGTTAGATCGTAATACAGACTTTGAGGCGAGCAGCATTAGCAGCTGCCCCTCTGAAATAAATGAATGCAGAAAGCAGAAATAAATAGTTATGTAAATAAATAAACAAATGAATCAAAAGAAAAATTAAACAATGTTCATAAAGAAACCCATAAATAACAAATTATTAAGATATTTATTTTTATACATATGTATTTATTTTTATGTTAATTATCATTATCCTTTACCGTTTTAATCACCACATTACTTTTATTGAGTGATTTACTTATGTTTTTTATTTGTTTATATATTTTTAATTTTGAAAGTTTTGGTCAATCAACAATATTACAAGAAAACAGTGTTCTTAAAAGTACTCAAAAAATCAACACAGCGTCCAGCAACACAAAAATAATGAGCTCACCCAGTTCCTTGAGGTATTTCCACAGTTAGGAGCAGAAAGATGAGTAAAAAACACGACCAGCAATTCTCCACCAGACCTGTCTCCCCAAACCTTCATTCTCCATGAAAATGGCCGCCACACTTTCCTCTTCCTGTTCTCAAGCAGGGGGATATATTCAAAATAAGAGTCCCCTTTTGAAATGAGCAGGAAACAGTTTTAAAAATAAACAAAATAGGAAATAGGAGAATCTTATCATAGGGCCATCTAAAAAAAATCGAATATCTTTGAAAAGTTATGTTATTTCAGTAATTGAGTTAATAATGTTAAACTTATATATTATATAGATGTATTAAACACAGAGTGATCTATTTTAAGCATTTATTTATTTTATTGTTAATGATTATGAAGCTTACAGCCAATGAAAACCCAAAAATCAGTGTCTCAGAAAATTAGAATATCATATAACTAAGACCAATTGGTACTTTTTTTTGTGTGTGGGCAGTGTGCCAAGTCCTGCTGGGAAATGAAATCCACATCTCCATAAAAAAGGTTGTCAGTAGCAGAAGGATGAAATTTTGCGGGAAAACAAAACTGCACTGACTTTAGACTTGATAATAAAACACAGTGGATCAACACCAGCAGATGACATGTCTCTCCAAACCATCACTGATTGGTGGAAACTTCACACTAGACCTCGAGCAGTTTGGACTGTGTGTCTCTCCACTCTTCCTCCAGACTCTGATCCCTTGATTTCCTTCAAATGAAATGTAAAATTTACTGATGATCAGTGATGGTTTGGAGAGTCATGTCTGTCATCTGCTGGTGTTGATCCACTGTGTTTTATTATCAAGTCTAAAGTCAGTGCAGTTTTGATTTAATTTTCCAGCAGGACTTGGCACACTGCCTACTCTGCAGAAAGTACGAATTGATCTTATATAATATTCTAATTTAATTTTCTGATACACTGATTTTTGGGTTTTTATTGTTTTTATTATTATTTATAATCATCAACAATAAAATAAATAAAGGCTTAAAATAGATCACTCTGTGTTTAATACATCTATATAAAATATACATGTTTCACATTTTTAACTGAATTACTGAAATAAAGTAACTTTTCAAAGATATTCTAATTTTTTGAGATGGCCCTGTATAATCTCAGTGAGAAGTAAATAGAAGAAAAAAGGAAATAAAGGACTTTATTAACTGTGGGGTAACCTAAACAACAATATCCTTCTATTCATTTAGTAATAAAATAAAAATATAGAAAAATATAGATATTTCACAGGTCTCGTTATGCGGTGGTGTTTAGGCGTGGGACAATATATTGGTATATTGATACATTGTTTTGTATCGGTCATATCATATTGTATCAATATCGGGTGTTATAGGGGACATTCCAGGATTTTGGTACATTTCCTGTCCCACCACTTAAATTTCGAATGTACATATCCAAAATATCTAAATGACTGTTTTTGTGAACAATGTTCTTGTTATAAGACAAACTGTAAAATATGGTGGAAAAATAAGCTCTTTCGATATTATTCAAAAGACCGAATACCGAAAACCTCAAAAAATGGCTGTTTTCTCTTGTCCCACTCATTGGGTGAACAACTCCTTTGGCAAATTTAACAATTAAAATAAGCTCTAAATAAACGACTTCCTCTTGTATATTGTTGATCTGCATCTCCTTTACTTATGAAAACAACTTCTTTGGTCTACATTGTTTTGCATGTTACAGTTTTTATGCTGTTAATTTGTGTCCCACAACATGCGCTCAACCCTGTTACCATAAGGAATTTTACCTGCAGAGAAAGAGTTAAAAATATTTGTCTACTGGCACAAAGGAAGTGACATCACAAGGACATTTGCTGCCCACATGGCAAGACCAAGAGTAAGTGCTCTAACAATTTTCAATTTTTTTTTTCCAAATATGTTTGTCCAAGTTGTGTGAGTCACTCAGTGAACTCAACCCTGTTACTCATATTGTAAGACTAATAATGAGTAGAGTCAAAATTTACTTTATATACTTATATAATCATGTTTGTCCTTGATCTTGTATACATAGCTAAATTTTACAGTTAGCATCTGTTCCTGGGGTAAACCACAACTTAGCCTAGATTTACAACCCTGTTACTCGCAACCCTGTTACTGTAAGTTACCAAATATATTGCGTAATCTAATTTAAAAAACTGCTTTGATACCTGAGCTTGACGGATCAAACTTTTTGATAGTCTATTACCTGTATTTAATAAATATATGACTAAAAATGATCAAATATCCTGAAATGTACCAAAATCCTGGAATGTCCCACAGATATGGATGTGACTTGGATGGGTGAGCGAATACGTTTGGCAGTATAGTGTACGTTGGGTTCATACTGTCTGATGTTAAAGAACATCTTCATTTGATCTTCATGAGATAAATGGAAGGAGGAAACCCATCCTGTGTAAAGAATTGACTCTATCTGATGTAACAGATCTGCAGAACCTGGTTTTAATTTCATGTTAGAGACTTCCTGTATAATATATGATCCAAGACACGAACAATTCCCCGCTTAATCACTTAAACGACAATGATGTATTATTTCTACGATGATAACCTTTAGCCTGGAGCTAATGACAACATCAAAAGCTTTCATATTTTATCTCAGCAGAACAGGCCCCGCCCACTTCTCCTCTGCATCTGGCAGCTGTGTCCTGCTGGCTGTATTGATGTCCTTCACACGCCTCCTCCATATGGACCCGTCAGGCAGGTAATTCACTCTTCTGTGATTAAGAGAGCACAGGCTCCTCGTTAGCATCGCAGTGCATTACACAGTCTTCAGAGTGTCTGTCTGACAGATGGGAGGGTTCTAGAGATAACCAGACACTGGTTCTGGTTCCTGGAGCCTGTGATGCTTATCAATAAATTCTTGAAAATATATATATTCTTTACAGTACCAGCAAAAAGTCTGGACAAACCTTCTTATTCAATGTTTTAATCATTTTTATACATATAATTTCCCTACACTGCAAAAAAAAATCCATTGGCAAAAACGAGACAAAATATATGCAAATTAACCCTTGTGTGGTGTTCGGGTCTGTGGGACCCGTTTTCATTTTTCATCCAAATGATACTAAAAAAATATTTTTTCTAACTCAAACTCATTGGCATTGGTTTATTTTTTGTGAAAAACATATATCAAAACACATTTTCAATAAACACACACTGTACACCCCCCCCCCCCCCCCCCAACACACACACAAACACACACACACACATTTATATTACATACAGTATGTTTGGCCAAGGGCTAATAAACATTGCTTCATTTGTAAATTTGAAACTAAACAAATTTTCTACTCATATCTTGAGTTTAATTCATTTTCTTTTACATTTTATTAAAAACTAATAAAAAAAGAGTAGCACTTTTTAAAAGAAATGTAACATAAGAAAGGTAAAGGGCAAATATTAACCATGTAAGCTGTTTATATTGCTTGCAATTTAGGTGAAGCAAGCGTGTGTAAAGCATTTTAATGTAAAATTGCTTAATTTTGCTGAATTAAATACAAGTAACAAAGTAAACAAGTAACAAAAATATGAACTCCACACAAGGGGAAAAAAATCTGCCAATGGGGCAAGCAAAAAAAAGCAATGGCAAAGTCTCAAAATGAGTGAAGTAACACCTAAATCAAGCACAAAAGTCACTGTTTTTGGACACACGAATCAGAATAACTTGATTGCTGCTTGGTTGTGCTTATTTTGAGTTCAAATGACTTAAAATAAGGTACAAATTCTAAGTAAGAATGATTAAGATAATTATCCTAAAATGAGCGAAATAATCTAACACACAATGCTTAGTAACACAAAAACTCTTATCAGTGAAGAAAATAAGATTAATTGCCTTAAATTTAGAAAATTTCACTTGCTAAGATTTAGTTTTTTGCCGTGTACATAGTAAATGAATAGAGAAGTGATCTATCAGACTATGAAGAAACACATAAGGATTCATGGAGTAACTTAAAAACTGTGTTAAACAAACCAAAAATACCGTTAACGTGTGATTTCTGAGGGTGGTACAGAGGAAACTCTTGCTATACCTTAACCAGGACCAGGGCAGTCCTGATGAGTGCCAGTTTCAGCATTTTAATATATTTGATGGTCTTTTTTGCGACTGCACTTGAGGATACTTTTAAATGTCTTGAAATTCTTCTTAAAGTATTTTTTTATATATTTATTTAGTTGAGTAGTTGTTGCTTCTCATAATCTGGATTAGAACATTACTCAAATATTCACTATTCACTGTATACCTGTAACTCTACCTCTTCACTACTTTACTTTAACTGATGCTCTCAAACACTTTATTAAGAGACAAGAAATTCAAGTAATTAACTCTTGATGAGTTCAGCACAGCTGTTAACTGAAAGCCTGAATTCCAGGAGACTCTACCTCATAAAGCTGACTGAGAAAATCCAGTTTAACCCTTTTTTGTTTAATAAATAATTCCATATGATTTGCAGATGCAGAACATTTTAAAATAATGATAAAACACTGAATTTAAGGTGTGTCCAAACCTGTGACTGGTACTGTATCTACTATATCGTCGCTGTCCAATGAAAAACACTTATTTTCATTTTTGTCGATTTTTAGTTTACTCCATAATTTGAACAGACAAACTGTCCCTTACACTGTGCCAAAATTTCTTGATGAACGGACCAATAGAAACTCTTCAAAATGACCTGAAATAAACTCTTTTTACATTGACTTCTATTGAAAGTTTACAAGGTTTTTTCTCTCTCCTGCAAAGTTGCTGTTTTGGAGATAAGTGTTTTTCATTGGACAGCGATGAAATGCACTGTATTATTAATATGAATGGAATGATAAAGGTAAGCTTATATGATGAATAAATACATTAGAAATAGACACATACATAAATAAAATAAAATAAATATAATTATCATTATATGTATTTACATTTAAGCATAATTAAGACGACTGTATTTCTTTCAGACACTTGTATGAATCCCAGAAAATCCAAAGTCTAGAAGGTAAAGTATCTGAAGACTGTATATCTGTAGTTCTGTAGAGTTAGTACTGGTCCTGAGCTCAGTCTCCTGTGATAAACTCTGCTGATCTCAGCTGATCTCAGATCTGTAGAGCTTCTTCTCTCACAGACGTTCCCAAAGCCTCCAGCTCCTCCTGCTGGACAGTAAGCCTGCAGAAATACCAGAGCTGTCAGAATCAATAAAGCATGTCTTTAGTGTTGCAGTATAACTTTAATAGTTAATATTTCTCACTGTGTAACAAAACCCTTTTATACAACATATCTCTCTCTACTTATCTCTATTTCTTTCTCTTTCCTTCTCACTCTATCTGTATACTTTATCTGTATACTTGTTTCTATTTATTTCTCTCTACTGGGGCAGCTGCTATCGATTATCGAAAAATCGATTTGATTAATCGAGTAATCGGATAAAACATAAAATAAGAGATTTCAGAATATAAGAAATTTCACTTAATAATGAATGACCAATTGGTTTAATGTTTTAATTCACAACTTTCTTTTCCACACAATAGAAAAAACCCCCACAAAATATACAAATACCACAAGTAATAATTTAATAATTAAATAAATTAAGTTAAATTATTTCAACTTAGGATTTCTTTTAAGTATTAAAGATAGATAGATAGATAGATAGATAGATAGATAGATAGATAGATAGATAGATAGATAGATAGATAGATAGATAGATAGATAGATACAATTAAAATTAATTAAATGATTAACTAAGGCACAGGAAATTAATTGATCAATTTTTTTTAATCGAGTAACTCGTATTACTTGAATAATCGCTTCACCCCAATCTGCTTCTAATAAACACACCTACCCTACCCTACCGTTACAGCTATATGGGTTTAACATGATCCTCCAAAATCTACAAACCATTGAAATCAAAACATATCACCACCATCATCATCATCATCATCAACAACAACATATAAAAAAATGAAAATAAAAAAATGAAAAAAGTAGTAGAGAGAAAGAGCAAAACAGAAGTAGAGAAAAGAGAGAGAGAGAAGAGAGTGAGAAGTCGAGAGAAATAGGAGTAGAGAAAAAAGAGAGAAGGAGAGAGTGAGAAGTAGAGAGAAAGAGCAAAACAGAAGTAGAGAAAAAAGAGAGAGAGAAGAGAGTGAGAAGTAGAGAGAAAAAAGAAGTAGAGAGAAAGAGCAAAACAGAAGTAGACAAAAAAGAGAGAGAGAGAAGAGAGTGAGAAGTCGAGAGAAAAAGAAGTAGAGAAAAAAGAGAGAAGGAGAGAGTGAGAAGTAGAGAGAAAGAGCAAAAGAGAAGTAGAGAAAAAAGAGAGAGAGAATAGAGTGAGAAGTAGAGAGACAGAGCAAAACAGAAGTAGACAAAAAAGATAGAGAGAAGAGAGTGAGAAGTCGAGAGAAATAGGAGTAGAGAAAAAAGAGAGAGAAGGAGAGAGTGAGAAGTAGAGAGAAAGAGCAAAACAGAAGTAGAGAAAAAAGAGAGAGAGAAGAGAGTGAGAAGTAGAGAGACAGAGCAAAACAGAAGTAGAGAAAAGAGAGGGAAGCAGTGAGAAAGAAAGAGAATACAGAGAATTTTCATGACCTTTCAAACCCTGTATTCATTGGAATAATGTAATGGAATTAATAAAATTAAAGCATTAAATGAAAAGACTGGCACTGTATGAATAACAGGATATAAAAAGTGAAACTCTGATTTCAGTTTCGTCTGAAGTATTTTACTGTAAGTATAATACAATTTAAAATAATTAAATCATTATTTTAAATTATGAGAACCAGAAGTTACAGTATTCTGATTGAAAACTAATTAAAAATGGCAAGTTTTCTTTTTTCCTTTTTTCCAAACCATAAACCAAAGAATGTCAACAAGAGTAAGTTCCCGAATGTTCCTGAGTGACCCGGCGGCTGTAAACAGAGCGCAGGTGGGAGTATTTCTGAGGAGGTGTGTAAAAGCTGTGCAGGTGAAGGGTAAATGTCCTCACTGTGTGCGGAGTCACTGTGTGCGGAGTGTGTTAGGCGTCTCGTCTCGGCTCGGACGTTCTTCTGGAAGTCAGGAACTCTTGATTCTCAGTAAGACTTAATCCACTGTAAGACACGCCTGTAATAAACACAACACAACTCATAGTCCTGTAAACATCACCACTATATATCACCTGTTACCATCATCACCCCTATAATACAGTATACTGTAGATACCTGCAGCTTTTATAATGTGGAAACTAATGGTGCTACAGGTAAATAAATATAATGTATAATAACATAATAATCAAAATAAAATAAAAATTATTATTTTAATTTATTAAAAAAATATCAGTAATAAGATTGACAGAGCTGGACTGATATCACAGAAATCCTGTTCTACACTGAGACTGTTATCATGAAATATTACATCTGCACTGTGATTCTACTTGTTCTGTGGTGTTATTCTACCTGTCCTGCACTGTGATTCTACTTGTTCTGTGGTGTTATTCTACCTGTCCTGCACTGTGATTCTACTCGTCCCGTGGTGTTATTCTACCTGTCCTGCACTGTGATTCTACTTGTTCTGTGGTGTTATTCTACCTGTCCTGCACTGTGATTCTACTCGTCCTGTGGTGTTATTCTACCTGTCCTGCACTGTGATTCTACTTGTTCTGTGGTGTTATTCTACCTGTCCTGCACTGTGATTCTACTCGTCCTGTGGTGTTATTCTACCTGTCCTGCACTGTGATTCTACTTGTTCTGTGGTGTTATTCTACCTGTCCTGCACTGTGATTCTACTCGTCCTGTGGTGTTATTCTACCTGTCCTGCACTGTGATTCTACTCGTCCTGTGGTGTTATTCTACCTGTCCTGCACTGTGATTCTACTCGTCCTGTGGTGTTATTCTACCTGTCCTGCACTGTGATTCTACTCGTCCTGTGGTGTTATTCTACCTGTCCTGCACTGTGATTCTACTCGTCCTGTGGTGTTATTCTACCTGTCCTGCACTGTGATTCTACTCGTCCTGTGGTGTTATTCTACCTGTCCTGCACTGTGATTCTACTCGTCCTGTGGTGTTATTCTACCTGTCCTGCACTGTGATTCTACTTGTTCTGTGGTGTTATTCTATCTGTCCTGCACTGTGATTCTACTTGTTCTGTGGTGTTATTCTACCTGTCCTGCACTGTGATTCTACTCGTCCTGTGGTGTGCTTCTACCTGTCCTGCACTGTGATTCTACTCGTCCTGTGATGTGATTCTACCCACCCTGCAGCCTTATTCTACATATCCTAAAGTGTGATACAAGCTGTCGTCCTGTGGTGTGCTTCTATCTATATTGTGATGTGATTCTAGCAGTCTTGCTGTGTTAGTGTACCCATCCTGTGGTGTGATTCTACCTGTCCTGCAGTCTTATTCTACACATCCTGAAATGTAATACTAGGTGTCCTGTGATGTGATACTATCCATATTTTGGTGTGATTCTAGCAGTATTGCTAATACTGTACCCTTCCTGTGTTCCCTTCTATCTTCATCTACTTGTCCTGTGGTGTGATTTTCCACATCATGTCAAGTGATTCTGCAGTATGATTCTAACTGTCTTGTAGTGTTATTCTACCGACCCAGCAGTCTTGTTCTACTTGTCCTGTGGTGTTATTTTCCCCACCTTGCACTGTTTCTACAGTCTTGCTGTGTTATTCTAACCACCCTGCAGTCTTATTCTACACATCCTGAAATGTAATATTAGTTGTCCTGCGGTGTGATTTTATTATCTTGGGTTGTGGTTCTAAAATTATTGCAGCATGTGATTCTAGCAGTCTTGCTGTGTACTCTATCCTCATCTACTTGTCCTGTGGTGTGATTCTCCAGATCATGTCATGTAATTCTTTCAGTCATGCAGTGTATGATTCTGTCTGTCCTGTGGTGTGATTCTACTCAACATGTGGTGTGATTCTTTCCATTCTAAATGTGATACTATCAGTCCTGCAGTATTATTCTACCTGTCCTGTGGTGTGATACTCCCCGTCCTAAAATGAGCTTTTACTCATCTCGTGGTGTGATTCTCCTTGTCCTGTGGTGTGATTATTTCAGTCTTGCAGTATGATTCTACCTGTCCTGTGGTGTAATCCTTTCCTGCATGTGATGTGGTGATGGCAGTACCTGTTTTATTACGGTTCGCTCTCCAGCTGGACCCTTTCTCTGAGTCCAGCTTCATCTTCTCCAGCTGCTGTTCCAGAAGCACAGATCTGCGCCGCTCATCCCGAAGTTTCTGCTCAGTCTCCACACACCTCCTCTTCCCCTCCTCCACACTGCAAGAGAGCGTCAGGACTAACTCACTGATCTCTGCTATAAATGTGTTCAACAAATTCACTAAATACAGAAATCACATTAAAACAGCCTAAACAATGTTTAATAAAGCAGAAATCACAAAGTATATTTTAGTCTTTTATCAAGATGATCTGAGTTCATTTTAATTAAGTGAACTGTATTGTAAGTGCAAAAAATAAACAAAATAAAATATTTTGCACTTTGTACTTTCAAATAAAATAATATAATATAGTAATTAATTCTACACATTATTCATTGTTATTCTCCATGTCCTGCAGTGCTATCCTACCAGTCCTGTGGGGTGGTTCTACCAATCCTAAAATGTGATTCTACACCTCCTGTAGTGTGATTCTACCTGTCCTGTGGAGTGATTCTACATGTCTTTTTGGGTGATTCTATTTCTGCTGCAGTTTTATTCTACTCGTCTTGTCGTGTAAGTCTACAGGTCTTTTTTGGTGATTCTACTTGTCTTTGAGATTCTATTCATCCCATGGGGTGACTTCACATGTGTTTTTGGGGGATTCTACTTGTACTGCAGTGTTATTCTACCTATCCTGTTGAGTAATCATACCTGTCCTGTGGAGTGATTCTACATGTCTGTTTGGGTGAATCTACTTGTCCTGCAGTTTTATTCTACCTGTCCTGCAGTGTATTCTACTTGTCCTGTAGTGTTATTCTACCTGTCCTGGGGGGTGATTCTACAGGTCCTTTCTGGTGATTCTACATGTCATGCAGAGTTATTCTACTCATCCCATGGAGTGATTTCACTTATCCTGTAGTGCTATTTTACTTGTCTTGTTGTGCGAGTCTTCCTGTCCTTTTGGGTGATTCCACTTGTCCTGCAGTGTTATTCTACCTGTCCTGCAGTGTGATTCCACTTGTCCTAAAGTGTTATTCTACCGGCCTTTTTTGTGATTCTACTTGTCCTGCAGTGTTATTCTACCTGTCCTTTTGGGTGATTCCACTTGTCCTTCAGTGTTATTCTACCTGTCCTGCGGGGGGATTCTACTTGTCCTGTAGTGTTATTCTACTTGTCCTACAGTCTAATTCTATGTGTCCTGCAGTGTTATTCTACTTATCCTGCAGTGTTATTCTACTTGTCCTGCAGTGCTATTCTACTTGTCCTGCAGTGTTATTCTACTTGTCCTGCAGTGTTATTCTACTTGTCCTGCAGTGTTATTCTACTTGTCATGTAATGTGATTCTACTTGTCATGCAGAGTTATTCTACAGGTCCTTTCTGGTGATTCTACTTGTCCTGCAGTGTTATTCTACTTGTCCTGCAGTGTTATTCTACTTGTCATGTAATGTGATTCTGCCTGTCTTGTGGAGTGATTCTACAGGTCCTTTCTGGTGATTCTACTTGTCATGCAGAGTTATTCTACTCCTCCCGTGGAGTGAATCCACTTATCCTGTAGTGTTATTTTACTTGTCTTGTTGTGTGAGTCTACCTGTCCTTTTGGGTGATTCCACTTGTCCTGAAGTGATATTCTACCTGTCCTGCAGTGTGGTTCTACTTGTCCTACAGTGTTATTTTACCTGTCCTGTGGAGTAATTCTACTTGTCCTGCAGTGTCATTCTATCTGTCCTACAGTGTTATTCTACTCATCCCATGGAGGTATTCTACAGGTATTTTTAGGTGATTCTACCTGTCCTGCAGTGTTATTCTACTTGTCCTGCTTTGTTATTTTACTTGTCCTGTGGAGTGATTCTACATGTCTTTTTGGGTGATTCTATTTCTCCTGCAATGTTATTCTCCTCGTCTTGTTGTGTGAGTCTACCTGTCCTTTCGTGTGATTGCAATTGTCCTGCAGTGTTATTTTACTCTTCCTGTGGGGTGATTTTACTTGTCCTTTTGGGTGATTCTACTCATTCTGTACGATGATTGTATTTTCCTGCAATGTGATTCTACCAAAAAACGTTGTTTACATAGAATCTTCTTATCACAATGAAACTGACTTGCCAGAAAATGTTTTGTTGATTGCAATAAAACCAGTTTAATTAGTTTAACAGTTTTTATGCTCTTGGCTGAGCAGGTATGAGGGCTCCAGGTGAGTGGCGTGATCATACCTCCTCTCCTGCAGCTTGTTCAGCTCCAGCAGCCTGTCTCTCTCCACATTAGCAGCCTGGTACAATGCCCTGTACTCCAGACACTGGGCCTGCAGAGACGCCAGCTTAGCAGCACACTCTGTACAGCAGGAGGCTTCAGAGGAATCTCTGATTTACACCAAAGTAGTGTTAATAACAATCATACATACAGACCAGATACTATTTCTGATACAGAGACACATAGTCCTGAAGCAATACCAATTACTGCTCATTTTACTTAATTTTTATTTAATTATTGAGCCTGGCAGCATCTGGCTTAAGGCAAAAGTAATGTGATGCAATACTAGCTAATTTCCTGTGACATTTGTAAAGTTAATGTATCATTCAGCTCTAAAAAAACTGTGGAAAAAAATTGATAATAAGACCTGATATCAGAGCTGGTTCCATGCGACAGTGCTGGAGCCGACTCAATGAGTTTATGTCCAAGTTTAGAGACTGATCTGCTAAAAAACACACGCAAAAAATACCCTCAGGTCTGGTCCATCGATATTTCAGATAGAGAACTGTCCATCAGTGAAAAGCCATGTCGCATTGCTTCCTTCTTATAGTGAGAAGACTGTAGTACCTGGCAGAACTGCTCTTCCTGCCAGCTTCTTCTTTTGCAGTAGAAGGGGCGGAGCTACTCATCCTCTTCAGCTCTGTCTCACCTCCATTCTCCTGCTTCTGTAGAGACAGACAGGTAGAAACATACCGTATACTGGTCTTTAAAACCAGGGACACCTTCAGTGTTGGAGTGAACTCTAACCAGCCATTTTCACTTTCAAAATTCAGACCAAAGGACCAAAGGAGGATGGGCCCCCTATATGTATATATGTTTACAGCTCTGGAAAAAAACAAGAGAGCACTTAAAAACGATGAGTTTCTTTGATTTTACCAAATTAAAAAAACTCTGGAATATAATCAAGAGGAAGATGGATGATCACAAACCATCAAACCACCAAACTGAACTGCTTGAATGTTTACACCAGGAGTAAAGCAGCATAAAGTTATCCAAAAGCAGTGTGTAAGACTGGTGGAGGAGAACATGATGCCAAGATGCATGAAAACTGTGATTAAAAAACACCAGGATTATTCCACCAAATATTGATTTCTGAACTTATATATGAATAATATGTTGTTGTTGTTGTTTTTTGCATTATTTGAGGTCTGAAAGCTCTGCATCTTTTTTTGTTATTTCAGCCATTCCTCATTTTCTGGAAATAAATGCTCTGTAAAAAGTACTGGCAATAATATAACAACTCCCCAACAGGACATTAACCTATTGACACCATGCCTAATGCCAGTGTTTGAGTGTAAAAGTGTGTAAAATCCTGAAATATTACTCTTTCATCTCATTCCACATGCTTCTCACTTCTCTCATGCTGCATCTGGATCTCTCAGCTTCAGCTTGTCCAGAAATGCATGTGTACAGCTGTCCATGATGGGGCACTCAAAGCGTGATTTTATTGTACTGTGTGGAGAAAAAGTGAATCCCACTCCCTTTTTATAGGGGAGTCTTGGAGCCAAAAAATACTGTATAAATTCTAATGTACTACAGCTTTAAAGAACCTACCAGACCACTCTGACACTGATACCATAAATTACAATATTATTTCCTTCCCAAATCACAAATACTACATAAATTAAATATTACACATTGCTGCTTTAAAGATGGTCTTACCTTTAACGCGAGCTGCTGGATCTCCTGCTCCAGCTGCTGGACTTTAGCCTCCCTTTCTGAAACCATCTGTTTGAGCTGCTTGACGAGGACACTGTGGTGCTGGGCCTCCTGGTGCAGCTGCGCGCCCTGGCCCTGCTGGGCCTCCTGGTGCAGCTTCTTCTTCTGGCCGAGCTGTCCGAGCATGGCCTGCAGCTGAGCCTGCTGCTTCTGTGAGACACAGGTTAGCTGTGTGAGGCGAGTCGGCTCGGCCTTAATGAATGTCTCCTCCTGTTTAATCAGGAACGCTACACCGCAGCTCGTTTGGCTCACTTCAGCACTTCCTGTCCACATTAGGGCACATCACTGGCTCTTGAAAGCTAATAGTGTACCTCCCGGCTGGATTTAAATCAGACTCCATTCATGTTCATCCTTTTCCTTCGTTAAAATAAACTCATTAACGAGCATAAACATTTGATTAATATGCCATGATCAATTACAGGCCCACACATGCACAGCCAGATGTTTGGTAAATTAACTATTAACCCGATTCATCATGTTCTGGAAATGTGCTGATGATGTGCATGTTAATTTATTATTTTTCATTTATGTACACTCATTAACAAAAATATAAGGCCCCAGGAAGCTGATAGTAGGGATTTACTGATTCTGTATATATGTGAATACATTATGTAATGATGATATATATATATTAGAGTGATTACAATATTAGAGAGATAGAATAAACATGTTTATTGGGGAAAATTTTTGAAATTGAAAAAAGGCTTTACTAGTTCACTATTGGATAAAATTGAAATGGTTGGGCAATAAAATCAATAAAAATCTTCACTATTTATAAAAATTGTGCTTAATCTGTTTCTTTTATAAAACTTCATCAGAATTTCATTCATTTTTATTATAAAATGTAAAAAAACAATCCCAATTTGCCCTCAAACAGCTCATCACTAAGGTTAGCTAGCTCATCGCTAGCTTTAGTTCTCTCCCTGGTAACATTAGTATTTTAGCAAGCTAACACTAAGGTTAGCTAGCTTGTTGCTAAGGTTAGCTAGCTTGTTGCTAGCTTTAGTTCTCTCACTGGTAACATTAGTATTTTAGCAAGCTATCACTAAGATTAGCTAGCTTGTTGTAAGGTTAGCTAGCTTGTTGCAAGCTTTAGTTCTCTCACTGGTAACATTAGTATTTTAGCAAGCAAACACTAAGGTTAGCTAGCTCGTTGCTAGCTTTAGTTCTCTCCCTGGTAACATTAGTATTTTAGCAAGCAAACACTAAGGTTAGCTAACTCGTTGCTAGCTTTAGTTCTCTCCCTGGTAACATTAGTATTTTAGCTAGCTTGTCAGTAAGGTTAGCTAGCTTGTCGCTAGCTTTAGTTCTCTCCCCGGTAACATTTGTGTGTTAGCTAGCTTGTCGCCAAGGTCGGTAACATTAGCGACAACATTAATATGTTGTCCCCCGATAACATTAATATGTTAGCTAGTTCGCTGCTAACATTATGTATCTTTCTAGTTTGTACTTATTTCTCTTTTTTTTTCTAAATGTCTGGAGAAATTAGTGGTGGTCTCTGAGGTCTCTGTTATTGAAATGTGGCTGACTTCTTTCGGGAAGTCCTGCATACAAGTTCACGATGATTTACATAAACAAAGAGTATAACTCCAGCGAGCCCGTGAAAAACAACACATTTAACTTAACATCGGACTATTCAAAATTCCAAAACGACAGCGGGAGTTGATTGTTTTTTTTGCTGTTATCCAGTCCGTGTGCAGATTTTAGACACACAGTCTGTTTGAATTCATTGTTAATGTTCAGTAATGATAGAAAAAAGGTTCAGTTTCTAATGAACTTCACCTCAGACAGACGACTCGGAGTCCACTTCACCCCGAGACCGAGACGAGACCCATTCCAAACAAGGTCGAGTTTGAGACGAGTCCGAGACTGCTCGTTTTTGGTCTCGAGACCGGACTCGAGTATTATAACACCAGCAGATATTAAAAATGATAAATATTGATTGAATAAAATCACTAAAAAAGTGTATTTAATAGACAGTTATGGACTCTCACCAGCAGTGCGTCCACCAGCTCGTCGTCGTGTTTGCCCTTGTCCAGCAGTGTGCTGATCTGAGTTTTTAGAGATCTGAGCTCGGTGGTGAGGACGCGGTTTCTGGCCTTGCTGGCCTCCAGCTTCTTCTTCAGGTCTGAGAGTTCATTCAGCAGGAGATCATGATCTGCACTCAGCTTCTGTAAAGAGAGGATCACAGACAGATCAGCTACATCTAAATCACAGACAAATGGAGATATATAGATATATATTCATATTAAAACTAGACCTGAATGAACTGTAATTTTTACCCATCGCTCTACACATAGTCACTCAGTGTTGCAATGTTCTTTAACATAATTCTGAACAGATTTCACTCTTTCAAACAGTCCGAAATGATTGTAAAAAGCTTAGTTTTAATGCTCTACTTCTTAAAAAAATGTGGTGTTTAAATCGGGCTCAGGCTCACAAAGACTGTTCTAAGCTCTATCCAGATTTATGTAACTACAAAAAGCGTTTTTGATTTTTAATTAATCAAAATCTAATCTAATCTAAAAACAACAAAATAATATTTTTTTTTTGCCATTGTGTTATTACCTGTAGATTTATGGGGAATATAACACTTATATCCATTCAAAGTCACATCCACAACCTGAAAGATTTTGCAAGGACTGAAAGCATCTCTTTCTCTACTTTCTGAATCCACTGCAAATAAATAAATAAATTCATATTTGAAAATGGCCATAAAATACTGTATCTCTTCCTGCACATGTTTGTATCATGTGTTTTATAATGAAAGAAAATGAGCGATCTCTACAGAGGTTGGTCATTTATTACACTCTAGACCATAGGAAACAGCAGCAGATCATAAATATAGTTCAGTATCTCTATAATATTACCTTTTCATTCATCCACACGAATATATTTTATTACTGAATGTGTGTGAATCATCTTAATATAGTTTGAGGGAGCACCTAGACCTGGTAAAGGCTTTATCTCTGAAATAAATCCTAAAGAAACTCAATTTCCTCTCTCGAGTTGTGCCATCATCATCCATCAGTGCTCGCCAGATGTTTAAATGACATTTGGGGTAGAAGAGCTCAAATCTTGTGTTTTATGCATAAGGCAAGTCTGTCAGATCATTATTCAGGTCAAATCTGATCTTCACACTGAGGAAGATACTTGTATGATCATTTAAAGTGTTTAAAATGGAGATTTTACATGGAAAGAGAAATATAGTATATGACTGGGCCTAATCAAAGTCCAGGAAACCAATCCAAAACCAACCCTAATTGTTCAAATCATGGCATGATGTTATCTGGCTGGTTGGAGCATGACTGTAGAACAAACTTTATATATTTATATATATATGTATTTGTTGGAACAGAAAACCATTTATAACAATTCATTCTCAGGTAAGGAGAATAAATTAGCTTTTTCACCTACTGGACACTAAATGTCTGCTGTACACATAATTACTGATGCTATCAGGACCTCATGAAGCCTCCTGTCTGCTGATTACACTTACATTTATATTTACAATTACATTTAAGGTATTTAGCCGACGCCCTTATCCAGAGCATAGCTAGTTTCTAGAGACTAGGAATAAGAGATACACCAAGCTTGATAATGTTTAGAAGCCTAGGAGAATTATTATTTTTTTAGATTAGTTGAAACTCTTTGAAAAGATGAGTCTTCAGTCGGCAATTGAAGACAGTAAGTGACTCTCAGGGATTTTATGACACACAGTGGAAGTTCGTTCCACCACCTCCAACACTTTTAAACTGTCCATACACTACACAACTTTGAAAAGACTCTAAAACGACTTTTAACAGACTGAAATCTGACACTCTCTCACATTTAAAGACTTTTTACTCACAGGCTAAGATTTTTCAAAAACTGGAAATCACTAACTGCAAGACTGCAACTAGTACATTCTTTCTGAGATAATTTCCCATCATGCTTCTGGTGGAGTTTACATACAATAAATATTACATATTAAATTACAAATAACTAAATTACAGTCAATCTGTGATTTATCAGAGACTCAACAACATTTGTCACCATCAACAGTTTATTTTTCAGCCACACTGTTTGTTCTTGATATTTGTTAATAGAATACATTTTGTGTTAAGCTCTAAATATAAGCTTTTTTTCTCTCCCCTTTTTTTGCTACAATCTTGTATAGCAAATAATCACACTTCACTGCTATACATTTGCCTTTGTTTTAGATAGAACTAATGCAATAAAGAGCATCATTCTTGCAAAATGTGTATTTATTAAACATGTTTATTATCTCAACAAGCTAGCTAACCTTAGCGAAAAGCTAGCTAACGTTAGCAACAAGCAAGCTAACCTTAGTGATGAGCTAGCTAAAATACTAATGTTACCGGGGAAAGAACCAAATCGCTTGAAAATCATTAGGTGTAAGCATATGTCAGACTAAACTCTGGTACTGGTGGTCTGGACTGTGGTTCATGCCCCTTTTCACACCTGAAACTTTATAATACCTAATACTCTATAACATATAAAGTGATCTTTGCACCCACAGCACCCACTGTTTTAGCATCATGTCATGTTAAATATAGTAATTCATAGTAAATATCCTCATATCCTCAGATTATTATTATTTTTTTTTTTTGTCAGAGTGTACCTCCAGCATCTCCTTCCTGTCTCTCTCCATGGAACGGATGTAGCTGTGGTTCTTATCTTGGTTCCTCAGGTGGACTCCATTTCCCAGCATGCCCTCCTCCTCCAAGCTGAGGTCACCTGGCATCTTCCTGCTGGAGGCGGAGCTTAGCTGCTGTTCCAGATCTCGCACCTGCATAATTAAAGAATCTAATCATTAGCCTATCTTGTGCAACAGAGGTAACTCTTGCCCTTTGTTTCCTGGGGCAGTCCTGATGAGAGCCAGTTTCATCATAACATTTTAATGGTCTTGAAGTTCATGACTGACGTTCATTTCTTAAAGTATTTCTTTCTTTACTAAATTGAGTAATTCTTGCTATAATCTGGGTTAGAACATTAACTCTTGATGAGTTCAGCACAGCTGTTAACTGAAAGCCTGAATTCCAGGTGACTCGACCTCATAAAACTGACTGAGAAAATCCAGCAGAGATGTGCAAAGTTTCATAATTTGGATGACTTTAGTGTTATATATATATATATATATATATATATATATATAATTTATTATCATTTCTTGTTTTCCTGTGGCTGAAAAAGTTCTCAAAGCATTTCACTGCTAGCTTTCTCCTATATTGACTTTGTATTGGTGATAAAGTTTTTTTTTTTATTTGATATGATTAGATCAGGTATATTAACTGATTTAGTCCCAGGTTGTAGGTTATAATCTGAGAAATAAATACATAAATATAACATAAATAGTTCATACTGTAAGATAAGCACTTGACACCATGTAACTGTAAAACACTCCCTGGACAGTAGAGGGGGATATTACTTAAAATAAAGTTTACGCTCTGGGTTTATTAAAAAAAACACTGTTACTTTATGTGTGTGTGTGTGTGTGTGTGTGTGTGTGTTGTTCAGACTCACTCTGTTCTGCAGGGCCAGTATCTGCTGAGCTCGGCCTCGCCAGCTCCCCGTACTGCTCACCAGCTGCAGCACATTCACATCCTCACCAACCTCACAGCTCAGAACCTGCAGCAGACCAGTTCATACATTACATCCAACAACTCCATATAACAATATTTGAGTTACATTTCTGCTCATTAAATTGAGTTACATTGTGAACCAGGACCCATACCTTCATTACAGTACAGTAAACAGAATTTATAGGGTAATTAAAGTCTCCCTGGACCTTTTAGAGTAACACAAGTGCAGCTGAGAATCTCAGGTCCAATTAAAACCCAGATTATTAGCTGTTATTAGCTTTTCCATTGTTCATTAGGGATGAATGGGCTGCTGATGAAAAGGCCACTGATTAAAGGAGCAGTAATGAATGGGCTGCTGACCTTGTGGGCTATCTTTAGCTCCTGTTTGACAGCCTGTATCTGGTTGCGGTATTCCGTCATTTTAAACTGGGCGCTGGATAACTTCTCCTGGAGGGTCTTCACCAGTGGACTGGCCTGTTAACAGACACAATAACATAATAATTCATATATTATTGGCAACGTAGCATTTAAAATTATGATTCTACATTCCACTTGCACAATATGTGGACAAAAGTGTTGGGACACCTGCTCATTTATTTGTTTATTCTGAAATCAAGGGTATTAAAAAAGTTTATTCTGCTTTTGCTGGAGTAACAGTCTCTACTGTCCAGAAATAACTTTTTACTAGATTTTGGAGGAGCATTGTTGTGAGGATTTGATTTCAGCAACAAGAGAATTAGTGAGGTCATAATGTTGGACGATCACCACCTCATCTCATTCCAAGCTCCTTAACTCATCCTATCATAAAGTATTGGATGGAGAACACAGTTCACATCCACAGCTCAATACTGGGTAATTAAAGGAGAACTCTGATAATAACATAGACATATATATACATAGACTCTGCATAGCCTGCCTCCTGGTGCTGGCTGCTATGCTATGCGGAATCTATGTATGTCTATGTCTGTATCAGTACAGTTGTCACACCTGCACCTTTAAGATCAGCCTCGCCGGAGTACTAATAAGCTGACTCCGCCCCTCCCACACACCTGTGGGACATCAGCTTATTACTGAGACTATTTATACTGGGACATTTACTGAGTCTACTTGCGAGATATTGCCACTCTAGTGTCTTTTCGAGCGTTTACGTCTGTGTTTGTTATATCTGGTTTTTTGATCCTTGCCTGTTTTTTGACTACGATTTTGCCTAGTGATCTATTCCTGGTTTTGAACTATTGCCTGTAATTTTGGATTACGATTTTTGCCTTGCGTTTTGGATTAATAAAGCCTGCCTGCGTTTGCATCCAAATCTCCTTGGTTGGTTCTTACAACAGTAATGGCGGTGCTCAGAACAGAAGCTAGTGTTATATGCAAACAGTGGTTTTTAATGAGCTTCTTGTGCACTTTTTAAGTTATTAACTTAAATGGTGATAAGTGTGTAAAAAGTGATTTATCAGGGTAAATTATGCCCCGTGTCTCCCAGTCTGAAGAGTGTTTGGACAAACTGATAAAATTTCTGGATCTCTGAACGTTGTGGGAGAGCGGAGGTGTGCTACCCATCAAAGGTAAGAACTTTTTATCATGTTTTACTACAACAAAAGTCCATTTTACACAGGAGTTCTCCTTTAAGGCCTAAACAGACCAGCCTTCATGACTATTGGCTTACAGTATATCAAAGATGTTCAGGTAAAGCAACCTGACAACATTTCATACAGTAAATTTAAGATTATAAATTATTTAAAAAGTTCAGTTTTTGTAAGTATTGGAAAATATAATATTAAAAATAATATTGTTTTGGTAGTAATTGAATGTAAGTCTTTATGCGTTATATAAGCATCTATAGGTTTATAAGCATCTTCATGGATCATAGGAGCAGTTTCAGTGGCAGGTTCTTGTCACAGAGCTGCTCTACAGACAGACTCAGGAGATCCTTTGTCCCGAGAGCCATCCGACTTTTCAACTCCTCCCAGTGGAGCGGGAGGAGAGGGGAGGATGGATGAGGAATGAGTCTCATATGATTTTTTTAAATCACAGTCTATTTTTATCTGTACAATAATCATACTCTGTACAACACGTAGATCTGCACTCTGTGTCTCTACTGACATTATACTGTACGTCAAGTACATTTGCACTCCTGGACACTATGGACTCTTTATGGTACATTCTGTATATTCACACTCCTGAATTCTACTCACACTTAACTTAAATACAATACTATGTTTAGTGTTTGTCATATCTGCTGATATCTGCTCAGTTATCTCTTATAATTAATTTATTCTGTATTACTGCACTACCTCAAATCTACAGCTGGTTGCTTTCACACTTTGTATAGATTTTGTATATATATATATATTTATGTCAATATTCTTTATTCAGCATTTTTTTTACTTTTACTTATATCTTCTAAGATATAGTTAATATTTCAAATCTTCTTCAAGAATCTTCAAAATTCATATATATTTTACTGTGCTTTCTTACTGTACCTCCCCTATTATTGTTGTTTGTTTCCACTGTGTTGTGTAACTGCTACTGGCTGCTAAATTAAATCTATCTATCTATCTATCTATCTATCTATCTATCTATCTATCTATCTATCTATCTATCTATCTATCTATCTATCTATCTATCTATCTCATTAATCTATCTATCTCATTAATCTATCTATCTATCTATCTATCTATCTCATTAATCTATCTATCTCATTAATCTATCTATCTATCTATCTATCTATCTATCTATCTATCTATCTATCTATCTATCTATCTATCTATCTATCTCATTAATCTATCTATCTACCTATCTCATTAATCTATCTATCTATCTATCTATCTATCTATCTATCTATCTATCTATCTATCTATCTATCTATCTATCTCATTAATCTATCTCATTAATCTATCTCATTAATCTATCTATCTATCTATCTATCTATCTATCTATCTATCTATCTATCTATCTATCTATCTATCTATCTATCTCATTAATCTATCTATCTATCTATCTCATTAATCTATCTATCTATCTATCTATCTATCTATCTATCTATCTATCTATCTATCTATCTATCTATCTATCTCATTAATCTATCTCATTAATCTATCTCATTAATCTATCTATCTATCTATCTATCTATCTATCTATCTATCTATCTATCTATCTATCTATCTATCTATCTCATTAATCTATCTATCTATCTATCTATCTATCTATCTATCTATCTATCTATCTCATTAATCTATCTCATTAATCTATCTATCTATCTATCTATCTATCTATCTATCTATCTATCTATCTATCTATCTATCTATCTATCTATCTATCTCATTAATCTATCTATCTATCTATCTATCTATCTATCTATCTATCTATCTATCTATCTATCTATCTATCTATCTATCTCATTAATCTATCTATCTATCTATCTCATTAATCTATCTATCTATCTATCTATCTATCTATCTATCTATCTATCTATCTATCTATCTATCTATCTATCTATCTATCTATCTATCTATCTATCTATCTATCTATCTCATTAATCTATCTATCTATCTATCTCATTAATCTATCTCATTAATCTATCTCATTAATCTATCTATCTATCTATCTATCTATCTATCTATCTATCTATCTATCTATCTATCTATCTCATTAATCTATCTATCTATCTATCTATCTATCTATCTATCTATCTATCTATCTATCTATCTATCTATCTATCTATCTATCTATCTATCTATCTATCTATCTCATTAATCTATCTATCTATCTATCTATCTATCTATCTATCTATCTATCTATCTATCTATCTATCTATCTATCTATCTATCTATCTATCTATCTATCTATCTATCTATCTATCTATCTATCTCATTAATCTATCTCATTAATCTATCTCATTAATCTATCTCATTAATCTATCTATCTATCTATCTATCTATCTATCTATCTATCTATCTATCTATCTATCTATCTATCTCATTAATCTATCTATCTATCTATCTATCTATCTATCTCATTAATCTATCTATCTATCTATCTCATTAATCTATCTATCTATCTATCTATCTATCTATCTATCTATCTATCTATCTCATTAATCTATCTATCTATCTCATTAATCTATCTATCTATCTCATTAATCTATCTCATTAATCTATCTCATTAATCTATCTCATTAATCTATCTCATTAATCTATCTCATTAATCTATCTCATTAATCTATCTCATTAATCTATCTCATTAATCTATCTCATTAATCTATCTCATTAATAAAAATAGTGTTTTTTGGGCCTTTTGGCCTTTATAATCCATGGTAAAGCAGGGAAGCAGTATTATTCCAAGCTGTGTGTGTGTGTTCAAGGATTCAAGGATTCAAGGAGATTTTATTGTCATTCGCATCACATGTGGTACATGAGGTGGAACGAAATTGTGATCTCACAATCCAGTTTTACACCCAAAGAGCTGTTATTAATAGATATATAGATAAAAAAAAGAATACAATAAAAGAAATAGAATATACAAAATAGATAGATAAATATCCCAAGAATAAAAAAAATAAATAGAGAGTAGAAAGGTTCAGCAACATGAAGTCCAGAGTGCAAGTGTGCTATAGCAGCATGATAATGTGAATTAGAGCAGTGGAGATAAAGTGTCTCAGTGCAAGTAAAGTGACCATGTTGGTAAACAGTAAACAGTAATTTGTCCTTGGTGTCAGTGCAGTGTGTTGTTAAGTGGAGTTTAAGAGTCTTACAGCTTCCGGAATGAAGCTGTTTCTGAGTCTTGTTGTTTTGCACTTAATGCTCCGCAGCCTCCGGCCTGAGGGGAGTGGGACAAAAAGTGCGTGTGCTGGGTGGGTGGGATCCTTCCTGATGCAGGTGGCCCTTTTCCTGCACCTGGAGGTGTAAATGTCTGTGGTGCTGGGGAAGCTAACTCCAACAATCCTCTGTGCAGCCTTCACCACCCTCTGCAGAGCTTTCCTGTCTGCAGCAGAGCAGCTTCCATGCCACACATTGATGCTGGAGCACACGACGCTCTCCACCACACATCTGTAGAAGGAGGTGAGGAGGTGTGTGTGTGTGTATGTGCATTTGCACTTGTGTGTCAGCAATGGCTGCAAATGTAAGTAGCTGATTGCTACATTAATTAGAAGTTGTGCTCACAAATATTTGGGCTTGCAGTGTATCTCCAAGTCCAAACTAAAAAAATAAGCTATATTTGTCTACATTTGGTGTTGTTAAAGATTAAATGTGAAAAAAATGCTCAACTATCACTTTATCACATGTTTAAAAGTGAACGTTTTATTAGTGATCAGTAATGTTTTACCTCCTCTTCTGTGTTCCTCAGCTCCAGCGTCTGACCAGCCTTCAGCTCAGAGCTCAGTAACGAAAAGTTCTGCAGCTACAGAGACAAAAGGTACGATTTTATGTCAAACTCTACATCTGTGCCTTTTACAGATTTAACACTGAAATCCTGCAGTGCAGTAGACTGGCTTCTATTTTGTACAGATTTATATTATCATAGCACCCATCTTTATAAAGCAAGAATTTACTTTTTACCTCTTTTTCTAGTTCTTTCACTCTGTTGCTCATTTGCTTGGTTTTGGCTTTCTCCCGCTCGATTTCAGCAGCAAACTCTCGATTCTTTTTAGACAGTTCCACAATCTTGGTGGCTGCAGCATCACCCGCCATGCCTGCCGTGCCTTCAACAGAGAATATTCAGCACATAAATCAATAAAATCAATTATAAAGAAAAAGGCAGTTTCTCAATCTGCGTTCTTGTCTGTACTTGTGTTCCTGGGGACTCTGGAAATGTTAGCAGTTGCAGCTTAAAAACGGTTCCATTTAGAAGTTCACAGTTAGCCAAGTACACTACAGATACCCAGAAGAGTAATAGCTCCTCCCTCATTATCGAGGATGAATGAAAGATGACTTGTGTGGACTTCTTATAGCCCGATATCCCAGAATGCACCTTGTAGCAGTATTGGCTTAATGGTGGAGAAGAAATACAAGTTTGAAGTAATTCTTTACTTAAAATCTACAGTACAGGCCAAAAGTTTGGACACACCTTCTCTTTTTCAGTGCGTTTTCTTTATTTTCATGACTATTTACATTTTAGATTCTCACTGAAGCATCAAAACTATGAATGAACACATGTGGAGTTTTATGTACTTAACAAAAAATGAGCTGAACCTCCACAGTCACCGGACCTGAACCCAATCCAGATGGTTTGGGGTGAGCTGGAGCACAGAGTGAAGAAGACAAAGGAGCAACAAGTGCTAATAAACACCTCTGGGAACTCCTTCCTTCCTTCAAGACTGTTGGAAAACCTTTCATTTCAGGTGGCCACCTCTTGAAGAAGCTCATTGAGAGAATGATGCCAAGAGTGTGCAAAGCAGTAATCAGAGCAAAGGGGGACTATTTTGAAGAAACTAGAATATATATATATATATATATATATATTTTTTTTTTTTTCTGTTATTTTACCTTTTTGTTAAGTACATAAAACTCCACGTGTGTTCATTCATAGATAGATAGATAGATAGATAGATAGATAGATAGATAGATAGATAGATAGATAAATAGATAGATAGATAGATAGATAGATAGATAGATAGATAGATAGATAGATAGATAGATAGATAGATAGATAGATAGATAGATAGATAGATAGATAGATACAGCAGGTTACACAATACACAAAGTTAAAAAAGATAAAATATAAAATATAAAGATACATATAAATACAATCAAATAAGAAATAGAATATACAGTGTAAATGTACAGTCTTCGTGTGTGTGTGTAATGGAGATGGAGAATGGAGGTAGTGCAGTTGAACACAATAGACAGTGAACACCAGTTGATGTGCATAATGTGAGGATAACTGATGTCAGCCAAACAGAAAGTGCAAATACACAGTTATATAATAATTTAAATTAAATTAAGCAGTGCAAAAGATACGTAAACAGTGCAAAAGATACGTAAACAGTAGATGAATTAACTAGTGAATGAACTACTAGTGCAAAATATGGTAGAACTATAAAAAGTGTTCTAGGCATCAGCAAGTCTGAGAGTGTGTCCATAGCTGGGGGTGTGTCCATGGTGTGGCCAGAGTGGCCGGAGTGAAAAAGTTTCACAGAGTCTTTAGTTTGCTGTGCTGAGAGGAGTTGAACAGTCTTATGGCCTGAGGAACAAAAGACTTTCGGAGTCTGTCTGTGGAGCAGGACTGGGACAGCAGTCTGCCGCTGAATGAGCTCCTCTGCCTGGTGATGGTGCTGTGCAGAGGGTGGTGAACATTGTCCATGATGTTCAGCAGCTTGCTGAGGGCTCTCCTCTCTGCCAGTAGTGTTAAGGACTCCAGCTCTAATCCCAGCACAGTTCATAGTTTTGATGCCTTCAGTGAGAATCTACAATGTAAATAGTCATGAAAATAAAAAAAAACGCATTGAAAAAGAAAATGATTGTCCAAACTTTTGGCCTGTACTGCATATAAACATTAAAATCCAATTAACGAAAATAAGTAACTTTTTTATGTCTTTTGTATTGGAAACCTATGGCTAACATTTTTATTTTAGATTTTAAATTGACCTTTTTGTTCACAAGCCATCCCTAAACACTGAAATAAAAAGTGTACTTAAAAATCAGATACAATTAGTAAAAATTTGCTTTTTTTTATTTGCCTAATTTGCCTTGTTTTTTAACTTGCTCTATTTTTTTTTCCAGTGCAGTGGGCGGGGCTAAGCTAATGTTTCATTGGCTTATAAACTTTTTCACTGGCTCATTAATAATCTACTCTGATTAACAACAGGTCTTAATTAGTGTTATGTGCAACAAAAAAATGAATAAATTAGAAAATACATAATGTCCATTGTAATGTACACAGGGTCTGAAAGGGTTAATTTGGTAAAGAAGCGGCTATATGAAAATACTCCTATTTTCAGAGATTTCATAGCAATGCTTTCCACAGCACTGGGAGGGTGAAATCATCATGTATGCAGCTGTTCCAGTTTCGAAAACAACTATTCCGTATCCTCCCATCCTCAGGAGAATGCACTCGTGAGTAAGACTTGCCAAGTCCGTTCTGGCCAAGTATGGGAGTCCAAACTTGTGTACTTCATATTGAGAAACAACCAATCATTCAAAACACCTATAAGATCTGTTGCATTTCTTTCATACATATAAAAACAACCAAAGCAAAGTTTCTGAATTGATTTTATGAAATGTCCTCAACATTTCGTAGCCTTAGTAACAGGACGAGTAAAAACTCCCTAGCTATAGCTCCCATGATAAATCTTTCATTAAAGCAACAGAAAAACAATACATATCCATTCCTGCAGCTGTCAATTTTGTAGGACAATCAATGTAAGATGAGAACATTAAAACTTGAATCTGTGGCCCAATCTCATTTCCCATTTCACCCCTTGGCCCTACCACTTACACCTTCCCCTTGTTTTCGAGTGTAACCATTCCCTTTAGAACAGAGTTAGAAGGGGAAAAGGGTGAAATCCTCCCCCTAAAAATTGGGAAATCCTTCAAGCACTCGATACGTCATCAGGAGCGCTAAAGTTCAGTAACCTAGCTGCTGCTGCTGCTGGTTAACTAGATAACTTAAGGGCATATTTTATCGTATATCTTCAGAAAGGGGGGAGGTGGTGCAATTTTTTTTTATTGTCCATTCCTTAGTTCCTCTGTGATGGGGAGCTGAAATTAGCTTTGATTAGCTTTTATTTTACTTTATTTTATTGTTCCGTTCCACCTTAAATGTTGCAGCCCTGCCGCCTGTTGTACCATTTAAGGTGGAACGGGGAAGTTAGCTAGCTAGCTACTGAGACAAACTACTAGCGATCTTTTTATGCTTGTTATGAAGAATTCAGCCATAAAACAGTAAGGTGTAGGGCCAAGTCAAATAGCTCCCCCTAGTTTCTATTTGATTTTTAAAGAAGAATCTTTTGAGGTTTTGATTGGCTGGTGTGTTTTGTTGGCCCTGGAGATGCACCATCCAATTTCCCAATATTTCCCACTCACCCACTAAAGCCAGCCTGTCCTCCTCTCTCTTCTTCTTCAGGTGTTTGATCTCAAACTCTTTCTCACTGAGGAGTTTATGGAGGCGGCCGTTCTGGTCCCTGAGCTCCCTCAGCTCCTCCTGTAGCTGCTCGTTCTCATTCCGCAGCAGCCTGGAGAGAGCACAGACACAAACACCCATAAAGATCTACAATATCAACACTGAATACTGATGCTGCAGTGACTGGCAGCAGCTTAAAAAACCCTGAACAGGCCAACATTTTTTTTATTTCTATTTAAGCATTTCATAAAAAGGTTTTATGTTTGATAATAAATGTTACTACAAATTCGAATTGTAATTGTAATAGAAATTATTTTAAAAAGTGTAATGAATATACAATTGGCACTTTAAATTCAGTATTTTCCTGAATACAAATCAAACAGTTCATGTCCTCCAAACCTTTAGCTTCCTTATGTTTGTCTGTTTTTTACGGCTATATTCAGACCTGCAGTATTAGGGTTGATTCCTGTAACTGATCTGGAATTATTGAGTGAGATTAGAGAGAAAACAGGCAGCTTTTCCAAGTGTGCTGTAGGAGATTTCAAATGTGAATAAGAATGTAAATGTGAATAACTATTTTACACCTGTAGCCCGTTTAATACGGTGGCCGAGAAAGCCCAGCGCAGTGCAAATTGAAAAGCGCTGCAAAAGCACAAAACACATCCATCAAAATTACAACACAGGCGCAGCAAATAGAAAAACGCGCTGCAAAAAGAAAAACGCGCTGCAAATAGAACCACAACACAACGGAAGTGAGTCACAACACAACGGAATTTTCCCGGGGGACCTTAAAAGATGCTGTACCAGCTGTATACAAAGGACAATAAGTGGCAAACAAGCTTCTGAAAAGTAAGTTATGTTTATTACCTGTGATTACCACTGTTGTGTGCATATTATTAAAAGTTCTGCTTCACAAAACGCCTTGTTTGCCACTTATTGTCCTTTGTACACATAGTGAAGTCCGAGACGTTACTGAAGACGCAGCTTAGCTGGTACAGTATCTTTTAAGGTCCCCCGGGAAAATTCCGTTGTGTTGTGACTCACTTCCGTTGTGTTGTGGTTGTATTTGCAGCGCGTTTTTCTATTTGCTGCGCCTGTGTTGTAATTTTGATGGATGTGTTTTGTGCTTTTGCAGCGCTTTTCAAT
Source organism: Astyanax mexicanus (assembly GCF_023375975.1). Lineage (NCBI taxonomy): Eukaryota > Metazoa > Chordata > Actinopteri > Characiformes > Acestrorhamphidae > Astyanax > Astyanax mexicanus. The sequence goes on from NC_064415.1 coordinate 3,936,159, forward strand.
TTGCACTGCGTTGGGCTTTCTCGGCCACCGTAGTTTAAGGCATTTTAAGGGGTTAAAAAGAAGCGAAGTCTGACTTTACAGGTATCGGAGGAGGAGGCATGGGCTAGCTTTTACCCTCCATCTGTTTGGGGTATTGCTAGTGATGGGGTTGTAGGGAAACATGATAACAAGTCTAACCTTTTGTAAAATAGTCCACCTCAGTTCTCCCTCAGCTTTCTGAAATACAGCACTTTAAGCTGATGCTCCCAACAAGGTTACAATGCTAGTAATAGGGGCATAGAGTTACCCATGCCAAGAAATTCCAAGTCTATTTTTACATCATTAACAACAAGCTTTAAGTAGCTTCACACATTTCGTTGGTAGAATTTATTTCATGAAAACGCACGCCTTTTAATATCACGGAATAACTCCTATAAAACGCATTAACTGTTAAGAAAAACACTGGGGGTTATTAACACAGGAGAAGGAGGCTTGCAGAATGTAAAAAAAAAACGAACTTCCAAAAAAATTACTGGCTGTGTAATTTAAGATTAAAAATTCAGTCATATTCCATTCAAATGAATAGAAATAGGCAGCATTAAAAGTTGTACTGGAGCTAGCCACCAGAGGGCATAAGAGACAAAGTGCTGTTTTCCTGTCCATACTTATATACAATCTGTGGTATAAACAGCGTATAAGCTGAAGGTACTGAGTGTATAAACAGTGTTTTATTTAATAAACTAGCTAAAGGTAGTGTGTGTATAAACAGTGTTTTAAAGTTCTCAGTGCCTTGTTTTAAATATCAGGGCCTTCAGAATTGTACAAAGGATGTGTGGAGCTACTTTGAGCTTTTTGTTAATGGTGTCTAAATATACATTTCTTTGCATGGGTAACTCTATGCCCCAAAACGCCGAAACGTTCGTGTTTTATCTGTCAGTCTAATAAATATATTGAATATTATACGACTGCTGTCTGATCCTCTTCAGTTTTTGATTATCTACTGCGGATTCAGCACGTGAGAAGTATTTGGGAGCGCAGCCTGTTTTTTGACTTTTTCAACTCTATGCCCCTATCACTTGCATTGTAAGCCTGTTGGGGGCATCGGCTAAAAGTGCTGTATTTGGGAATGCTGGGGGAGAACGGAGGTGCGCTATTCAACAAAAGTTTGTACTTGTTATCATGTTTCATTACAACCTAAGTCCATTTTACACCAGAGTTACACTTTAAGACAGAGACAGAGAGACATACAATTTATAGCACCATAAACTAATGTACAGTAACTAATGTAAATCCCAGCTATTGAACCACTGAATCATCTTTTAACAGGTGGTGTAACCTTCCACTGAACTGCTCCACCAGATCAGCATCATCCACAGAGAGATCCCAGCCGTCCTGCTTATCGACCCCCGGCCGGCCCCCCTGCTGCCCCTGTTCCTCCAGCCTCTTCTGCAGCCTGTTCTCCTGCTGCTGCTGCAGGGCCTGGAGCTGGAGCCTCAGCTGCTCTTTCATCCTGTCATCATCCCCCTCCATCCCTGCAGGATCAGAGAGCTGGAGATGACACCGCGAGAGACAGCAGCTCTGAGATCTGAGCTCTGGAGTGGGAGGACAGAGGGATATGGAAATCTTCATTAGTTATTAGTCTTTACTCTAATGACATGTTTCAAATCTGCTGCTGTTTCATGCTCAGCTCTGTCTGCTGCTATTAAGTTATTATTTTATTATATTCCCTAATTATGGGCCATGTTGTTCCTATTTACTCTTAACTTCACTAATTCAGAGTCAGACAACGTTCTCATCACTGACAAGATACATAAATAAGAGCATTAAAACTCAAATTAAATGTTTGTTTGTTTTTTTGTTCCCTGTTGTATTAGCCTATTTGTGCACTGAATGCAGCAGACACACAGTATACACAGGCCTACAGATTCAATAAAAATAAATAATAAATAAAACATTTAAAATAATAAAATAGGGACATTTTTGTTTTGTTTTTAATGTGTAGATAGTAAGGAAATTACAAAAAACAACATTAAGAATAAAATTAACATTTTTGTAAAAAAATAAATAAATAAAAGAACAAAATGAACATTCATTTGTAAAATGAACATGTTTGTTGTATTTTATTTTTTTTCTCATTTATTAAATTAAACCAAAAATAAAAATGTACAATTTTATATCTATGCTCTAATCCATAAATATAGCAGATGCAAAAATATTATATATAATTTAATATAATATTTTAAATAATAAAATATATGTTTTTGTTCTGTTTTTAATTTGTAGATAGTAAGGAAATTACACAAAAATAACATTAAGAATAAAATAACCATTTCGGAAAAAAGGTAGGTAAAATTTGTGTTTTTAGTTTATAAAGGAAGTTTTTTTTTTGTTTACCTAAAAAAAACTACTTTGAACAATAAATATGATATCACACAAAACAAACTACATAAACTGCATTAATGCAAGTTGTAGTTTAATTCATTTTTTTATAATGAATATTAGTATATATTAGCTATATTATATGACTATACTATAACTATATAACACAAGTATAAAATGTTTTAAGGGTTATAATAACCCAGTATTGTGTTCTATGTTTTTAGTTTAATTATAAAAAAAAAAATACTGTAAACAATAAATATGACATCCAAAACCATAAATTGTCCAAAAGCAGTGTGTAAGACTGGTGGAGGAGAACATGATGCCCAAAACATGATGCACAAAAACAATAACCACCAGGGTTATTCCACTAAATATTGATTTCTGAACTCTTAAAACTTTATAAATATGAACTTGTTTAATTTGCATTATTTGAGAAAGTCTGAAAGCTCTGCATCTTTTTGTTATTTCAGCCATTTCTCATTATCTGTAAATAAGTTCTCTAAATTTGAAAGAAATGTCTGAAGTTTATAAAATATAACGCTTATATATTTTATACTTGCATAATATATGTATATAATACAATTATAAAATATATAAGAGTAATGATAACACAACGTTTTGTTTTATATTTGTATTTAATAATAATTATTTAAAATAGTAAATAATTATATTTAGATTATTGTTCTATAACTTTGGTTTGTTAAAAAAAAACTTATCTGACATAAAACTAACATATAAGATTAATAAATGGAGTTATAATAACAGTATCTGATATTCAGCAGAACTCTATAGCTAAGCTACGCTAATGTTTGTGGGTAAACCCTGCAGCAGTTTGAGGGGAATATTTCCCTCAGTCTTACCTTTAAACTGCAGATTGATCCTCTCTGTGAAGCAGAGCAGCTCTCAGCCGTAGTGAACAGTGTTATTTATGGGTAATAAAGCGGAAAAAACGCTGTAAATACAAGTAAATAAGACACTAAGGCGCTAATGCTAACTGGCTAGGCTGTTGCTGTAGCTGTGGACGCGGCCGTTACCCGGGCAACCGTCTCCAGGAAGTGGATCTCTTAAAGGGCAACGCCACCAAATTTCTCTGTTAAACAGAGGCTGCGTCCCAATTTCACACTAAACACTAGATAGGGTGGAATCATAGGGGCCACTCTTTTGCTAAATTATTTATAAGACCATCAAATATGCTTTGGTGTTTCTTAAATCATTTTTAGTTTAGTAAATGTGAAGGTGTGATTATTTTGGAATTTTTTTTTATTTAAATGAGATGCTAAAATGAGACATTTTTTATTCCATGTTTTAAATAAATTCATATGTAAATGTAGCTTCGTTGGTAAGATTACTAAGAATTGCTTTAACTAAGATAAGTACCCTTATCAGCAAATAAATGTGTTGTTTGTTGTATGTATTTTTTTTCTCATTCATTAAATCAAACCAAAAATAACATTTTACATTTTATATTTATGCTCTAATCCATAGATATAGCAGATGCAAAGCCTCAAGAAAGGAGAGTCTCAGTCCAAAAGTACAGTTTGTCAGTCCTATTTTATTGGCAAAGGTATTTACAATGTGTTTTACCCTGTGTTCACTAAAATACCTGCTAAATAGTTTTAATAAAATACATTTTAATAAACTCACAAAAGAAAGTTTCAAAAAAGAAAGAAATAAAACAAAAAGGTGCAAACGTTTTTCTTTTTTTGCAAATGTGCAAAAATAATCATTTTAAATACGTAGCCCAAACCATATGCACTCTCGCACACACACTCACTCACTCACTCACTCACTCACACACACACTCTCTTACACGTTCAAACACAGAGTAAAGAGTTGAGTTATTGGTACTGAGAGCTACTGCTGATGCTCATAACTGTTCTGCTGGTGTTTTTTTTTTTTATTGTCTATTCTATTAAAGCAAATAATACAGTAACTCTTCCTATTGTCTATTGCATAAATGTTGTAGAAATGCCACTGCAGCATTAGAGGTGGTCTGTTAAGGCATACGTATATATTGGGGGCTGGGTCACATGATGAATATGCATCATTATTTTGATATGAAATGAATAAAAGAAGAAATAATTAGGAAACATCATAATACAGCTCTACTAAAATACAGCTGAAATACTGATTAAACTAATTAAAATAAGAGCCAATGCCCTTTGAGATTATGGAAAATAAAAATTAGGGCGTTATGGGCATTATGTTTCTTCAGGTTGGTATATTACTGAGATAATTACTATAGCTAAAAACTAATGCCACCTCTGCCATTGCTCTACGATGAACAGTACAGAAATAGGCACTAGTAAAGAACACAGAATCTTTTTTCTGTATTTACTTTATAGATTCACCCCCAGACAAGTCTGACCAATAAGCAGAGAAAAGGTTCTTACATGGTTTTCGGTACAATTGGATTTTTCTCTGTGTGAAACCAAACCAAACTGAACCAAATGTAGAGGAAAATATAAAAAAAGGGCAGGTTTACAATTTCGTTAACTGGTTTAAACCAGTGCGAAGTAACTACAGATGTGAAAACGCCCTTATTTTGTAATTTCCTTCTGGAAAAGTGCTAGAAGAGCTGGACTTTAAGAACAGGGTGCCCCGTCCTGGTCCTGACGATCTACCTCATTTATTAGAGTCAGCTGTGTTAAAAACAAGCTCTCCAGGACAGTAGCTCATAAATAAATACATATTTAAGAAAAGAACTCTCTTAAATAGAGCAAAGGATGCACCATTCTGGGATTCCACAGCTCACTCCTGTAGCACGTTTTAGATACAAAGCCTTCTTTTATCTGTTAACTTTACTTTAAAACTAATACTAATAAAAACTTATTTAAAAAAAATAAATGAGACTCATTCCGGTCAGGCAGTGCGGTTAGGGACTGTTCTATAGATAAAACTGTTTAAACTGCCCAAAAGAAGACTTATTTTACATAACAATGACTCAAATATGTATAAACAATGCAAAGTCTTGGCTAAATCTCCTTTTCTGGGCAGTAATGTTTGTTTTATCAGTAAAGCATTAATATTAGAATAAATACTAACAATATTCATACAAAACTTTAAACTTTTGAAAAGTTCTCGCCATGGAATTGTTTCAGAATGACAAATTCTAAATTTGTATAAATTTGCACTGTGTTTATATTTACTTAACAATTATAAACTAGTGCTTTAATACATGCTAAAGTAAAGTTTATGCGGCTTAAACTGTCTGCAAATAGCAAAAAGATATAGATAGATAGCATTATTTCAGGTCATTCTAATTATTTTGACATAATTTACAGACCAAAAGCAGTTTTGAGAAAATCAAGTCAAATTTTTTTTTTTCCTTCTCTACCTGGCAGGAATGAGTTTTACATTTTATCACAATACAGTACAATATAGTAGAGTACAGTACAGTGGAGTGGAAATGCAGAGGTATTTAAAAACAGCAGTGTTTTCTGCTGTGCTGCTGCTCCTTAGCACACAAATGGCACACAAAAATACGGACAGGGAAGCCGAACAGATAAAGGAAAACACAATTTCCAAAAGAAAAAGACTGAAAACCTCAGAGAACCTCCTTGCAAATATACAACAGCATTAGCTATACAATATTAACACAGAATATGATGTTTTGTACCCGATGCCTCGTACAAAGCAGTGTGAAAGAGCTCTGGAATGGTCCTACAGACACTGAGGAAGAGGAAGAGTGCACAGATATCATGCCCATGTGGGGGTTAATACAGGGGTTGGACAATGAAACTGAAACACCTGTCATCATTTTAGTTTGGGATTTTAGGTTTCATGGCTAAATTGAAGCAGCCTGGTGTTCAATCTTCATTAATTGCACATTGCACCAGTAAGAGCAGAGTGTGAAGGTTCAATTAGCAGGGTAAGAGCACAGTTCTGCTCTAAATATTACAATGCACACAACATTATGGGGAACATACCAGAGTTCAAAAGAGGACAAATTGTTGGTGCACGTCTTGCTGGAGCATCTGTGACCAAGACAGCAAGTCTTTGTGATGCATCAAGAGCCACGGTATCCAGGGTAATGTCAGCATACCACCAAGAAGGACCAACCACATCCAACAGGATTAACTGTGGACGCTGTAAGAGGAAGCTGTCTGAAAGGGATGTTCGGGTGCTAACCCGGATTGTATCCAAAAAACATAAAACCACGGCTGAACAAATCACGCAGAATTCAGTGTGCACCTCAACTCTCCTGTTTCCACCCGAACTGTCCGTCACCACAGTGTGCTCTAAAACCAGGTGTTTCAGTTTCATTGTCCAACCCCTTTTTATACATATTTCACACATGGAGGCCAGTGATGGGCCTTATTTGAGGGCTGTAATGATGGATCTCAGTTGGGAAGTCCACCTGTCTCCTAGTAATGAGTACAAATCCACTTAAAGCCTATGAGCTCCTGGAGCACACCTGGGATTAAGGTCTGCTGTAATGATGGAGCACAAATGAGAAGCACAACTAAATCCCAGTAAAAACATGTTTAATCCACCTTAAGCCCGAGTCTACCTGGAGCCCCACCTGAGCATGTTATCCGGATGTGTATGTGTGACATGTCTGACATCTGTACACATATTATTTTAGCACAGTGTAAACTGCAACGCGTCAGCCACGTCACACAGAAGCTGCTCTTTTAAATATAAGCTGTAATGATTTTGTCCTGTTTTGAGGTTTTTTTAATCGATTAAGAAAAGAAAACTAAATATACCAGGCGCACTCAACTTGTAAAATAGGTCAGTCCAAAACGAAGTTCAGAATAAATAAGAAGAAAATCTTAATATGAGGTACTAAGAAGAGATACGAGGGTCCATAAAAATATAACTACACTAAATTCCTCCGCCGCTCTTCACTTGTTTTCCAGAGCTTTCTGCTCCAGGGCTTTCTGCGCCGCCGCTGGCTTCAACACGTAGTCCCTATACATGGAGTACACCACGCCTGCAGAACACACAACAAAGAACATACTATAAAACACAGGAATGCAGTAAAAAATTAGTTTAGAATGTTCTGCATTGTAGATTAATACTAAAATCATTCAAACTATTAACCCTCCTGTTATCGAACAGGTCAAATTCACCCGTCTTGAAGTTTAAAGGTCTAGGAAAAATAGTTAAAAGTATTTTTTTTCAGTATGAAACTTCTTCTGCTTGTCTTAATTAGTGTAATCAACATAATAAAACAATATGAATATGGTTCATCGTACATATTTTCAACCACTCCCAGCAAAAATTAAGACTAAAACTAAAACAAAATTGTAATGTTATGTTTCAATGTTATGTAGAACTACTGCTGTATATGCTGGCCTTTCAAAAGTAATAAAGTAGTTAAAACGTTAAAAAAAATAGTTGTAAGGAACACTATTGCACTAAATAATGAATATACTGATAATAATTAGTAATGGATTTAGTAATGAAATATTCACACTGCTTATTAGGATTTGTTTCAGATATCTTTTGAATAATTAAACTGGCGGTTCTGACAAATGAACATAATAGCAGGGTTAAGAAAACTCATGGAATTATTTACTAAACTAAAAAGTGTTAAACAAACCAGAATATGTTTTATATTTTAGATTCTTAGATGATCAGTTTTTAACATCTTTGCTGGATTTTCTCAGTCAGCTTTATGAGGTAGAGTCACCTGGAATTCAGGCTTTCAGTTAACAGCTGTGCTGAACTTGTTAAGAGTTAATCAATTATAAAACAAAACATTTCAAGTACTTTAAAAGTGTCCTCAAGTGCAGATGCAAAGACAATCAAAAACATTATGAAACTGGTGAAACTGGCACTCATCAGGTCCGCCCAAGAAAGAAAAAACAAGAGTTACCAGCCTCAGGAGTTGCAAGTTAACAGCTCCACAGATAAGAGCAACTAAAATTTTAGTAATGATTCCTTATGTGTTCCTTCATAATCTGGATCACTTACACACTGTAGGAATAAAAGGGGATCCTCTGGATGTATTAAGTGTAATAAGGACTTTCACAGTTCTGCTAAATTCTCACCAAGATTAGAGCAGAATTTAATCTAATTTAAAGAAAGCAGATTTATACCTAAAGTCATCGCTCCCACCACGAATCCCTGCGCTGCCACTCGCATGTGGATCAGATGAACAGACATCTTGGTGTTTCCTCTGTTCTTCAGCTTTAAGAGTCTGTAGGCCACGATCCCGAAGAACCCAGCCATTCCTGTAGGGATTAAACAGCGTAAAATTAGAAACAGTTTAACTGACTGAACTGTAGATCAGCCATCACGCATCAAAACTCAACATCATCAGAACTTACCAATAGGAACGAATGGATTCTCCTTGGCTTTCCGGAGCAGCTTGGACTCTTCATACTCATCAAACTCAGCAATAGACATCTTGGCTGAATTGAAAAGAAAAACATATTTTAAAACTTTTAACCAAATAGGAAGGTTATCTGCTCAGATCAGATTTGAATTTGTCTATCTGGTCGGTTCACATTCACTGTAAATGTAAGTGATCTGTATCTGTGTGTAGTGTGAACAAATCTGTCCCTGAAACACCGTCTCACATGCTGCACATTTATACCTGTTTAAACGTCTCCTTCTTCACCAACAACAAAAACCCCTCATATTAGAAAGAAGGTAGACTCGTAGCTTTGTAAAGGGAAATTGATGAGTTAGCAGCTCATATGTGGAGCATCTTTTGCTGGAGTGGAGAGTAAACAGCTGCTCTGAAGTTCATGCTCAGGTCCAGGAGGTGAAAAAAGGACAGGCGGTTTGCTTTTGCTGTTTTTTTGCAGCTATAGCTGCACAGCTGCACCAAGAGATCATCAAGAGAGAAGCACGTAGCGCTAATGCTAATGCTAATGCGTAAAAGCAAAAAGATGCATGAATTCAGATATGACTGTTCACATTCATGTTGCATTTCCATGGATCGGACATATCTGATTTAGGACCACATATGAAAGTGACTCTCCAAAAATTGGATTTGGCACGTTCACACAGCCATGAAAAAATCAGATCTGAGCCTGATTAAGCAAAAAAAAAAACAGATTTGAGTCACTTACGCCTGGTAATGTGAACGTAGCCTTTGTGTGAAAGAAGTTTTTCCCTGCCACTGTTGGCACAATCACATCACTTTAAAGATGAGTGTAACAACATTTGTTGTAAAAAGCAATATATAAATAAATTTGCATTGAATTTTATTTGAATGATGATAATATAATAGCATAACAATGCATTTATTTGCTTTTATAGAGCAAGGAACATGTTATTTATAAGAATAAAAAAAAAGTTAGAATATATAATTGAAATATATGATAATTCTAATAATACAAAAATGATTTAGGTTTGTGTCAACATATAGTCCATATACTGTGTTTATCTTTATTTCTCTATTTAAAGTATTTTCTACATTGTAGATTAATGTTAAAGACATGAAAACACTTAAAGAAAAGGGACACATATAGAATGCTGTAGTTAACAGTATAAAAGTGTTATTCCTCCACATTAATCCCCTGATCTAAACCTGATGAACTGAGATGGTGATTTGAGGTGATTTAATTGGGATGAGCTGCAGCTTCACAGCGTGAAGGAAAAGCAGCAGCTATTGTTCAGCACCTCCAGGAACTCCTTCCTTCAAGATGCTGAGAAAACTATTCCAGGTGACTCTCCCACATGAAGATACTGAGATTAAAATACTAAGCATAAAACTTTTTCTAGTTTATTTTTAACAATAATTCTGCATATGTTCCTGTTTAGCTTTAATAAAGTCTTCAATATTAAATTTAAAATGTAGAAAATCATAAAAAAGGAAGAAAAAAGAAAAAAGGAAAGAAAAAACACACTTTTCCAAACTTTTGACTGGTACTCATTAATGCAACTGTTGTAACATTTAACATTTAAATACTTAAACTAGAACGGTTCAATCATTTAAAGGGTTCTTTCAGTTGTCACAGATCTAATAGTGTTACAGTACTGTAATACTGAAACCAAAATAAATACGTGCACTGAGGCTTAAAACCACAGAGATGACAATGAAAAAATGCCAACTCATCATGATGCTTCAGCCATATCCTCATACAGCACTCCCATCTAACCACATAGCACGCTAATGATCACCTCAACTGCCATTATAGAGCATTTCCTGCTGAGATCATATCCCTTCCTGCACTTTTCTTGATTAACATCAGCCCGACTCCAGGTTATATCACTGAGAGCCCAGTTTACAAACACTCTGGACCCTCAGGGAACACATCATCATGTCCCTGAGTGTTTTCCTGAACGATGAAATGACTGGGTTTTATCTTCATGTGGAAAGTCTGTAAAATCCCTAATTATGCAAACGCCAGATCACACTGTTAACCAAACCAGAGGATCCAGATTCAGAGTAAACCCAGACAGATTCTAATGTAATCATGTGTTGGGTAAGAGTTCCTCCTGAGCTTCGTCTATGTGGTTGGCACAACTTATTATCAGATGACTAATGTCACTGTTATCAGCAGTTCTGAGCAGTATGGTGGTTAAATTATTAAAATACTATCACCATTGATTTACACAATCCTTTCAATTCTGATTCACATAGTGCCACGTAAATCCATTTAGCAATATTTCTATTACAGTTGAAAGAGTCTTTTAGATAAGAGATGTTGTAATTTGCACAAGGAACACTCAATCTACCTTTATTATTATTATACAGTACCAGTTAAATCATTATTTTAAATGCTTATTCTAAAGTCATCAAAACTATGAAGGAAACCATATAGAATTATTCAGTAAACAAAAAAAAGTGTTAAACAAACCAGAATATGTGTAGTTTTGAACATCTCTGCTGGATTTTCTCAGTCAGCTTTATGAGGTAGAGTCTCCTGGAATTCAGGCTTTCAGTTAACAGCTGTGCTGAACTCATCAAGAGTTAATTACTTGAATTTCTTGTCTCTTAATAAAGTGTTTGAGAGCATCAGTTAAAGTAAAGTAGTGAAGAGGTAGAGTTACAGGTATACAGTGAATAGTGAATATTTGAGTAATGTTCTAATCCATGCTATAGGAAGAAATACTCAAATAAGTAAAGAAAAAAATGACTTTTAGAAAGGAAGATCAATTAATACAAAAAAAATTCAAGAACAAGTGCAGTCATAAAAAAGACTATCAAAAATGTTATGATGATGAAACTGGCACTCATCAGGACTGCCCTGTAGTTCATTCGAGTTACCAGGCTCAAATACCATGAATGGAAAAAGAAAAATCCAATTTTAATATTTGAATAATGCAGTATTATTTACAGTATACTTATATACTTTATTTTCGTATACTTTATACGTATTTTACTGGGATTTTATACAATACAGACGAACACAAATTATCAAGAAATTGTGACACGAAAATAAAATAAGTTTGAACTTATTTTTCAATAAAGATCTTAAATAAAGATTCATGCTGGATTAAGGACTCCAGCATGAATGTAAAGGAGCTGCCAGACAAAAGACCTTAAGTCATAGTGTACTTTGACAATGACATTAGACACTATATGCCCTTGAAAATTTACTGTAAGGACAATTAACTAAGAGTCATTTAGAAGCTCTCTGTATGACTTTACACTCATTTTATATCATTTTATATTATTTATGGTCTGCCGATTTTTATTTTTAATTGATGGTTAGATAGTTACTCTTGGATTAAACCAATATATATATATATATATACTTTTTTTGTTCAAGTTTTATATATGAGCTATAGATTAAAGAAGGGTCACCTTAATGTACTTTGACTTTAAATAAAGACTGATTGATCAATTGATTTACTGATTGAAACATTAAGCTCTACATTTCTGCCTCTACTTTACAAAACTCAGCCTCTGAAGCTCATCTCTGGTAGGATTTCAATGGATATCAATCAGAAAACAGAGTTAAACACAACATATCTCTGTTTTAATCATAAATCTGTATATTCTGTAGGAATAGCAGGTCTGAGAATAGGCTTGAAGAAGGTTAGAAGGTCAGGACCTCTGGTGTACTATTGCTAACACTGTTTCTGCTTCAGGCTGAAGGACACACAGCTCATGTTTTTTATATAACAAATAAAAAACCTTCACATCTAACGTTACAGCATCAGATCAGCTCAAAACTATAATAAATATATACATACACATCCTATATTATACAGAACTAGCACAGGAAACAGGAGTACGTGTTTCTTTAACCTTTAAAAAGACGAAATAAACCCCTATTAAACCAGTATTAAGATGTAATAACAGTATAAATCTGAGCTCAGAGTGATATTCTCTGTAATAAATGTAATTATTACCTGTGATTTAGTGTAGCTCTGTCTGCTGCAGTAATCCGCGCGCTGCTGGAACACCGGCTCCGGCACTGTTAAGTAACGAGGCACGAGGCTGCGCGCTCTGACGCAATCACTACGCCATTCACGTGAATGGAAATGACGCAACGGCGAGGTGCGTTCAAGAGCAGCGCGATTCCGTGTTTAAGAGTCATATTTACAGTTTAAATATGATAAATGAACATAAACTGATTCATATAGCAGATTTAATAGATATAGAAAGAGAAATAAAGGCAATTTATGTATAGATATGTTTATAAATATGTTTTCTGTACATGTACTTTATTTATTTTTATTACATTGTTATTGTTTTCATTCACCACTAGTAATAGTATACTCTTATTAACAACTAATTGTTCACTAGTTTTGATGAGAGAGAGAAAAAAGGTAGAGAGAGAGAGAGAGAGAGAGAGAAAATACATATGCAGAGAGAAGGATAGAAAGAGATAAAGAGAGAGAGAATGGGAGGGAGAGACTAAACTGGAAGAGAGAGAGAGAGAGAGAGAGAGAGAGAGAGAGAGAGAGAGAGAGAGAGAGAGAGAGAAAGTGAGACAGAGCAATAATGGCCATTTTTGTATACACATTTTACATGTTTTCTTAATTTACTTTTATTAAATTATTAACAACTACTTTGATTAGAGAGAGAAAAGATACAAAGAGAGAGAAGGAGAGAAAGGGAGATACAGAGAGAGAGAGAAAGAGAGAGAGAAAGAGAGAGAGAGACTGGGAGAGAGAGAGATAGAGAGACTGGGAGAGAGAGAGACAGGGAGAGAGAAAAGATATGAAAAGAGAGAAGGGGAGAAAGGGAGATACAGAGAGAGAGAGAGAGGGAGAGAAAGAGAGAGAGACTGGGAGAGAGAGAGAGAGAGAGAGAGAGAGAGAGAGAGAGAGAGAGCCTGGGAGAGAGAGAGACAGGGAGAGAGAAAAGATATGAAAAGAAGAAGGAGAGAAAGAGAGATACAGAGAGAGGGAGAGAGACAGACTGGAAGAGAGAGAGAGAGAAATATAGGCAATTTTGTATACACATTTTACATGTTTTCAAAATGTCCTTTTTTTACTTTAATTATTTTCTTTATATTCTTATTAACAACTATTTTTTTCCCTAGTTTTGATTAGAGAGAGAGAAAAGATACAAAGAGAGAGATGGAGATAAAGGGAGATACAGCGAGAGAAAAAGAGATAGAGAGACTGGGAGAGAGAAAAGATACGAAGAGAGAGAAGGAGAGAAAGAGATACAAAGAGAGGAAGAGAGATAGAATGAGAGAGAGAGAGAGAGAAATACAGGCAATTTTGTATACACATTTTACATGTTTTCTTAATGTACTTTTATTACATTATTATTTTGTTTATATTCTTATTAACAACTAATTTTTCACTAGTTTTGATTAGAGAGAGAGAGAAAAAAGGAACAGAGAGAGAGAAGACATGGGCATAAGCGAGAGAAATGGATAAAGGAGAGAAAAAGAGATATAAAAGAGAGAGAAAGAGGGGCTGGGAGAGAGAAAAGATATGAAGAGAGAGAAGGAGGGAGAGAAAGAGAGATACAGAGAGAGGAAGAGAGATAGAATGAAAGAGAGATAGACTGGAAGAGAGCGAGAGAGTGAGAGAGGGAGAGAGAGAAATATAGGCAATTTTGTATACACATTTTACATGTTTTCTTAATGTACTTTTATTACATTATTTTGTTTATATTCTTATTAACAACTAATTTTTCACTAGTTTTGATTAGAGATAAAAGAGAGAGAGAGAGAAAAGGTATGAAGAGAGAGAAGGAGAGAAAAAGAGAGAATGAGAGAGATAGAGGCAGAGAGAGAGAAAGAGAGAGATTTTTTTTTACATTTAATGTTATTTATTAATGTATACGATCAATAGTTCATTAAATAAACATGTTATTATCACATTTAATATAAAATAAAACAGAGTTAAAGCCTGAATATATATTACAAGGCTCCAGATAGTAAAAAAGGAAACTCCAGAGTTCAGAGCGGACTTGAAAACAGTGAATCTCCTGTTTGTGAGGAGACAGTGGTGAGTTGAAGGCAGCACGGCTGAGGCAGAGAGACACAGTGTTCTCCAGCCTCTGTCTCTGAAACCACGTACTGCCCTTCTCACATTACAGCACGACCTCCCTGCACCCCACACACACACACACACACACACACACATACACACACACACACACACTGCCAGCCTGAGACTGTGTTCAATCTGTTACACACTAAATATAGACATTTTTTTTACCATATACAGACTTTTACATTACTGTATGTGTTCATTTAGATTGAATTTATATAAATAAATAGGCTTTTTAGGAATTTATAAGTGACTATAAATGACTGCTCCTATTCTAAAGCTGAACAATCATCAGTACAGCCTGTATAGAGCGCTGTACATCACTGTGACACAGCAGGGCAGCAGGATCACCGGAGTTCAGGGGAAGAATGCTGTGTCACTGTGATACAGCAGCATATAGGAGTCAGGTACCAACATGCAAAACATCCAGACTTAATTGGTGTCGGATGCTCACACGCACAGCCACCCTCAGCCTGAATGTTTTTCCCATATTGGGCTTTCAGTGATCTTTGTTCTATTCTTATACACACATCTATAATAGGAAAAAACAAGAATTTGAACACATGCTCAAAATGTTCTATACATGGTTAAAAATATGCAAGGAAAAGTGTAAAATATGAGAATTTTACACTTTACAAAAGCACAATCCTATCTAATGAGAATCCCTCTGGCAGCTTCTATATGTAAAGATGTACAGTCACAACTCTGCATTTTGGAAAACATTTTTTCCATTAGTTTAATGAATTATTTATATTGCTGCCTTTCAGAAATGAAATTATGGGATTTTTGGGCCATGATCACCATGAGCCTGACTTATGTTAATTTTTTTTTAAATGTTTTATTTTAATCAAACATTAGAGTCACTTTAGCCTGATAATGTGAATGAAGCCTAAAAATCACAGTTTTTACTGGTGCTCCCATCTCGTAAATACGTCATTTCCGACACGACTTATGCAGTATATGTCCTTCCTAACAAGAATACAGACTGGGAAATCTACATGCAGACAGGATCTTTTAGATCTTTTAGATGATGAGTGTTACAGTAGCATTTTTTACATAAAAAATATTAAAAATACAATCAGGCCATATTTTTAAAACTAAACGGTGTAATATGTTAATCTGTTGTATCTCTAAAGACTACAAGTGATATTGTATCTATATTTCATATAGGGGTGTTATAGTAGCATTTTTTTAAGAAAAATAAAACAAAATCAACCGAATCATATTTTTCAAAATAAAAGTTGTGGTACTATCATCAGATGTATCTCTTAAGACTACAAATAATATTGTATCTATATTTCATATGGGCATGTTACAGTAGCAATTTTTTTCACATTAAAAAAAAATCGTAATAAAATAACCGAGGCATATTTTTCAAAATAAGAGTTTAGTATGTTCATCAGACGTGTCTCTGCAAACTACAAGTGATATTTTATATACATTTCCTATAGGAGTGTTGCAGTAGCAATTTTTTTTACATGGAAAAAAAAAGTCAAACGAGTGACATTTTTCAAAACTAAAAGTTGTAGTATTTTCATCAGGTGTTTCTAGAGAATTTAAATGATATTTAATTTATATTTCATATGGGGGTGTTACAGTAGCATTTTTTTACAGTAAAAATATTGGTTTAAAAACCAACCAAGTCATATTTTCCAAAAGTAAAATTTGTAGTATGTTCATCAGATGTGTCTCTAAAACTACAAGTGATATTTCATAGATTTTTCATATGAGCATGTTACAGTAGCATTTTTTTTACATTAAATAAATTAATAGAAAATCAACCAAGCCATATTTTTTAAAATAAAAGTTGTAGTTCATCAGATGTATCTCATTTTTCAAAACTATAAATTGTTGTATTTTCATCAGGTGTGTTTCTTAAGAATATAAGTGATATTTTGTCTATATTTATTATGAGTTACAGTAGCATTTTTTCAAATAAAAAATTAATAAACAAAAAAAAAACGAGTGACATTTTTCAAAACTAAAAGTCATAGTATGTTTCTCAGATTTGTCCCTAAAGACACATTAAATAATTAATACAAAATTACCCGATACATATTTTTCAAAACTAAAAGTTGTACTATGTTCATCAGGTGTGTCTCTATAGACTACAAGAGTTTTTTTTTATCAATATGTCCATATATTTATATCCTGTATGTTTTTCCCAGTAGCCATTTATTGTATTAAAATACGCTGTGAATGTTTACGTTTTTAATTAGGGTCCGTACTTTACAGACGGTCCCTTAGGATCTTCAGCTCCCGCTGCAGCGATTCCTGCTATTTTCAGGAAATATCCTCGGGGAAAGGGGAAAGTTTGGGTCTTTTGGGCGAATCTAAGTGTAGTTTGTTCTCTGTTCCTCTGTCGTTTGGAAGATGTGATTTGGGAGAGTTTAGGAAGGTGGGTGTGAGCCAGGGCCGCCGCTCTGCATACGCAGACAACGCAGCCAGCGTTAGGCCTCAACCATTTTGCAGTTGCAGGGAGCCAAATTGACTGAGAATGAAATGTGTTGAAATTATGACATTATTAAATTTAAAACCCAATGTGAATTATTTATGATACGCTCATCTTTTTTGTCTTTAAACATTGCATGGGGCACCTACTCTACTACTTAAAAGCGGCACGTTATTATTTTTGTGCATAATATAATGCCCCCACCCCTATTGCCTGAAATGGCACGGCTCGGTTTGCTCTGTTGGTTGTTGCCAGATGTGACATTTTCCAGTCAAATAAATAATAAAAAAATGCATGGAGGCGCTAAATCTTGCGCATGTTTAACCATTTTTAAAGTGTATGTGGCCATTCTATACAAAAACTTGTCCAGTGCAATATTTGTGTAAGTTAAAAACTTAAAATAAAATAAACAAATAGGATGAAAAATCGTAACTTATCTGGCAACCTTAGTCCTAACTAAAGTAGCAACGCTACTTGAGTTTGGCAGGAGACAAGTTCACCGCGCGAAGTTGCTACTAAATGGTAATTCAACTATGAAGCGACGGTTTGAGTCTGGAGCTGAGAAGAAGAAAAAGAAGCAGAAAGATGAGGCCCATGCATCCCTTTCTGGTGAGTAACTTCGATGATAAAGGTTTAAATAGTTTTGATTACTTCATGTTCAGTGGTGTTGCCTGAGCTAGTAACGTTGGCTTTGCTGATTTGGTAGCTTTAAACGCTTAACTAGAAACTAATCTGGGTATTGCAAGGCACGTGGCACGTTTGCAAATAGTAGTAGTGTAGTTTGAAGATTTTTAGTGACTTTAATAAAAAATTAATAAACAGAGTAGCCTACCTATTGACTAATGCCGTCAGTGCACTATCCAAATGGTCTGTATGACAGCAGGATCAGACAGCTCTATATATTTTGACAGGCTGATATAAACACACCACGAATATAAACGATAATTTCATAACCTTTAAGGCTGGCTTGTGTAAATGACGTGTCCACTGCTTAAAATAGACATGCATCGTTTCATTTATTATTTATACATTATAAATAGTACTCTTGTGCTGTTCTTCACTGTTATTGGCCTTACTTATAACGTTGTAAATATTCACAGTTACATGTGTAATTTTAATAAATATTAAAATTTTGCGTAAACCTTTTGTGTTTGTGTGTGTGTGTTTTTTTTTTTTTTTTTTTTGGGGGGGGGGGGGGGGGGGGGGTTGCCTCCCTGACCAGTTATGCTTAGGGCCTCCAAAACCTTAGCAGCGGCCCTGGTGTGAGCTAATGAACGGCCGAAACGTGAATCTCCGCTGAATGTCATATATTAAACTAGCGTTACCAACCTAGTCCTGTAGATGGCGCGTAATGCACTGCCAAAAATAAAACAGAAGAAGAAGTAGTAATATTATTATTAGTAGTAGTACAGTGGGGGACTGATGTTAGGGTGATGTTAGGTGTTAGTGTTAGTAATTTAATGTAAAAAGCTGCTTTTGCTGTTTTATTTATTGGGGGCTTTAGTTACTGTTTGAGCATGTTTTTTCTGTAAGTCTAGGCAGCAGATGTGGATAAATCTATCAGCATCTACTGCAGGTAACTGTGGTTCTTATTGTGCTTTCTGGATTAAATATAGATTTTATTTTATATACTTTATTGATCCCAGAGGGAAATTCTGGAAAAAATAAATGTAAATGTAGCCTTCTGACCTGGGGGGTATTCCAGAAAGCGGGTTCAACAAACTCCAAACCTCCAAGGCATCATATTTCACCCCTATTGAGCAGGAAATATTAATGTCTGCGTATGCAGAGTATGAAATCATATTCAGGCCTAAAAGCAATTCAGCAGCAGCAGCAAAGCAAAGGCAGTCTGCTTGGGCATAAATAGCTGACAGAGTCAATGTGTGAGTTAAATTAAAAATTAAAAACTCACAATACACTTAGTGAAAAGACATGGAAAAATATTTTAATTGTTGTTTAATTTAATTGTTTAGTTGTTATTATTATTTAACTTTATTTGTCTTAATTTGTACACTTTTTTTAAATTAACCTAGGTGTAATCCAAGTGGGATTAAATGCAAATGGCAGCAAGTGAAGATGAAATATAAAAAAACATAGTCCAAAGTGGTATGACTTAACTACCTAATGTTGGTACTTTTATCAAGCTTAGTTTGTCCTACAGTTGATTATGGTTTTGTAGCTAACAGGAAAAAGGCTGAGGTAAGAAAAACAGGAGGGGGGCCACCACCGCCACCTTTTACCCAGGCAGAGGAGCTGGAACTTTCCTACAGCAGTGGGAGGACCATCACTCATGGAATCAATTGAGGGAGCTCATCTGAGCCATCAACCCCCACGACTTAGTTTACAGTAAACTGTGAAATGCATTGATATTCTTAACATGTTCAATGCCTTCTCCCCAGTAATTGATGGTGTGGTGCAACTAAATGAGCCTCCTGCAGTTGTAAGTTATCTTAATGTTTCCAAATCTTACTTGATGTGTATAAATATCGGTGTTTAACAAAAAAAATCTAAATTCCTGTTGCAAGATAATGATGAAACAATCTCTGTTGCCCCAGAATGGGAGGATCCTGGCAGTCCTATCGAGGCATAGTATGTTGAATATGTTGATCATAATATATATAATTTTTTTTCTGCCTGAAATTATTTCAAGCTCTGAGTGGATATAAATGGGGATTATAGGAGACTGGATTGGCGGATTCTCTTACGTGTGGACTCGTTTTGAAGGTAAGAGCGTGGGGGATGCGCTGGTGGGGGTTGGGGGGGTGTGCGGTGTGTCCTGAGGTAACCCCAGGACGAAACCCGAGCAGATTTTAACTGTAAACACGCGCTCCGACGCGCTCTTTCAGCTCTAATTCAAAAACCGTACATCCTACAGTAAAACGGAGCACAGTTCCGGAATCCGGAGAGACAGACGGTTCGAATGGTGTATAACATCCGACCAAATATAGACGTACGAAAAACGGAAATATGAAAGCTATGAATCATAACTTTATGAAACTAGGCATATTTCGCCATAAATGTTTATTTTCTGAAAGGAGATACTGCTAAATAGGCTAGATAACTGACAAGCAGAGATTCTAAGCTTTAAAATGGTATATTGGGTGTCTATATTGAGCCTATAATTGTTCATATCTATTCATAAACACAGCCAGATATGATTTTTCATAAATTTCTGCCCGGCGGGCCAGGGCATGTTAAGAGGTTAAGGTCAGATCTCATATCTACTCTTTCACAGCTCAGTCTTTCACTTATAACTCTACTTCCACCCTGGTCTCGATGATGAAGGTAGAAAATTAAAACAAGTGATCCTCACTCCTGTAAAAAAAAAAAAAAAAAAATAAGACCACTTAATTTAAGAATTGTAAACGCATTGGGACAGTAGACTGGACAGAGATTAGGCTATATTTAACTTTTAATGTAAAATGTCCATTCAAACATTGTGTATTCCAAGACTAGGCTTAATCCTAGTCTTGAAAATGGTCCCATAAAGATTAACCTATAAATAATGGAAAGGCCAAAGAATGGTACAGAAAAAAATGATCTGCTCTTGATCCAAAACATATAGTTTTATTCATTAAGTACTCTGGTAGTGCCACAGTTTACAGTCTAATTAGTAGGACTTTTATTATGCAGGGAGACCCAAACGACTCTAAGGGGATGTCACTCAAATTGAATTTCACACTAAAGGAAAATCTGTAATTTTTTTTTGTCTGTTGATCTGTCCATCATGTAAGTTTTCAGTTTTTGCAAAAAAAAAAAGAGTAAAAAAATGGAGCATCACAAACCTGTTGTCTTTTGTTAGTATCTACGGTACACCCTTTGTTAAAAATAAATAAATAAAATCAAAAGGGACTCTAACTGATTAAAATGCATTACTACTGAAGGTGTGGTTATAACCACACCTTCACTACTGACCCTTGTTTGACTTCCGTAACCTAGACCATGAGGTTCCAGAAACGCCCAAATGACTTTCACATTATAACAAAAAAAGAAATATAAATATATAATAATTATAACTAAAACATTTAATATAAAGCTAGCTTAATATAACAGGAGTCTCTATCATAGCATCATTTCATGCTAGTTATTACCACTCAAGCAGAATTCATTACAGTGCTATCTACCAAGAAACTTGCTCCTCAGCACCTAAGATTAAAGATGAATCTAACAAGCTAAGAATTAGATCTTTAACCCAAAATAATCATAATAAAAATATAAACGACATATTCGGCCAAATCGGTGCCATTTCTGTTCCCAGGGAATTACATACAAATGTGCACACTAAATAACTTTAAAACACAATTTATTATTAAGCATAGTGTCTTGTACATTGACCTAATTGCAAAAGTAAGATATGTAATTAAAAACATTAATAAAACTACATAAAACACTGAAAAAATACCATTTCTTACCTGTCCCCACTCTAACTATAAACTTTACCATGAAATATAATTATTAAAATTCTTCAGAGATGTCATTATTGTTGCATTGTTGACTCTAGATCCCATCTATGTTTAAAACATTTTTTTTTCATAATAAATCCATAATATTTAAGTTAAAACACACATTTTAGTTGTGTCCCTGGGTTTCACTCAGTCCTGTTTCTGTAACACCTTACCCTGATCATCTGAAACATCTGGAACATTCTACAACAGGAAGTCACATCTACAACAGAAAGTGACATCAGTTGGTTCTTCTGAAGATCATGGGAAGATCAGAATTAAGTTCCTTCATTAGTTTTTCTGTATATTTGATCTTATTGTAACTATAATCTTAACACTTTGATCTTAATCTTAACACTAATTTAATTCTTAACCTAAATTAATTCTTAGATCTTATCTGTTTATTTTTAAAATGCTAATTAAAAAAAAAAACAAAAAAAAAACAGGAATGTGTTCAGTGTCCTCATGCTATTAGCATAGCCGCCTTTTAGCTGTTTTTCATGTTTTTGCTACTTCTATGCTGAAAACTCATTGTTAATTTCAGTCCTGTTACTCAAAACATAAAAGTAACAGGAGTGAGTTCCAGTAAAAGGAATAAGTGCCATTAACAGGATGGATTTTTTGTCATAAATATAAAGTATTTGAACATGCAGTCTGTTTCTTTAAAATAAAGACTTTTTTGAGAGAAAATTTAATAAATTAGTGGACTTGCTTTTAAAACATGCTTTTTTAAATGTTACATGAGTTTTGTAATCGTCTTTAGTTTAGAAATCTTGTCAAAATTAAGTAAAGTTGCCTGAGATTGACAAGTACACATTTTAATTATTTAAATATATGTGTTACTAGATTCAGAGTTGAAAAATATAAAAAAAAATTTAGTTTCATTTGGAAGAGTTACAACAAGCAAATGACGCACATTCGGTGGAATGTCCAAAACAGTTAAACTATGGTCTCCACCCATTTCTCAGTTCCAGCAGATGGCAGCAACATCTCACAAACCTCAGCCCCACCACCCCCACCCCCACCCACCACACCCGTGAAAGCAAAAAGTAAAACTTTTTGAAAAAGCGTCGGTTTACATGAGAGAAGAAGAAGAACGTTTGGATAAAAGACACAGAGGTAAATACTGAAGCTTTAACTACTATAGTTTACTGTCTGAATATAAAACGTGTTTCAGATAAACCATGTAGACACAACTGGACACATTTTAAAGAAGAACTCCAATGTTATATAACACCAGATCTAGCAGTAACTGTTACTTTAAGACTAGGCATGATGACTGGCTGCATACAGAGAGCAGAGAACTTCATTTAGTCAGTGCGTGTCTGTGCTGAGAGATCAGTGTTCTCCACACTGTGGAATTTAACCCAACCCTGTTTAGGCCTTTTCATGTTTTTCTATATTGCTCCAAATTAGAGGATTTTCTAATAAACCTTAAACTATGTATACTGAAATATTAAATTAGCTACATCATAAACTTCAGTGTGTCGTCTCCTAAAACAATGTTTTTAATGTTTTTATGAAATATGTACAGGTTGTAAAAATGTATTTTAATAAAGTCGCTGCACTGAACACAGGGGCGGCTGTAACATGTTTAAAATATACTTAATCGATCATATGCTCGAAATGAAAAAGATTATTTGTCATTCACATTATTCTGACTTTATCAGAAGATAAACTGCTGTGAAGACTTTGGTAAGCAGTTGCTAAGTTAAACAGTGGGCTCTTAAAGCAGCGGTGTCCAAACATTTCTGGTTGGGGGCCAATAGGAGGAATTTATGTGCAGTCATGAAATATCAATTTTCTTGATTACTATCATTTACACATCACTTTACTTGAGTTACTGTATTTATCTATCTTTGACAGTGTTGTGTAAACTATGATTAAATTGATGTTTCATTTCATAATGTCTGTTAATATTATACTCCTTCATTACTGCAACTGATTCCTGACAAATTACACATTATTCATAAATGCAGAAGTGGATGATAAATATATGTAAAAAAAAAGCATGTTTTGTACCTGTTGATAATGAACTGTTGTAAACTGGCATGATTGTGTACTGTAGGATGATTTGTGCATTTTGAAAAGATTTGGGTCTTTTAATGGTGTATATTAAATTGTAGTCCTAAATAAAGATGTAAACTGTGTGTGTGTTTACAGTATCAGCTGTAATCTGAAGAAGAAGATGATGAGTGTATCTGGGGAACAGGACACACAGGAAGCTGAGAGGTGAGAGAATAATGTGATTGGGTGTAAAGTGAGTGTGTTCTCACACCATTGTGCTGGAGAGGTTGTAGGTCATGTCTAATGCTGGTTGTGTTTTAGACTGGTTCAGGGGACCTGATCTCAGGTAAGAATGATGCGACTCTGTAGAAAGAGATGAAAAGATGCTGTTTGGTGATCTACAAGAGTGAATGGTTGAAAGATTGAAGTGTCTGACAGATTTAAAATAAACAAAGTGTTTCATAATTTTACATGTAGATAATCAGTACTTAACTACTGTACATCCCAAACTTTACCTTAATGAAGGAGTGAATCCTATTATTTATACAGTTTAAGCTCAATAATATAAATATAATTAACTGTATTTATGACTTTGTTCATTATGTGTGTATTTTAGTGAGATTCAAAGAGAGAGAGCAGACTCTGTGTGTCCATGAGGAGTGAACGGTCAATGATCCATCCAATAAAATTCCAAAAGGAGGATAGTTCAGTGACACTTTACTGTAGGACACTTCTAAAAAGAATACATAACACCTACATGAGTGCTTCTTAACATTTATAAATGCCTTTTCTAGAAGGCATCAGCTGTCATAAATGCTGTGTAAACACGGAGATGATAAACAGTGAGTAAAGATATAAGGCCTTACGCTACATTTTTGTATAATTACAGAACGATTTTACTTTTATTAATGTCACTGGTTTCCTGAAACAGATACAGCTCCTTATTCTGTATCTTTAAAGGACTCCAACTTAGACCTTCAACTGAACTCCTGACAAATCCTTCACTAAAATCTAATCCTGTCTGTAAGATTAGGTCTTACTTCTCCCTAAACTGCCTTCTTATCTCTTTTATAAAGAATGAATAAAGTTTCACAGCTAACAGACTACAAAATGTAGATTTTCACACACATAGAAAACAAATGTCCTTTTTTGTCATAGTTCCCTAAATATTTTCTTCATATTATAGGAATGTTTTTCTTTGATTAATGTTCAGCATTAACTGCCCAACATCAGTGTCCAACCTCACCACTTTTGTAGTTGAATAGAAGTGAACTCCTGCTGCAATGACACAGAAATAAAAGTGTAAGGCCGTATAACTTTATTTACTGTATATATTACACAGCAGTTTACCATCTCCATGTTTCCTCAGATTATTTAAGATTATTTACTCGAGATCATATTTTTGAAGTTCTCACTTTCGTTCAGTTGTACCAGCATTGCATCACCCTGATACACTACAAAACCATATATTACAAACCAGATTCCAAAAAATTGGGACACTAAACAAATTGTGAATAAAAACTGAATGCAATGATGTGGAGATGGCTAATGTCAATATTTTATTCTTAATAGAACATAGATGACAGATCAAAAGTTTAATCTGAGTAAATGTAACATTTTAAAGAAAAAATATGTTGAATCAAACTTTCACAGTGTCAACAAATAGCAATAAGTGGCTGGAAAAAGAAAATTGAGCATATAATGAACAGCTGGAAGACAAATTAACACTAATTAGGTCAATTGACAATATGATTGGGTATATAAAGAGCTTCTCAGAGTGTCAGTGTCTCTCAGAAGTGTCTCTCAGAAGCCAAGAAGGTAAGAGGGTCACCAATTCCACCATTGTTGCGCAGAAAGGTAGTGCAGCAATACCAGAATGGTGTTACCCAGCGTAAAATAGCAAAGACTTTTAAGTTATCATCATCAACCGTGACTAACATCATCAAAAGATTCAGAGAATCTGGAACAATCGCTGTGCGTAAGGGTCAAGGCTGTAAAACTCTACTGGATGCTCGTGATTTTTAACCTGCTGTGACTTTTAACCGCAACATGGAAAACATCTCGGAGAAGCAAACGGCTTTGCAAAGAAACGTGGAGAAAATTGAGACCATTATGGACAATAAAGAGTGACCATGCTAAACTGGACAGCAGTCACTCGCCTAAACATCTGAAGTCTAATCTGCTTTCGGCTCCCGCCCTATCAGCACTCGGCCTTGTGGATGATAGGGAGCACTCCTCCATAGAACACTGTGACCTGAATCTCTCCCTGTTTACCTAACTTCGCTGGATGTTGTCTCTGACTGGGATTGTTGCCAGGCAGTGGGACTTTCAGACCCCCCACCTCCCGTACCCTTTCCCACGCCTTCATTGCTTGGTCTTTGTGTATATTCTTTGTGCCTATGTGCTGAGGTTTTTAGGGCACAGTCTAGGGGTATGTTTTTTTTTACCCTCTTCTTTCCCCTTGTTTCAAGATTCAAGATTCAAGATTTTTATTGTCACGTCACAGAGTACAGGTGTACATGTGAGTGAAAAACTTGGGTGCAGATTCCCACCAATGCGCAAAGAATAATATTTACAAGAGAGTAATAAAATAATATAAAATATATAAAATAGGACATACAGATAACTTACAGTATAAACACTATTTACAATACACTTAATTACAATAAACATGATAACTTACACTATAGACAAATATTGCACAGAACAGATATGCACAGATGTAGATATGGATAGTGTGGAAGTAGTCAGTATGTGACAGTATAGCTATGAGTAAGTGCAGGTAAGGAATGAGTTGAGTGGGGAGTGCAGGGGGCAGAATGCTGTATAATATGGGAAAGTCTGATAGATGCAGTGTAAAGTAAAGTGCAGGGTGCAGAGTTTGTATGGGTGTCAGTGGGGTGGGTTGGGCAGAACACCGTTCTACTGGCTATTCCACAGCCTGGTTGCTTGGGGGAAGAAGCTGTCTCGGAACCGGCTGGTTCTGGTCTTCAAGCTTCTGAGCCTCCTTCCACTCGGCAGCTGTGAGAACAGGCAATGGCTTGGATGGAACGGGTCCTTCATGATCTTTTTGGATTTCCTCAGGCAGCGGTTGGTGTATAAATCCAAAAGGTTTGGGAGCTCAACCCCAGTGATGTACTGCGCTGTGCGCACAACCCTCTGCAGGGATTTCCGCTCCAGAGCAGTACAGTTCCCATACCAGGTGGTGATGCTGCCCGTCAGAATGCTTTCCACAGTGCAGGTGTAGAAAGTCCTGAGGATGCTGGGGTTCAGACCAAACCTCCTCAGCCGTCTGAGGAAGTACAGGCGTTGTTGTGCCTTCTTCACCACCCGTGTGGTGTGTTCTGTCCATGTCAGATCCTCGCTGATGTGAACACCCAGAAACTTGAAGCTGCTGACCCTCTCCACCGCAGTCCCGTTGATGGAGATCGACGAGTATGCTTTCTCCTGCTTCCTGAAGTCCACGATTAGCTCCTTGGTCTTGCTGACGTTTAGAGAGAGGTTGTTCTCCTGGCACCAGTTTTCCAGGATGTTAACCTCCTCTCTGTAGGCCGATTCGTCGTTGTTTGAGATCAGGCCAACAATTGTTGTGTCGTCAGCAAATTTGATGATGACATTGGAACTGTGTCTGGCTGTGCAGTCGTGGGTGTACAGGGAGTACAGGAGCGGGCTGAGCACACAGCCCTGGGGCGCTCCGATGTTGAGGGTCAGTGAGGAGGATGTGATGTTGCCCATCCGCACCACCTGCTGTCGGTCTGACAGGAAGTTCAGGATCCAGCTGCACAGTGTGCTGTTCAGACCCAGATCCCGGAGCTTGACGTCGAGCCTCGAGGGAACGATGGTGTTGAATGCTGAACTGTAGTCCACAAACAGCATTGTATCCTTGTATCCCTCTAACGGAAGAAAAGATGGCGGCGCGTGCACACGCTGCGGCTTACCCTGTCTTCCTGTCCTGTCCTGTTTCCCCAATGTATGTTATTGTATGGATGGGTTGATGGCTAATTTCGCTGGTTAACCATGTGACAATAAAGATAATTCTGATTCTGATTTCCGGGCCCTTAAATGTCACTGCACCTCAAACAGGAATGCCACTGGCAAGGAAATAACAGAATACTCAGGAATACTTCCAGAAAGCATAGTCAGTGAACACAATCCATCGTGCCATCCGCCGTTGCCAGCTGAAACTCTACAGTGCAAAGAGGAAGCCATTTCTAAGCAAGCTCCACAAGCTCAGACTTTTGCACTGCACCAGGGGAAGACTGGAAGACTGTTCTGTGCACATAGGACTTTTTTTCCTATCAATCCTTCTATATTTTTATTATTTTATTTATTTTTTATTAGTTATACGAATAGGTACAGTGATAAATTGAAACAGGAAACAAAAAATAACAACAACATATCAACAAAGATAAGTAAATAAAGATAAATAAAAAAAAGCCAGAGGAATTGCCAAAAAAATCTAAAAAAAAGAAAACATTCCCGTCATCTCATCCTTTGAAAAAAATTGCAAAACTAATGATCAGCCACAAGAATTTCTCAAATTATCTTTTCTATTTATTTATTTATTTTATGTTTAGTATTATTTAAATTAAATTGTAATGCTTTAACACATTTAAGGATCTACCAATTTTTTTATTCAATGAGTGGCCCATTGACTTAATTGTTTGCAAATATATTTTAAAATCAGAGTTTATAAAAGATATATAAAATGGCATTTTTTTTTGTTTTTAGCTTTATGTATGTAATATTTTGCTAATATTATAAGGTTGATCAAAAATTATTCATTAAAATGAAATAGAGGGTTATTAAAAATATAAAGAATATAGTGACTTTCAAGGGGATTGATCATTTATTTTTTTATTGTGTTTATACCTACATACCGTTTTGGGTAGATATATTTTGGAATTTAGGGAAGAAAATTGGTAAAGACATTAGGCTTGTTTAGTTTTTTTGTTTTGCGTCTGCGCCTTCAGCACATGACGATGACTGCCGGCGTTATAATCCTGCGAGTGTGCCCGGCTACCAGGCGCTTTGCTCAGGCGCTGCAGTTGCTCCCTAGCCTAGAGACACCCTGATGACGACAGAGCTTAATCCCCATTGGTTAGGGGTTTATATATATATACGTATATATATATATATATATATATATATATATATATATATATATATATATATATATATATACGTATATATATATACACTGCTCAAAAAAATAAAGGGAACACTCAAATAACACATCCTAGATCTGAATGAATGAAATATTCTCATTGAATACTTTGTTCTGTACAAAGTTGAATGTGCTGACAACAAAATCACACAAAAATCATCAATGAAAATAAATGTATTAACATACCTGTCAAGTTTTAGATTTAAAAATAAGGGATATTTTCCTCTGTCCGCTTAAAGCCGTCCCACCAGCCCAAGGAAGGTTCAGTATCCCTTACATTTTAAGACAGGTTTACAAAAAATCTAAAATAACCACATGTGAACCACTTACACACTACAATCAGATTATCAGAATCTGAAATGTTGTGGACATTCCTACATATGTCATTCTTTTAATACAGCCAAATTAAAAACCCTTTTCTAGATATTTTTTAAAAAGTTAAGATTTCATGTCTTTTTTTGCCATAAATGCACTCTTTTATATTATATATTTATTTATTTAATAGATTTAAAATTGAACAAAGGGTGCACAAATTCGGCAAAATGACTGTTGGTGACCTAAAAATAGTATTATGAGCTTTTACTAAAAGGACATGGACCAGATATATTCCATCAGTAAAAATTAGTCCTAAGTGGCCTGCACAATTAATAATTTTTAATTAATACATCTTTCTTTTGATCACTCAACCCCTGATTAGTTAATTTCGGTCCTCTTCACATTTCTAGTTAAACCGAGTCACAAGCTGATTTTTTTTATTTTAAAAGGTTTAATCTGTGTGTTTTATTTTGGAGACGAGTATTTTTAAGCAGCTATCAGAAAAATCTCATCACAGTTTTGCATGATTAGCCTACCGTTGCCTTTCTTTTAGAAAAATCGCTGAATATCCAGATCTGTTTTAACATCAGCAGCTCCGACTAGCTGCCTGAACTCACAGCGACGGGGGGGCTTCCCCACACTGACCCTGTGTATATATATATATATATATACGTATATATATACACTGCTCAAAAAATAAAGGGAACACTCAAATAACACATCCTAGATCTGAGTGAATGAAATATTCTCATTGAATACTTTGTTCTGTACAAAGTTGAATGTGCTGACAACAAAATCACACAAAAATCATCAATGGAAATCAAATTTATTAACCAATGGAGGCCTGGATTTGGATTTGGAGCCACACACAAAATTAAAGTGAAAAAACACACTACAGGCTGATCCAACTTTATTTTTTTGAGCAGTGTTCATAGAATATATATATCCTATAAAACCCCTTAAAGACTATTTACAGTCATATCCAGTAGCAAGACAGTTCATTTTCATACAGTATTCAACATATTTATTTGTTCATAATCAGCATTTTATATAATAATAAAGCTTAACTGCTACACATTTTTACTGTTTTATTAATTATATAAAATTTTATTAATTATCTTTTACACTGAGATCTACTTTTCTTTCCTTCTATTTTTTTTTCTGTTGTGAAATGAGCTAAACAATTTAATCTGTGTAAATGAGCATGATGTATTTATTTACAAGAACAAAGAACAGAAAAACTGCTCTGCAAAAAAAAAACAATGTTCTAAAGCTGATTGCGTTACGTGTGATTCATCTTTAGTGTCTGAAAATTTACTTTTCTGTGTCTGAATAACAGACTTTCGAATAATGCCCAATTTAATCCCATTATTCATTTAGTGCTACACAATACATCTGTAACATAACAGTATGTTTTGTGGATATTTATAACAAGGTTTTATCTCAATTTAATAACACTCATGTTATCTCTGTTTCACTTATAAACTGCGTTTTATTCACACCAGAAGTAAACAAACAGCGCATTCATCGCGAGATCCTGTGTTGTTCGCATGGGCTGCAGGTGGAGACTGTCCGACCTGACTTCTCCGCTCCTCCACCCCGCCCACCTGCACGCGCCTGCTCTCGCTGACCAGCAAGGCGAGGCGCAGCCGCATCTCGAACAAGCCTA
The DNA here is from genome assembly GCF_023375975.1 of Astyanax mexicanus. Lineage (NCBI taxonomy): Eukaryota > Metazoa > Chordata > Actinopteri > Characiformes > Acestrorhamphidae > Astyanax > Astyanax mexicanus. The sequence continues at coordinate 3,966,944 of NC_064415.1, forward strand.
TTCCCTCAACAAGGCCTGACAGACAGCGCTTCCTCTGAGGCACCACCGGTATTGCCAAGCCCACGGACGTCCCAGCCAATCACAGTACAGCAGAGCAGCTGTACGCAGCAGAGCAGCTGAATGCAGCAAAGCTTTATGACCAGTCAGAGGAGGAAACCGCAGCGTGTTTTTCAATTTTGTCCCTCCCTCTCTCTCGCTCGGCAGCAGCTGAGTTGAAACGTGATTATTTTCAACCTTTCAGCTGAAAATAGGGGATTTATGTCAGCAGTATGTTCATATAATATCACTAAATGGTACAGAAATCATAACTTTTATAATGGACTTGCTCTGTTTGTGAACTGTTCCAATTATTTATTACGTCCAGATAGTCCATGCTAACCTAACTAAGCTAGGTTAGCTACGTAAAATAAAGCCCAACACTAACTAGATAAATGTTTAGTAAAAACGTGCAAATAATGTGGAAGTTAATTACTACTGCGGAAGCTGAAATAGTATCTTAGCTAAATGATAACCTAGCTACCTATTGCTCAGATATCTAGCTAGTTTGCTGTGTGACTCGTACTGAATAAAGACAGAAGAGATACTAACTGTTACCTAGTTAGCTGTTTGTTTAGCAAGCTCTTCCCTATTCCCTATTATTTGTCTGCTTAAAGCTGCCACGGATGTTGTTTAGTGTGTTAGCCACTTTCTAAATAAATATATTTAACTATATTGCATTTACTATATGCCTCTCAGGCTGGTAACCAGCTCTATATGCCTGCCAGGCAGATAATCAGTTAATACTCTAAATAAATAAATAAAGGAAATGTATTACATTTACTATATGCCTCTCAGGCTGGTTACAGTCTGGAGAATTTCTGATTTATTAGCAATACAAGAATAACCAACGTGTTTCGGCGCTCAGGCCTTCGTCAGGGTTAAAAGACAAAAGTTAATAGGCTTGTTCGAGATGCGGCTGCGCCTCGCCTTGCTGGTCAGCGAGAGCAGCCGCGTGCAGGTGGGCGGGGTGGAGGAGCGGAGAAGTCAGGTCGGACAGTCTCCACCTGCAGCCCACGTGAACAACACAGGATCTCGCGATGAATGTGCTGTTTGTTTACTTCTGGTGTGAATAAAATCGCAAAAGTGAAACAGAGATAACATGAGTGTTATTAAATTGAGATAAAAACTTGTTATAAATATCCACAAAACATACTGTCATGTTACAGATGTATTGTGTAGTACTAAATTAATAATGGGATTAAATTTTTATTTGCAGACCAGCTTTTCTGTCCTTTGCTCTTGGAAATAAATACATCATGCTCATTTACACAGCTTTAATTGTTTAGCGCATTTCACAACACAAAAACAATAGAAGGAAAGAAAAGTAGATCTCAGTATAATAGTTATGTAGGTTTAAAGATAATTAATAAGAGCAGTTCAGGGCGCTTTATAAAACAGTAAAAATGATAGCAGTTGAGCTTTATTATGATATAAAATGCAGATTATGAACAAATAAATATTTTGAATACTGCATGAAAATGAACTGTCTTGCTACTAGATATGACAGTGTAAATACTGTGTTTTTTAAGGGGTTTTAGAGGAGATATATATTTTACAATAAAAAGATTCACACATGATAGGAGTTAGCTGATCTTCTAACTCGAGTCACATATAATCTCCCAGAATTCAGACGAGTACCCCAAGAGTGCACTGCACACAAACGCGCACACAGGCGACAGACTTTTATTCTCTAATCGCGTGTGGGAAGGAGAGAGAGAAAACAGAGAGGGTTCTGATTGGCCTGTTCTCTGCAAAGAGTCTTTGAGACAGCCAATCAGTTTTTAGTGTGGGCGGGCAGTGTTTTTCCCCCCTCCCGGACGGGATTTGTTCAGTAAGTGAGAGAAAACAGATCATGGCGGAGGCAGGGAAAACAGAGGCAGGGCCTTCCAAAAAGTGAAAATATAAAACTAATTTCACCTCTGAATACTCTGAATTATATCCATGTCTGATAAAAGTAAGGAACAACGAAAGTGTTGCCCGCTGTACAGTTTGTAACAGCGATTTTAGCATTGCTCACGGGGGACTAAATGATTGCAGAAGGCATGTTGAGGTGAGTTAATGTGAGAAATATATATTAACTTAGCTGTCTCAATTAGTTGGAGATGCGCTGATGGCCATCATGAAAAGAGCAACCTCCTTGGACTTGTTTAAAGTTGTAGAAAAATATAGAAAAATATATGTTATGTTTTGTTTGGGGGGGGGTTAACCTCCCTGAAATCTGCTTTTGCAACTTGGGATGTCTGCACATACAGACATAAAGATGAAAAACCCAAAAGGCTTCCCTCTTTTCTCTTTTGCTCTGTATTACCTCCTCTTTGTGTAGTTTGTATAGACCACTGAAGTCGTGTCGTCATTTTGTAGTCGGCGCCATGTTGTTTAAGCCCATATTTGGGGCTCCTTTGGGTTTCCGTGTCTAACGGTGAATTTACACTGCTCCGACGCGACAACGCACACGGTCGCACTACCCCCCTCCAACCGGTCGCATGTGGGCGTGACAAAGGCGTTCCCTGCGTCGTCCAATTGAATCGTTTTAATAAATGGGAAATGCTTTTTATATAAGCTTTTATTATTTCCAATAATTAATAAATATAAATGTGTCTTTATTGATATAAATGTTTGAATGAGCTTCATTACACTGTCTAGTGAGCAGTATATAAGCTGACAAAAGCAATTAAATTACATATTAATATTTTAAAAACCCACCAGAGACTCCAACAATCACAGCAGCCTTTCTCCTCGCTGACAGAGTCCCTGTGAATCAGCAGGGATTTTATAAAGAACAGGGAAGCCTGAAACTTCTCTTCCAGGCTTCTCTGGACGCTTGAAAGCGGAACTAAAATGTTTTCATGCGCTGCGCTGAGGACGCGTTACAGGCCAACACCTGCTCTCTGATTGGATAGACGCATTGCGTTGGACGGACTCATTTGCATAAAGTTCAGCTCGGCTCAACTTTTCATCGCATCGCATCCCCCGCTCTCGACGCGTCGGACCCATGATGCACCGCGCGACTGCGTCTGACGGAGGCGGCGCTTCCCATTGAAAATGAATGGGATCCGTCGCTGTGCGTTGTCGCGTCGGAGCAGTGTAAATTCACCGTCAATTCACCGCCGTCCAATTAAATACGGCATTTGAATGGGCTTTTCAAAAACTGGCCTCTGTCACATTCTGTGGTAAATAAATATGTTCAGACCCCTGCACATTTTACTCTGTGTACATTTACCTCCTAAATATTACTAGATCCTCTGAATCACGAGATCGTTTAAGGGGAGTAATTAGAAAAATGCTAACTTTAAGCTAATGCTGGACTGACGTCAAAGCACAGCGGTGGGAATTTGTCCTTGGACTGGATTCTGCATAACACCAGCGAACTACAGTCAGATCGAGTTTTGGACTAATATGCTTCTTCACAGAGGATCATTAAAGCATTTAAACAGGTGGAAACTCTTTCAGTAATGTTGAGCAGTGTAGTTTTGAGCAGTGTAGTCTGTGTTAGAGCTTTAAAAAGGCAGATAATAAGAGAAAGTAGGCTTGTTCGAGATGCGGCTGCGCCTCGCCTTGCTGGTCAGCGAGAGCAGCCGCGTGCAGGTGGGCGGGGTGGAGGAGCGGAGAAGTCAGGTCGGACAGTCTCCACCTGCAGCCCATGTGAACAACACAGGATCTCGCGATGAATGTGCTGTTTGTTTACTTCTGGTGTGAATAAAATCGCAAAAGTGAAACAGAGATAACATGAGTGTTATTAAATTGAGATAAAAACTTGTTATAAATATTCACAAAACATACTGTCATGTTACAGATGTATTGTGTAGTACTAAATTAATAATGGGATTAAATTTTTATTTGCAGACCAGCTTTTCTGTCCTTTGCTCTTGGAAATAAATACATCATGCTCATTTATACAGCTTTAATTGTTTAGCGCATTTCACAACACAAAAACAATAGAAGAAAAGAAAAGTAGATCTCAGTATAATAGTTATGTAGGTTTAAAGATAATTAATAAGAGCAGTTCAGGGCGCTTTATAAAACAGTAAAAATGATAGCAGTTGAGCTTTATTATGATATAAAATGCAGATTATGAACAAATAAATATTTTTGAATACTGCATGAAAATGAACTGTCTTGCTACTAGATATGACAGTGTAAATACTGTGTTTTTTAAGGGGTTTTAGAGGAGATATATATTTTAAAATAAAAAGATTCACACGTGATAGGTGTCGGTGGATCTTCTAACCAATGGGGATTAAGCTCTGTCGTCATCAGGGCGGCTCTAGGCTCCCGCAGTTGGTGGGAAGCAACTGCAGCGCCTGGGTCAGACGGCTGCAGGCAGATTTCACTCGCGGGACTATAACGCCGGAAGTCATCGTCACGTGATGAAGGCGCAGACGCAAGTCGGACAAAAAAACTAACCAGCATGCACCATACCGAGCCAGGCGGCGATCGGACTGCGCAGCGCCGGGTTAAGTCGAACAAGCCTAGTGTCTCTCAGTTCAGCAGCGCTTCCCTGCAGGTTTAGTATTTAATTACGGTCATTGGTTTATACTAATTACAACACCTGACCCAAATAATCAACTAACTAATCAACTAAGTACCTGCCCTCACTGAGTGACGACAAACCAGAAACACCAGTTTAATTCACTGCATAATAAAGAGGGTACATGTTAAAACGTGTTTCAGCTAGTTCTGGAGTATCACTGTTCTGTCTTAGTGGGCCAGTTGTTCAAAGGTAATCTGATCGGATTTTGATTATTGGATTGGATCAAATCTGGAAAACGGGTTGTTCAAAAGGGAAAGAAGCATTCTGAAATCGGATCAGATCACGTAATCCAATCCTAGTTTGTAAATGGATCAAACCTTCAGTTTCTGTTGTTCAAAACTTTTCAGTAGGATTTCAAGGGGGATTTCAGGAAGTAAATGTGGTAAAACTTTAAAATCAAAGTTTTAAAGTAAAAAAAAAACATTTGTACAATTTAGTGTATATACATTTACTTCTATTTTGCACTTGACCTGTTTAACCGTTACAGTAATAAAGTAGACATTGGCTACCAATTAAGCCTTTTATTATAGTAACGTAAAAATAAAAACAATCTTGACCCCATTAAATAAACCCCCCAAAAGATTTCAATAACAAACAAAAATAATATATTCATTTTTTCATCTACGTCACTGTCATTCATCACTGTATATTAATGTCAAAGAAACATTTATCAGATATGAAGCTGTCAAAAATAATTTCGAACAATTGCAAAGAACACCAGAGTTTGGTCTGGTTCTTCAACAGGCTCAGGTGCATCATAAACATCACAGAGAGGGACATTGCGTCTGGTAGCAACATTGTGCAGGACAATACATGCAAGTGTTATGTTGCATGCTCCCTGTGGTTCGACTCGCAAATAGTTAAGTCATGCAAAGCGTCTCTGCAGAACGCTCAATTGCTCGTATTGTTTTGCAATAAGCAGTATCTTGTTACTGCAAGAAAAGGAGTCATCAACCCCTGTTGGTTCTTCTATCTGTTTTTTACATAGCTGGTAATCCGGATTAGGTAATCCTGAAAACTGTGTTTCTGGATCAGGTTGATCCAATCCAATATTGCTTTGAAAAACTGGCTTAAAAGTAAGACAGATCACCTGATCCTGGATAGCAAAAAATTTGATTACCAAATCTGGATAATTTTGATCCGGATTACATTTTTTGAACAACTGGCCCAGTGATTTTATGCTCTGACACTCTCAGCTTTCCTCAGTCAGGGCAGTTAGTTCGAAAAGAGTCCCCGGCTGATATCTGTAGCAGCGCCGGGAGGTCAGTTCACTCCGCTGTAGCATTAGCTTAAAGTTAGCATTTTTCTGATTAAAAGATCTTGTGATATTTAGGAGGTAAATGTACACAGAATAAAACGTGCAGGGGTCTGAACAGATTTAGTTACCACAGAATGTGACAGAGGTGGGTTTTTGAAAAGCCTATTCATTTTTCTCATAGGGAAAAACCGCTTAGACACGGAAGCCGTATGAGCACTACAGAATGACGCACGACTTCAGTGGTCTATTTGTTAAATACCCAAAAAAGAAAAAGAAGAAATAGAATGACATTTTCTTTAAAATGTCTTGCTACAGGGTTAGTTAAATCATTCCTTGAAATCGAGCTTCTATGTTCTGTAATTCTGTCTGTTAGTGCTCTAGACGTCTCTCCCACATATACTTTTCCACATGGACATTGGATCATTTAGATAACATTTTAAGTTTTACATGTAATAAAGCCTTTTATATTAACCAAACATTTGTGTATTGGATGAGGAAAATGCTTTACGTTCTTAGTATATTGACAATTTACACAATTACCACACTTCAAATTTCCAACTGGATGTTTTCCTGAAAGACTGTTTGATATATTTTCCTTTGGAAGATGAGCTCTATCTACTCTATTTTTTTATTTCTAGCCCTCTTATATGTGACCAATGGTACATTTTAAAAAAAACTTGGCCTTTCTTTTGTACCTACCCCATCTGTGAGTATGTTTGAACTGTATTTGGATTTGCAAAGATTTTTTAGAGATATTAGAAGGAAAGAATATTTTATGAACACACATGAGTTACCTGAACCTTAAGAAAAAAGCAGAAAAAAGAACTCTGTTCAGGTTCTAGAAGAACATATCGTCGCTGCCCAATGAAAAACACTTTACAAGAGAGAGAAAAAACCTTGCTCACTTTCAATGGAAGTCAATGTAAAAAGAGTTTATTTCAGGTCATTTTAAAGAGTTTCTATTGGACTGTTCATCAAGAAATGTTGGCACAGTGTAAGGGACAGTTTGTCTGTTCAAGTTACTACTAAATTTTAGTAGTAAACTAAAAATCGCGAGGATGCTGAGGTAACGCGAGACCTTAACGCGAATCTCGGCAGTATTGAGCAAGGCAGCGAGGCAGTGATTGCTAAACACTAGCTGTATAGATTAATTAGCCAGCTTAGATTTAGACAGCTTTAAAGGCTATAAAGTTTTTATTAGTTAGATAATAACTACCTGAAGCGCACTGGAGGACGGCGAAGAGGACCTGGACAGTCTGCAAACTTTTATTGACGAGTGTTTCGAGCGAGTTGTTATGGGGAAACCAGACAAAACGCCGACTCCCTCAGCTAAAAAAGGAGCTCCGTCCGCCAAGAGGAGTCGCCCTGAAGATTCTCCTGGGGCTACTTCTCATTCCAGCGATATGGTGGATATTCTGGAGTCCATAGATAAGAAGCTGTCCAGTTTCGACGCTCGCCTTTCCATTCTGGAAATTCTCCATAAGGAGTTTCAGGCATTGCGGGAGTCTGTGGAGTTCAGCCAGCAGCAGGTGGAAACACTCGCTGCGGAAAACACTGCCCTCAGAGAGTCGGTGAACTCCCTCACTAAGGGAATGGCCCAGCTCTCAGAGGAAAATAAAAAAATAAAAGAGACCGTCCTCGAGCTCCAGGCCCGCGGCATGAGAGACAACCTCGTGTTTTCTGGATTACCAGAGAAGCAAGAGGAAAACCCGGAGACAACAGTGAAGGAGTTCATACAGACTTACCTGAAGCTTCCGGAGGACACCGTGAAGACCATCACCTTCGCTCGCGTTCACCGCATAGGAGCTAAACGACCCGGAGGACACCGATCCAGACCCATCGTGGCTAAGTTTGAACACTTCAAACAGAAGGAACTGGTGAAGAGCCGCGGGCGAGAGCTGAGGGGAACGGACTTCAGCGTTAACGACCAGTTTCCCAAAGAAATCCTGGAGCGACGCAAAGTTCTGTTCCCTATCCGAAAAAAATACATCCAGGAAGGTTCTCGGGCTGTCATCGCGGTGGATAAACTCTACGTGAACGGACAGCTTCACCGCGACCAGAAAACCACGCCATGGCTGTACTGACCAGGTGATCTGTATACAAACACGTCTGTTCTGACTCTTTCACTCCTTCTCCGCTAAAAGCTCATTAGATATGTCTGTTTATAACTATTAATGCCGGGTCCATCAGTATAGCAGACTGTTACCATGTTAAGCACTCATTGTTTTTTTGTTTTTTTGTTATTGGTTTTTGTTTGTTTTTTTTGTTTTTTTTGCACCCAACATGTTTACCACACGAGCACACAGTCATACAGGTTACATGCGAGAGCACACACACACACACACATACACACACACACACACACACACCGTTAGTGAGCACACGTGACTTTCCCAGGTAACTCAAATATGAGCATGCTGAGGTTTGTCTCATGGAATGTACGTGGAGCTGGTTCGGGGGAAAAGAGGGTAAAAATTGCCCATCGGTTAAATGATTTAAAGGCTGACATTGTGTTTCTACAGGAGATACATGTATCTAAAACATCTGCGCAAACATTCTCCTTTCCACAGTTTCCTCACACATACTCAGCCTGTTATAACTCCAAACAAAGAGGTGTAGCTATATTGATTAACAAAAAGTTAAACTTCACCATCAGAAACACTATATCAGACCCAGAAGGCAGATTTATAATACTTAATTTATCTATTCAAAATATTAATTTTTGCATTGCTAGTATATATATGCGCCAAATGTTGATGACCCCTCCTTCTTTCATACCTTTTTCACTTCACTTTCTGATCACTCTGACACCACACTGGTGATAGGAGGAGACTTCAACTTGGTACTTAATGAAGAGATGGACAGGCTCAGTACAGCAGTGAGTCAAAGGAACTGGCAGTCTGCAGACATTCTTAAACAGTACATGAAGGATTTTGGTCTATGCGATGCTTGGCGTTCACATCACCCCACTCTGAGAGAGTATAGTTTTTTCTCACACGTACATAAATCTCACTCTCGCTTAGATTACTTTTTAGTTAGCAGCTCTATGTTGAGGGAAATCACAGACACTCAAATTCACCCTATCATTATTAGCGATCACGCACCGGTGTCTATGTCTTTGACACGGAAAAGAGTTATACCACCAGCTAGGAACTGGAGATTTAATACATCATTACTTAACGAACAAGATTTCATTAATTACTTCAAAAAAGAGTGGGCTATATATTTAGAACATAATGACCTGCCTGGAATATCGCCATGTGTTCTTTGGGAAGCAGGGAAGGCAGTAATGCGGGGTAAAATAATATCTTACTGCGCACATAAGAAAATTAAAGAAAAAACTCGTGTGTCAGAATTGGAACAGAAAATAAAATCATTAGAAACAGCCTATGCTGCTTCACCACAAGAACATATAATTAACACCCTGCGGAAATTAAGATTGGAACTAAATGAAATCATTGATAAAAAGACACAATTTATGTTGCAGAGGCTGCGTTTGGAAAACTTCGAGCATGGAAATAAATCTGGAAAATTCCTGGCAAACCAATTAAAACTAAATAAAGAAAAAACAGCTATTCCTTCAATTAAAGACTCTGTTGGTAACATTACTCATGACCCACAAGAAATTAATAACAATTTTAAAGACTTTTATGAGGCATTATACTCATCACAGATGAATCCATCTGATGCTGACATTGAAGAATTTTTGAAAAATATAAATCTACCTAAACTAGATGAGGAACAGGTTATGACTCTTGATTCACCTTTTTCATCTTCCGAACTCTTTAAAGCAATACAGGATCTCCCAAATAATAAAGCTCCAGGTCCAGATGGCTATCCTGCAGAGTTATATAAAGAATTCTGGTCTGTGTTAGAACCCATTTTTTTTAGAATGGTCACTCAAATCAAGAAGGACCGCATAATATCTCCAAACATGAACTCTGCCAACATTACCTTGCTTCTTAAACCAGGCAAAGATCCAACACTCCCATCCAGCTATCGCCCAATTTCGCTTATAAATGTAGACCTTAAAATAATTTGCAAAGTTCTTGCAAGGAGGTTAGAAAAAATCACTCCATCCATTATACATTCGGACCAAACAGGTTTTATCAAAGGCCGGCACTCAGCCGATAACACACGTCGACTAATAAATGTAATAGATTACTGTTCCATTAACAAATTAGAAACCATAGTTGTCTCTTTAGATGCAGAGAAAGCATTCGACCGGGTAAATTGGAAATTTCTGTTAGCAGTTCTAAATAAATTTGGATTTGGTCCATCCTTCATAAACTGGATTGAAACATTATATAGCTCTCCCAATGCACGGGTTAGGACAAATGATCTTATTTCACAAAGCTTTAGTCTGCAGAGAGGCACCAGACAGGGCTGCCCGCTCTCTCCCTCACTTTTTGTATTTTTTATTGAACCACTAGCAGCAAAAATACGACAAAGTGTAGATATTAAAGGAATTCAAACAGAAAATACAGACCATAAGATAAGCCTTTATGCTGATGATGTATTACTTTTCCTTAGGGACTCACAAACTTCTCTGCTAAAGACAATCACACTCATAGATAAGTTCTCATCTGTATCAGATTATTCCATTAACTGGAGTAAATCAACAGTTCTACCTCTGAATTGTACATTTCAGAGCACTACTTCACTACAGTCGGGCAATATTAAATATTTAGGTATACATTTTTCCCCCAAGCTATCAGACCTGATACGATTGAATCATACTCCTCTACTAAAAACAATAGAGGACGATCTCACACGATGGAATTCTCTACCTATATCTCTTATTGGGAGAGTTGCTACTGTAAAAATGCTGATTCTACCTAAAATCAATTATTTGTTTTCATTAATCCCTAATAAACCTCCTGCTGCTTGGTTTAAGTCATTAGACTCAAACATTTCAAAATTTTTATGGAAAAATAAAACATCGAGAATAAGTCTGAAGACTTTACAGAAGCTAAAATGCCATGGTGGTCTAGAACTACCAAACTTCTATCACTATTTTTTAGCCAATAGATTGCAATATGTTACAAGTTGGATTAAAACAAACCCTTTAGGCAGCCCTTGGCTGGACCTAGAACAAACACTCAGTGGAAAAGTGAAAATCTCTGACTTACCTTTCATTAGCTCCAGTATTAAACACCATAGCTGCTTTAAAAGCCTAAACATAAACACCACTCTGACAGCTTGGTGGGAGTTTTTAAAGATAGCTAAGTCTTCACTAATACCATGTAAAAGGACACCCATTTGGAACAACCCAGATATATGTCAGAAAAAAAGTTATTAATTTTTCGCAATGGCAAGAGAAAGGAATTAAGAATTTAGAACATGTTATACAGGAGGGGACCTTTATGTCATTTGAAGATCTTATTTCAAAATACGAAATTAGCAGTAGCAAATTTCTGGAGTATCTACAATTAAAGTCCATTATACAAGCAAGATTTAATTTAAATAATCTAACATTAGAAATCCCAGTATTGATAAAAGAGTTCATGAATCTCTATACTCCTAAATTGTTATCAAAAATATATAAGTTATTATCCAAAATTAATGATTCAATATCCCTCCCAATTACAAAATGGGATCAAGATCTCTCCATGAACCCAGATAAGAACTTTTGGACACAGATAAATTTACAACTCATACAATACAAAATTCTCCATAGAACACATTATACAGGGCATAGAATGTTCCAAATGGGCCTTAGAGAAACAAATATATGCACTAACTGTTCGGGCAATCATATTGAGAATTATATACATGCTATATGGTTTTGCATGCCTGTTCAGAGATTCTGGCAGATGATATGTGAAGACTTATCTACCTGGTTTAATTGCAATATCCCAGCTTCACCCAAACTATGCATTTTAGGTGATGTAAGTGAACTAAACATGGAAACAAATATATTGCACATAGTTCTCACTGTCTTATGCATCGCTAAGAAAACTATCCTCATGAAGTGGAAATCAAAAAATGATTTATGCATAAATCACTATAGAAATTTACTTTTAGACCACATTAGTCTGGAAAGAATGTCTGCAACCTCAAAAAACCAATTGGCTACATTTGAATCTCTCTGGTTCCCACTGATCAGCTCCATCACATGATGGGGGTGGGCGGCTGTAGTCGTGTCTCCTGGTGCGTCCGGCAGGTGGCTGGGGGGGGATCGGGGGATTCGGGTGTCTGATGGCCCTTGGACTGGGGACGATGGCTGCCGCTTGGTGATTTCTGTGTGCGGGCCCTGGTTGTTGGTGGGGGGGGGCTGGATGTATGCTCTTGTGGTCTTGGGGTGTGGGTCTGGGGGGCCCATGGTGGTGGGTGCTGGCCCTGTCCGGTTGGCTGGGTTCCCCTGTGGCGGTCGGGGTGCGGAGTCCGGGGCCCTGGTGCCCGTGGGCGTCTGTCGCCTGTTTGGGTCCCTCCCTGCGCTGGGGAGGGTCTATGCCTCTCTTGGGCGCGCCGTCGTGGGGGGTGGTGGTTTGGTCCGTGTTGGGGTGTCTGGTTGGCATTCCGGGATTCTGGGTGCCCTCCCTGTGGGGAGGTAGGGGCGCTCAGGTGGGGAAGCGGCAGTCTCCCACTTAAGACCGGTTGGTCCTGGGCTCAGGGCCACTGTGTGTGTATGAGAAAGAGTGGGATGTTGAGTGTAAATGTGTCTGTGTGTGTGTGTGTGTGTGTGCGTGTGTGTGTGCGTGTGTGTAATATCTGTTGTCTTTTGTATGTGAGTGGGGTGTGTATTTATGTTGTATTGCAGTGTGGGGATGGGGGCGCTGTCTTGCAGAGCGGCGGTGTCCTGGGGCCGTAGCCGCTCTACACCCTGGACTTGCCTTCCCTGTACTGCGGTTGGGTGTATGGAACTGGGTGCCTAGTGAGCCAGCAGTAGTTGGCTCTCTTCCTCCGGGGGGTAGTCCTCTGCCCCTCGGTCCTTTCCTGGCCCTTCCCCGACTCCTACTCAGTCTAACATCGCATTACACATACAAACTCATCATACAGCTTACACACATCATATTACACATAGGGTTTTGGGGGGCAGGTGCTCCCTGCTCCTCAATTTTATTTTTGCATTTTAGACATTGAGGGCCTTTGGGGGGGCAGTGTGGTTGGGTGCTGTTATTCAGTTCTCATATTACAGCTGTCCCTCCAATTTTAATAGCACTGTAGCTTTCATTCATTCTTCTCATTATACACATTCATATCACTGCAACATGCTGGGTGGGGGAAGGAGGGGGGTCAGGTCTTCTCACACCCTGGTTTCGTGCACCCTGCCTGGGGTGTGGGTCGGGTGGTTGTTCGGGGCCGGGCTGGCTGCTTCCCTAGGTTGCCGCTGGCTCTGTACTGGTGCCCGCATGCCCGCATTAGGTGTCTATGTATGTTCTGTGTGTGTGACTGGTGTGTGTGACTGGTGTGTGTGACTGGTGTGCGTGACTGGTGTGCGTGACTGGTGTGCGTGACTGGTGTGTGTGACTGGTCTGTGAGTGAATGTGCACGTGTGCGACGGGTGTATGTGTGACGGATGTGTGTGTGACGGGTGTGTGAATGTGCATGTGTGCGTGAACAGTTGGTCCTGGGTTTGGGGCTGACTGAGCATGGACACCTGTGGGACATGGTTGCGTAGGGCGGGTTTTTGCCCTCCCTACCGCTCCACGCTGCTCTCCGCCGATCGCCACTGCCGTTCCTGGGGCGGTGGGCGTCCGTGGGTCCATGGGTGCGTGGCCGGATGCCCTAATGTGGTCTCTGGCCCGCCCCCTTGGTGGCCGTGGCCTGGGGGTGGCTTGGGCCCCCTTGGCGTGGGAGGGGGGGGCCTGCCGGGTGTCGGGCTGTTCCCGGGTGCTTGGGATCTCGGGGGCCGCATGCTCGGCTCGTGCAGGGGGTGCTGGCCTGCCGGGGGGTGGGCTGCTCGCTTCCTTTGGCTCTCTGGACTCTTGCTCTTTGCCATGGGGGCTTCGTCTGGAGTCTCCCCCGTCCTCATCTGGGGTGTACACATGGTTACCATCGGGATGTGTGGCCGCGGGTCTTCTGGGCTCCTAATGGGCTGTGGATGGTCTGGGTCCACTGGGCTCTTCCCTATCTGCCTCTGGATCGCAGGGGCATGGTGGCGGTTTCTTGCCTCCATTGTGGTAGGCATTTCATGACATAATCCGTAACACATGACATATTTTTGCAAAAAACAATAGAATAGAAGTAATTGTGCGTGTGTGTGTATGTATTTATGTGTATGTATTAATATGTATGTATATTTATGTATGTGTGTATATGTATAAGCATATGTATAGTTAGATATGTGAGTATGTGTATATATGTATGTTTGTTTATTTTATGTTTGTTTTATTTTATTATTATTATTTTTTTGTTTGTTTGTTTGTTTTTTGTTTAGTTTTTTTTTTTTTTTTTTTTTTTTTTTTTTTCTTCTTCTTTTCTTTTTCTTCTTCTTGTACCCCCCTCCTGTACCTCACACTCCGATCCTTCCAACCCTGAACTCCCACAACTATATCCACACAAAATATATATATATATAAAAAAAAAAAAAAAAAAATTACTAATAATAAAAAATAAAATAAATAAATAAAAATAAAGTATTAATTGTCCTCCGAAGAGGGGGGGTGGTGGTTGGGCCAAAAAAAAAAAAAAAAAAAAAACTAAAAATCGAACAAAATGGATATAAGTGTTTTTCATTGGACAGCGACGATATGCTCCCATCTAGACATCATCTCTTTCAGGGAAGACCCTGCATTTTTCAACAAGATAATGCCAGACCACAATCTGCAGCAATCACAACATCACGGCTACGTAGGAGAAGGATCCGGGTACTGAAATGGCCAGCCTGCAGTCCAGATCTTTCACCTATAGAGAACATTTGGCGCATCATAAAGAGGAAGGTGCGACAAAGAAGGCCCAATATGATTGAACAGTTAGAAGCCTGTATTCGATATGAATGGGAGAGCATTCCTATTTCTAAACTTGAGAAACTGCTCTCCTCTGTCCCCAGACGTCTGAGTGTTGTAAGAAGAAGAGGGGGATGCCACACAGTGGTGAAAATTGCCTTGTCCCAACTTTTTTGGGATTTGTTGACGCCATGAAATTTTGAAACAACATATTTTTCCCTTAAATTGATACATTCTCTCAGTTTAAACTTTTGATCTGTGATTAGTTTTCTATTCTGAATAAAATATTGACATTTGCCATCTCCACATCATTGCATTCAGTTTTTATTCACAATGAGTTTAGTGTCCCAACTTTTTTGGAATCCGGTTTGTACAATGCTCAACATTTACACTGTAAACTACTGAGAACTCTGTGATCTAACATTCATTATACTACTGTCAATTATGCTGTGGATTTAGCTGAAGGTTTAAATGATTATGATGTAATATATGAGTGTATTTAATGTGTCACTTCCCACAATAATCTACCTATAAACAATGTTATATTTACCAACAGAGTCCAGCAGGAGGCAACAGACACCAACAATATGGAGTTCATAGTCAAGGTGCGTGTGTTTAACTGTAACTGGTATTAGAGCTATGTAAAAAATGAGAACATGTGAACAAATAAAACTTAAACAAATAAAAAAATAATTGTAATAATTGTTCTAAAAAAAACTTTAAATTTAATGATAGAAAAACTATTCCCTAATATTCCCTAATATCCCTAACTTCCCCATTTTGCCAAAATAACCTTAATTAGAAACTTTCTTTAAGGTATAATCTACCAGGTTTGTTGCATTGGATGAAAGAATTACTCACTCCTGTTTGCATGGTTTATTTTATGCACAGCTCGTAACAAATCAACACAAAAGTATTAAGATCTGGGAGTTGATTTACCCTTTCCTGAACTCTCTATATCTTTCTTTGAGACATTCCTTGGTGGGTTTACTGGAATGTTTTTGGTCATTGTACCTTCTGATCAGAGATGGAAAGTGTCGAATTACATTTACTTACGATATTGTAATTGAGTAGATTTTCTGAGTAATTTGTCATTTTAAAGTATTTTTAAAAATATTAAATTTTACTTTTACTCAAGTTCATTTTGACACAAGTAATCTACTTCGCTACATTGGAAAACTCCCCTTTACTGAGTAAAAAATAAATAGCTGGGAAAAAAAAACTATTTTCTGAATAAAAAAATAATAATTGGCGCATATGCGCCGGCGCATGGATGCTCGCACATGGAATAACGAGGCAATAACGTCCTCATGCAATCATCCTCATTTCACATCAAACCTGTGAAAGCATGTGGTGGTAAGTTATATGTATACTCACTGGTTAGCTGTGCATTTACTTTATAAAGACCAGTCATTTCCGTTTATATGCAGCTACACAGATTATACAATCTCCTGTATTTAGTAAAATATACAGCACAATAATCCCTTTATTAAAAATTGGCAGAATTCTGCTTTAATAGTTTTCTGAAAAACAGTGAAGGTTAATGGAGACTAAAGGTGTTTGTTATCCTGTATGTTAATTAATCGACTAACGTAACTAAATTAATAGTATATAAAATTTACCTAAATTAATAGTATATAAAATTCTCTGAAAGCTGTATGAAATGCGTCTGTCTGCGCGATGTTAACAGTCGATTGCGGCGAATATAACCTAAATACATTAGCTAATGATCATCAGTGGTGTCAAAAGTACACACATTTGTTACTTAAGTAGAAGTATAGATACTGCAGTTTAAAAACACTTTCGTAAAAGTTGAAGTATCAACTTGACCTCTTTACTCAAGTAAAAGTAAAAAAGTATGTGTTCCAAAAACTACTTAAAGTACAAAAGTATAAAGTAACCTTTAAAAAAAAGGGTAGATGCCTCTATATGGATTGAATGCTTAATTTAAAAACTGATTAGTTCTATATGCGGCCCAAGACACAGCATAATCAAAGACAAACTCAAGTAGCATGATATCTCAGATACATTGTGCACACACAGGAGTATATGAGGTATTCATGTCCGTACCATTAAAAAAAAACATTAAAATCTCACTGCCTGAAAAATGAAGAAAACAAAAACAACACACCGCCCATCCACACAACCCCTCCCCTCACCCCCGTCACAGCTGACAGTCAAGATTGAACCTGAAATGAAAATGAGCTCTTTATCACTATATGTAAATCCTTTTAGAGCACCTAAGACGCAGGCACCCGCGTCCGACCTTTCAGATATTCCGCTATCTTTTTCTGAATCCGACATTGTGGCTTAGCAGCATACACTTGGCGTTTGCAACTTGTAGAACACCAGCTTCGTTCTGACGGTTCCCTCCCAAACGTGAGTGATAGCCTAACCAATGAGTGTTTGCATTATATGATTCATCCAATTACACACGTTCCCACTAGGTGTGGATGGCGCACATGATGTGAAAAATATAATATATATATATATATATATATATATATATATATATATATAAATTAACGAGTAACGTTTGTTTTAAAAATGTAATGAATAGAAAGTACAGATACTTGTGTGACAATGTAAGGAGTAGAAGTCAGAAGTTGGCAGAAAAATAAGTAATGGAGTAAAGTATGGATACCTAAAAAGTGTACTTAAGTACAGTAACGAAGTATTTGTACTTCGTTACTTGACACCTCTGATGATCATGGATTACATAGATCCCTTTTAGACATTAAACAACGCTAAACTAAACTGGAGACATATCAAACTGCCTAGGTTAGCTAACCAGTTAGTTATTATTATTGATTTTATCACACATAGTTTGGGCTGAGTTTTCTTCTCCATGGTCGTGCAGCTAAACCGTCATTTTGTAGTTGGCGACATGTTGTTTATGCCCATATTTGGGGTTCCGTGTCTAAGTGGTTTAAGTGAATGGGGAATTTGAATAGGCTTTTCAAAAACTGGCCTCTGTCACATTCTGTGGTAAATAAATATGTTTAGAACCCTGTACGTTTTATTCTGTGTACATTTACCTCCTTAATATCACTGGATCCTCTGAATTACGAGATCGTTTAAGGGGAGTAATCAGAAAAATGCTAACTTTAAGCTAATGCTTAACTGACGTCACAGCACAGCGGCTGGACATGTCCCCGGACTGGATTCTGCATAACACCAGTGAACTCTGGTCAGATCACGTTTTAGATTATTATGCTTCTTCACAGAGGATAATTAAAGCATTTTAACAGGTGAAAACTCTTTCAGTGATGTTCAGCAGTGTGATGTTGAGCAGTGTGGTGTTGAGCAGTGTGATGTTGAGCAGCGTGATGTTGAGCAGCGTGATGTTGAGCAGCGTGATGTTGAGCAGCGTGATGTTGAGCAGCGTGATGTTGAGCAGTGTGTTGTTGAGCAGTGTGATGTTGAGCAGCGTGATGTTGAGCAGCGTGATGTTGAGCAGCGTGATGTTGAGGAGCGTGAAGATGAGCAGCGTGAAGATGAGCAGCGTGATGTTGAGGAGTGTAATGTTGAGCAGCGTGAAGATGAGCAGCGTGATGTTGAGGAGTGTAATGTTGAGCAGCGTGATGTTGAGCAGCGTGATGTTGAGCAGCGTGATGTTGAGCAGCGTGAAGATGAGCAGCGTGAAGATGAGCAGCGTGATGTTGAGGAGTGTAATGTTGAGCAGCGTGATGTTGAGCAGCGTGATGTTGAGCAGCGTGATGTTAAGGAGTGTAATGTTTAGCAGCGTGATGTTGAGCAGCGTGATGTTGAGCAGCGTGATGTTGAGCAGCGTGATGTTGAGCAGCGTGATGTTAAGGAGTGTAATGTTGAGCAGCGTGATGTTGAGCAGCGTGATGTTGAGCAGCGTGATGTTGAGCAGCGTGAGTGATGTTGAGCAGCGTGATGTTAAGGAGTGTAATGTTGAGCAGCGTGATGTTGAGCAGTGTGATGTTAAGGAGTGTAATGTTGAGCAGCGTGATGTTGAGCAGCGTGAGTGATGTTGAGCAGCGTGATGTTAAGGAGTGTAATGTTGAGCAGCGTGATGTTGAGCAGTGTGATGTTGAGCAGCATGATGTTGAGCAGTGTGATGTTAAGGAGTGTAATGTTGAGCAGCGTGATGTTGAGCAGCATGATGTTGAGCAGCGTGAGTGATGTTGAGCAGCGTGATGTTAAGGAGTGTGATGTTGAGCAGCGTGAAGATGAGCAGCGGGATGATGAGCAGTGTGATGTTAAGGAGTGTAATGTTGAGCAGCGTGATGTTGAGCAGCGTGATGTTGAGCAGCGTGATGTTGAGCAGTGTGATGTTAAGGAGTGTAATGTTGAGCAGCGTGATGTTGAGCAGCGTGATGTTAAGGAGTGTAATGTTGAGCAGCGTGATGTTGAGCAGCGTGATGTTGAGCAGCGTGATGTTGAGCAGCGTGATGTTGAGCAGTGTGATGTTAAGGAGTGTAATGTTGAGCAGCATGATGTTGAGCAGCGTGAGTGATGTTGAGCAGCGTGATGTTGAGCAGCGTGATGTTGAGCAGCGTGATGTTGAGCAGTGTGATGTTAAGGAGTGTAATGTTGAGCAGCGTGATGTTGAGCAGCGTGATGTTGAGCAGCGTGATGTTGAGCAGCGTGATGTTGAGCAGTGTGATGTTAAGGAGTGTAATGTTGAGCAGCGTGATGTTGAGCAGCGTGATGTTGAGCAGCGTGATGTTGAGCAGTGTGATGTTAAGGAGTGTAATGTTGAGCAGCGTGATGTTGAGCAGCGTGATGTTAAGGAGTGTAATGTTGAGCAGCGTGATGTTGAGCAGCGTGATGTTGAGCAGCGTGATGTTGAGCAGCGTGATGTTGAGCAGTGTGATGTTAAGGAGTGTAATGTTGAGCAGCGTGATGTTGAGCAGCATGATGTTGAGCAGCGTGAGTGATGTTGAGCAGCGTGATGTTAAGGAGTGTGATGTTGAGCAGCGTGAAGATGAGCAGCGGGATGATGAGCAGTGTGATGTTGAGCAGTGTGATGTTGAGCAGTGTGATGTTGAGCAACGTGATGTTGAGCAGCGTGATGTTGAGCAGCGTGAAGATGAGCAGCGTGATGTTGAGCAGTGTAATGATGAGCAGTGTAATGTTGAGCAGCGTGATGTTGAGCAGCGTGATGTTGAGCAGCGTGATGTTGAGCAGTGTGGTGTTGAGCAGTGTGATGTTGAGCAGTGTGGTGTTGAGCAGTGTGATGTTGAGCAGTGTGATGTTGAGAAGTGTGATGTTGAGCAGTGTGGTGTTGAGCAGTGTGATGTTGAGCAGTGTGATGTTGAGCAGTGTGATGTTGAGCAGTGTAGTGTTGAGCAGTGTGATGTTGAGCAGCGTGATGTTGAGCAGCGTGATGTTGAGCAGCGTGATGTTGAGCAGTGTGGTGTTGAGCAGTGTGGTGTTGAGCAGTGCGGTGTTGAGCAGTGCGGTGTTGAGCAGTGTGGTGTTGAGCAGTGTGATGTTGAGCAGTGTAATGTTGAGAAGTGTGATGTTGAGCAGTGTGGTGTTGAGCAGTGTGATGTAGAGCAGTGTGATGTAGAGCAGTGTGATGTTGAGCAGCGTGATGTTGAGCAGTGTGGTGTTGAGCAGTGTGGTGTTGAGCAGTGTGATGTTGAGCAGCGTGATGTTGAGCAGTGTGGTGTTGAGCAGCGTGATGTTGAGCAGTGTGGTGTTGAGCAGTGTGATGTAGAGCAGTGTGATGTTGAGCAGTGTAGTGTTGAGCAGTGTGGTGTTGAGCAGTGTGATGTTGAGCAGTGTAGTCTGTGTTAGAGCTTTAAAAGGCAGATAATAAGAGAAAGTGGCTCTCAATTCAGCAGCGCTTCCTTGCAGGTTTAGTATTTAATTACGGTCATTAGTTTATACTTATTACAACATCTGACCCAAATCATCAACTAACTAACTACCTGCCCTCACTGAGGCGACAACCAACCAGAAACACCCATTTATTTCACTGCATAATAAAGAGGGTAAATGGTAAAACGTGTTACAGCTGGTTCTGGAGTATCACTGACCTGTTTTAGTGATTTTATGCTGTGACTCTCTCAGCTCTCCTCAGTAAGTGCAGTTAGTTCATTAGTTGGCTCCGCTGTGTTTAATACGCTGTATAGTTACTGTTGGAGTTCTCTGGTGTTGCGCTGAAAAGAGTCTCCTGCTAATCTCTGCAGCGGCGCTGGGAGTTCAGTTCACTCCGCTGTAGCATTAACTTAAACTTAGCATTTTTCTCATTACGACTCTTAAATGATCTCGTAATTCAGAGGATCCAGTGCTGTTCAGGCGTAAAATGTACACAGAATAAAACGTATAGGGTTCTGAACATGTGATAGAGACGTGTTTTTGAAAACCCTATTCATTTTCTAATAGGGAAAAACGCTTAGACACGGAAGCTTTACGAGGACTACAAAACGACACATGACTTGGTCTTGGTCTATGTTTATTACGGTTAGCGAGAGAGATGCGGTGTGAATCAGCTGTGTAGCCTGGGGTCTGTGCGTGCGACTCGGGGGAACCGGTGTTCTGTAGAGTTATGCTACCCATCGATATGTGCTTCTTTACAGCACTGCGCATACGCCGACCAACATTTTTTTTTTTGATGATTTCATTGTTTTTAATGATAATTCCATAAGTATTTATTGGGAACATTAAACAATTTCCTTAAATATAAAAAAACATGTAAATATCAGTTAAAGCAAAGAAAAAGTTAACAAATAATAATGAACTGTAAAACTAAAACTAAAAAATGGATCATAAAAACCTATGCCATTTGTTCTTGAAAATGTTTTATGTGGTGGTCTAAACAAATACTGCCTGAAAGGTCCAAATTATGTGGAATTTATGATTTTGTTGTACTTTTTTTATATCAAATAATTAAAAGTAACTATGTAACTTTTACTCAAAGTACATTTTTAATTTAGTCTTTTTTTACTTGAGTAGATTTTTAGATGGGTACTTTTACTTAAGTAAAATTAATTACTTAATTACAATTTTCAGTACTTTTCCACCTCTGCTTCTGAAACAGTGAAGATTTGATGGTGGATCTATGATGGAGAGCTTGCCAAGCCCTGCTGCAGTAAAGCAGCCTCATCTTTCATCTAGTGGATTCAGCTTTGGATTAATCTCTGCACACTGTTCCAGAAGTCCTCATTTTGATCTAGGTGTTCTCTGGTATTCTTTAGTTTTGCACTGATGTTCCATGAGAATTAAACTTATGCTCTTTCTGATGGTAGATGCTGTGGGCGGAGCTACCTGTAGGTCCTGTGATGATTTAAGTGTTGGCCATGTTGATTTAACATGTGTTTTAACGTGTTCTTCACTTTTGAATTATGATTTCTAATTGATTTTAGATGTTTTAAAGCCCTTCCCAGACCCATCTACATCTACATCCTACTTTCTGAAGGATCAGATAGCTCTTTGGATCTGGCCAATCAATTTTCCAGTTAAGATCAACCTAAACTAAACTAATATCTATGGTTTAAATAAGAAATATTTTCCAACATGCTCTCTAACAGTAGTCTAATCATCTGCAGCGAATGCACTGCACCTCATTCTAATTTTACATATTGTAAGTAGTTTTAAATGTGAGGTTGTCTTAACATTTCTCTCACAAGAAATTCACATTTTTATGCATTATATTTTACAACTTATATTTAAATGTGTTTTCTTTAGTTTTGTTAGTTTAGTTTAAAGACAAATGTTTTTATGGGCTGTGCTTATTTTTTCAGACCAATATTTTGTTCCCAAATTATTAAGAAAACTGAATGTTCACTCAATTGCTGGTTCTGTTTAGAGCAGCTTTGTTGTTTTGGGACAGAAATAAACTTTTTTGTTTTAATCTCAGACAGTTTTATTTTACAGAGTGATGTTTAGTTTAACTTGTGGTAAAGCTCATTCATACAGTATAATTAAACAACTTTTTATTATTATTATTATTATATAGGTTTTCTTTGGAATACAGCATTAAAAGAAACAACCCCTTTCCATCCCACCCCTCCCTTCCTCCCACCCCCAAAGCAATGCACAGAAAACAGCATAAAGGTGTATATAAAATGTTCAAAAACATAAACATATAAAATATGTATCACATGTAACTGTGATTAGCACTCACATAGTCATACGCATTTATCCATGTATAATTATATACACACAAAATATATTATAATAAAGAAAAAAAAAGCTTAAAGAAATGTGACCTACACACAAGTTTTATCTGCCTATCCTAGGCTAGTTAAGCATCACTACAACTTGTTTGCCATACATATAAATAAGAAAATTATAGTAGAGTGTATTAGACTGAGGACATGTTATCGACAAATTCTATAAAAGGAGCCCACGTTTTAGTAAACTTAGCACGGTTGCCACTATGATTATGTCTCATCTTCTCCAGTGGAATCATTGACAGTACTTCTCTGACCCATTGTTTGAAAGAATTGAGTTTCACTGATTTTCACCCCAGGAGAATCAGCCTCCAGGCCATCAATGTGGCACAGGCTAAAGCGTTCGACTGAAGGGCAGTGAATTGTTCTTCGAATGGAGACACCCCAAAAACCGCAATTGTGGGATTAGGATCCACTATGCCCCCACACATATAAGAGATTGCTTCAAAGATCTTCTTCCAAAAATCTACTAATAGGTTGCATGACCAGAACATATGACCTAATGTGGCTGGACTGTGCTGGCATCTTGGACACGCCGGATCAGTTTCACGGAAGATTATGGCTAGTTTTACATTTGAATAGTGTAGTCTAGGGCTGGGCGATATGGATTAAAAACTATATCTCGATATTTTTTTTCTAAATTGCGATATACGATATATATCTCAATATATTTTTTCATCCCATAAGGTAATATCGAAAAGATACTTTTGCGACAAAGCTACATGTTCCAAATTTTATATTGGTACTTTAATAATTCAGTGCCGTATCCTGTATAGTAGAGTAGCCTAGCAGTTCTAGCAGCATTTTACGTAAACAACTGAAAGTCATTTCAAATTATACTAATTATAAACACATACACACACACACACACACACACATACGTATATATATATAAAACAATTCCTCAAATTAAATCTTTTTTTTTCCACTTAAAGTAGCCTAAAAACAAGGGATATATAAAAATTACATTGTGCTTTTGAAAATGAGCATCTAAAGTACTTAAGAAAAAATAAATAAAGAGTGCAGTTTGAGTTTTCTGTAAATCTGGGCTGAAACGGTGTCAGGTCTGTTCTCATACCCATGTGAAGGAGCTGATTGGTCAGTTCAGGTTAGAGTGAGTGCGTCTGCTCAGTGGTTAGTTAAGTGGTGATGCTTCAGAATATGAGACCTGCTGCTGTTTGGCTGGAAAGTCGGGTTCTGCAGTCACTGTGTGTGTTTTAAAAGAGAACGGTGTCTGAATGAGCTTCGTATCTCTCCTCTGTGCACGCTGCACGTTATTTAGAGCGCAGCCGATTGCACTGCAAAACCTCCGTTAACGGCTAGTAAAGTTCAAAATAAACCCTGTCGAAGTGAACAAGGGTAGTCTATATATCGATATACACGATATTGTCTCGTCTTATATCGCATATGAAAATATATCGCTATTTTTATAAATCTCGATATATTGCCCAGTCCTAGTGTAGTCTATGGATAATTTTAAACTCCATGTCTGATGCAGAGGGAGGTGGTATGTATACAATTTAAGCAATGTTGCCAGGTCTCTTCATGAATTGCAATTTCTAAGTCCTCCTCCCATGCTTGTTTCTTGGCCTCAATAGTAGGGGGGGGGGCTGATTTCCTGGATTGGTTGATAGATTTATGAAATCACTCCTTTTCCATGTGGATCCAATTCCAAAATGTGGTCTATGCATTTTTAGGTGGTATAGAAGGGAATGGGAGGTGTTTTTTTGCAAAACTTCGCACCTGAAGATATCTGAAAAAGTGGTTCTTAGGGATATTGTGGTTTCTCTGCAGTGCATCAAAGGAGGCAAATGTAACTTTCATTTATACGTCTCTAAAGAATATAAGTCCATTTCTGTGCCATAATTTAAAACCATTGTCTGTCTGAGATGCGTGGAACAAGTGATTGTCTATTAATGGAAAGGAAACAATTGTTTGTTTAAAATGAAAGTGCTTTCTAAATTTTGAGAGAATTCCTAATAGTCGGGCCCAAACTTTGAAAGCTTAGGCCAACAGGCAACGCACAACTTAAAAGAGAGATAGGGGAAAGCAGTGAGTTGGATGCAAGTTCCATGGTAGTGTAATGTTGGAGCAGACTGGAGGTGGACGTAAACGCAGGTAGGACAGACTTTAATAAATAAATAACAAATAAACAAATAACAAAGAACATAAACCTAAACAAACAAGAGATAATAATAATATATATAGACAGGAAGGATAACCAAACAAGAACTAAACAGAACTGGGGATATATACAAAGGAATAAATACGTAAATAAATATATACAAAACAAGGAACTGAATCTAACAAGATATATACAGAGCGCAAGGAAACCTTGGAAATAACAAGATAAACGTGGACAGACAGACAGACAACGGGAGTTGGTGCAAAGACCGACCAGGAACAAATGACACACGGGTACTATTTATACAAACACGAAACACACTAGAATTAGAAACACCTGGGGAAGGGTCGGAGTTACAAATGAGACATGAGATGTAAAACTACTGGGACAGGAGACACAGAGGAGCACAGGTCACGTGAGAACACACACAGAGACATGAGACAAGGCTAAGCCGTGACAGAAGCCCCGCCCTAAACGCGCAGCTCCCGAGGCACGTAAAAACGAACCGCGGGGGCTGGCGGCGGGGAGAGGCCGGGGAAAACAGGAGACGAGACCGGGGACTTAACATGGGGCAGAAACAGAGACTGGACTGAAGACTGGACAGGGGACGGTGACTGGACGTGAGACATGACAGGTGACCGGACAGGACTGGACAAGGGAACAGGAACCAAAACATTAACTGGAACAGACACGAACATGGTCACAGGGACAGGCACACAGAAACCAGACAAGACGGGAACAGGAACACAGACAGACACGGGGACCAGAACAGGGAGTGACATTGGGACAAGAAACACTTGGGGATGCCCAGGACTGGCTAAAGTCTGAGGGGTAGTCCGTGGAGCCAGCCTGGGCACAGTTCTTGGGCTTGGGTCCGGGGGCCTAGGGGCAGACCTGGGTGGTTGGGGCCTAGGGCCAAACACAGTCCTAGGAGCAGGAACCGGCGTGGGTGTGATGACAGGTGCAGCTTGGGCAGGCGCGGCGGCGGGTGCAGCTTGGGCAGGCGCGGCGGCGGGTGCAGCTTCGGCTAGCACGGAGACTTGGACAACCGGCACTGAGACTTGGACTGCTGGTGCAGGAGCAGTGGGCACCGCTGGCACAGGTACAGGAGCGGCGGGTACCGCTGGCACAGACACAGGAGCGGTGGGTACCGCTGGCACAGACACAGGAGAGGCGGGCACCGCTGGCACAGATACAGGAGCGGTGAACAGACGTGAACAGACTTGGATACTTGGGCTGTAAGTGCTTGCATGGAGGCTTCAGCTGAACGCACCGCAGCATATGCAGGTTCCGGGGCGGCAGGAACAGTGGAGAGTAGCGCCGTTGCCAAGGGAACCGTGGAGCGGAGAGCTGCTGCTGCCGCGAGTGACTCGAAAAGCCAGACTGGATCTGCTGAGTTGCCGGACGAGTCTGGTGCGGGAAGCACGGAGCTGCCGGTAGAGTTCAGCGCAGTGGAATCGTCGGGACGCGGCTTGGCAGCCGCCGTGGAAACTGAAACTGCAGCCGTAGGAGAGATGAGCGCTGCAGAAGCCGGAGATGAAGGCGCCGAAGCAGCCGGAGAGGAGAGTGCCGTGTTAGCAGGGGATGCTAACTGCGTTAGCCGTGCAACCGAGTAGTAAGCTGGAGCTGCAGCCACTGGGAATGAGAGCAGGTTAGCCGCTGAATCTAGCTGAGGAGCCGCTGAAACGGAGCGCACCATGGGAGGCGGGCGGACAGAAGCCGGCGTCTTGAGGACCGGCGCTGCTGGAGATCGGTCCGGGGTGAGGGCGGCCTCCTCTACGAGAGAGAGTGGACATCGGAAAGCCGGGTGCAGGACAGACCCTGGAGGAAGCGGCAGGCGGGCTCGCGACAGAAGGTAATCCTCTTCTTCCGAGCTGGACGCGGCTGCCACGTAGTTCCAGAAGTCGGTGTCCTCATCGCCAGCATCTCTGCCCACCTCGCCTCCCCCGCGGTGCGAGGCGAGGCCGATAGCCCCCACGGTGATGCCCCCCCCCCAAGAAAATCCTCCGGAATTCGGGATCCCTTAGAGCGCCTAGACCAAGGCCCTCTCCGGCCTTGAGGCCTCGGATTTTCCTGCGCCGGGATCCCGAGTGGGGGGTGGCGGATGGCTGGCCCGGACCCAAAGGGAAATTTACCTGCTACGTCCATTTTTAAAAGGTCGGTCTTTATGTAACGTTGGAGCAGACTGGAGGTGGACGTAAACGCAGGTAGGACAGACTTTAATAAATAAATAACAAATAAACAAATAACAAAGAACATAAACCTAAACAAACAAGAGATAATAATAATATATATAGACAGGAAGGATAACCAAACAAGAACTAAACAGAACTGGGGATATATACAAAGGAATGAATACGTAAATAAATATATACAAAACAAGGAACTGAATCTAACAAGATATATACAGAGCGCAAGGAAACAGTGGAAATAACAAGATAAACGTGGACAGACAGACAGACAACGGGAGTTGGTGCAAAGACCGACCAGGAACAAATGACACACGGGTACTATTTATACAAACACGAAACACACTAGAATTGGAAACACCTGGGGAAGGGGCGGAGTTACAAATGAGACATGAGATGGAAAACTACTGGAACAGGAGACACAGGTCACGTGAGAACACACACAGAGACATGAGACAAGGCTAAGCCGTGACAGGTAGCCCATACTGGGCCTTGATTATATTCACGTACAGTCATCCAGTAATTCAGCTTAGAGAGATTGGCAGCCCAGTAATAGAATATTAAATTTCATTTTAATGCGTGGGTGAGAATTGCTCCAGATAAATGTGGTGATATAGCTATTCAAAGTGTTGAACCAGGACTTAGTTAACAGTATCAGAATCATATGAAATAAATACAAAAATCGCGGCAGTACACTCATTTTCACCATATTTACTCGGCCTGCCAGGGTACTGGGAAGCCGTGACCATCTTTGCAAATCTTGTTTAGTACGCTCTAAAAGTGTTTTGAAATTGCAGTCATAAAGATCTTCATTCGGTTGTGGGACATTAATGCCCAAATAGGTGAAAGCATAGCGTTCTAATTTAAAAGGGAATTTACTGTAGTCAATGGATGCTGCTTGCTGGTTTATAGGGAAAAAGTAAACTTTTGGAAAAATTCAGTGTGTAGCCTGATAGTCTGCCAAATTGTTGTAATATATCTGTGAGTTTGGGAATAGATTCTAGTGGATCAGATATAAACAATAAAAGATCATCAGCATACAGGGATACTTTATGTATTGTTTGGTTCCTACTGACACCTACTATTTCCCCTTGGTTTCTTAGTGCTATAGCCAGTGGTTCAATTGCAAGGTCAAATAAGAATGGGGAAAGGCCACAAACCTGACGAGTCCCTCTGTAAAGTGGGAAATATTCTGATCCAATAGAATTTGTAAGAACAGAAGCTGTTGGAGAAGAATACAGAATTTTGATCCATGTAATGAAGGATGGGCCGAACCCGAATTTATCTAACACTGTGAACAAGTAATTCCATTCAACCTGGTCAAAGGCTTTCTCTGCGTCTAGAGAAAGTATGACTTCCGGCTGCTGGGATATCTGGGGAGAATGAAGTATGTTAAGCAATCATTGCATATTACAGAATGATTGTCTTCCTTGGATGAAGCCCGTTTGGTCAGGGTCAACAATCTTGGGTATAATATTTTCAAGACGGCGCAAGAGCACCTTAGTAAGGATTTTGTAGTCACAGAATAGGAGACTAATAGGGCGATATGAACTGCAGTCTAGTGGATCCTTATTTTTCTTTAGTATGACTGTGATTGTAGGAGGTAACTTCTTCGTTGTTATTATTTCCTGAAATAACGTGGAGAGAAAGGGTGCCAGTTTGGAAGAGAATGCTCTGTAAAACTCTATGGGGAAGCCGTCAGGGCCAGGCGCCCTTCCACTCTGCATGAAGCTTATTGCTTGTAAGATTTCTTCTTCTGTTATGGGTGCATCCAGTATATTTTGGTCTTCTACATTAATCTTGGGAACTTCTAAACTGTCGAGAAATGTTTGAATGTCTGTTGCATTTGAGGAATGTGACGTATAAAGATTAGCATAATATGACCTGAAAGTGTCGTCAATAGTTTGGAGATGTGTGGAGGTGTTGTTGGGTATAATACAAATTTCGGGAATTTCACTGCAAGCTGCTGTTTAAGTTGATGGCATAGTAGTTTTCCTGCTCTCACTGTGTTCATAATATTTCTGTTTTGTTTTTAATAGTGTAATTCTGTCTGTCTAATTGAAAGAGTATTTAATTCTGTTTGCAACAATAGGCGTTTTTTAAATAGTTCGGGTATAGAATTATCAGCTCATCTTCTATCAATATCTGCTATTTGTTGAATTAATTCTGTGCAATGCTTGGTGCATTCTTTTTTCTTGTGAGAAGCATGTGAAATGATCTGTCCCCGTAGATAGGCTTTAAGTGATTCCCATATAGTTGTGTATGATATTCCTGGGGTATTATTGGTCTCCAAAAAGAAATCAATTTGGCCAGCTATGAATTTTTTGAATTAACTATATGACAATTATAAAGGATCAAGTTGCCAGGATCGTGGAAAGCTGGGGCTACCTGGAAACACCACATCCATCTGAACTGGAGAATGGTCAGAAATCACTATACTGTGATACTGACCATTAGATACCCAAGATATAACCCTATGATCAATCAAATAATAGTCGATTCTTGAATATGAAAAGATGGACCGGTGAAAAGAAAGAAAACTGCTTAAAGGTGGGATTGACGTGTCTCCAAGGATCAAACAATTTATAGGATTCCATGAACGATAGTATTATAGCTTCTGATTTAGAAGCAGATCTGCCTAAGCCAGGACTGGATTTTCCAATCCAGGCTGTAGTACGCAGTTGAAATCTCCCCCTAGTATTAGCAAGTGTAGATTCAGGTCAGGTAGTTTCTCTAGGAAGCAAGAGAAAAACTCAGGGTTATCCCAATTTGGGCCATAGATGTTTGCTGACACCACAAGGATGCCAAATTATTTGCCTGATACAATAACGAATCTGCCATTATTATCCGAAATAACATTCACTAAGGCCATCAGAACATATTTAATAAACAAATACGGCACATAGCCATTAAAACTATTGTGGAACAAGATGGTAGTGCTTTGTGTCAGTCCGCCACACACATGCAGAGACTGTTCATTCTATTACAACCGAACATATCCGCATATTCGCGTCTGAAGGAAGAAGCACATAATCAAATGGTTGGGTGATAGCAATAGAACCAGAGAGAAGCATGACGATCACATTAGCAACACAAATAACAGCAAAAAGTTCTGTGTTGAGCACAGCTGTATGCGCCATCACAACTTTAAAAAGAACAGTACTTACGCATACGGTAAGTCCGAAATAAAACCTTGGCTCGAGCCATCACCAGCGCCTGGCACTATTAGCAACCCAGCCGTCAAACCCTAGGGGCTGGCCTGTTGGCAGAGATGTTCTCAGTAACGTAAGACTGGGCCTCCTCCGTAGCAGAGAAGATCCGCTCTTGGTTGTTATAAGTTATCCGAAAACGAGCTGGATAACGGATGCCATACCGGACCCCCTCAACACCACGAAGCTGTTGTCTTACTACCTTGTAGCCTGCCAGAGCCCTTGCCACCCGCGCGGTGTAATCTGGCTAATTTGATCCGTTGTTTTTCCATGGCCAGGCGGAGGATGTTAGCACAGTCTCGAAAGTAGTGTAGACGGGCCACCACAGCGCGAGGTTGTTCGCCCTCTCTCGGCGCTGGTGCCGGGGAACGATGAGATCCGTCCAGCATTGGCTGAGCACCTTCTGCAGCAACGCGGAGACGGCTACTGTGGAGCTAGCATGGTTCTCTGGCAATCCTACAATCCTGATATTATTTCTTCTCGACCTCGCCTCTAAATCTTGGCATTTGTTTTCTGGTAGCTTTGTCTGGGTCTTAAGATGAGCCACCAGCTGTAAAGTGACAATATCGACTGTACATGTTGACAGGCTTCTCTTCATCTCACCTTTTGTGTTCTTTAGCGTGGTTAGGTCTGCGGCGACCATGGTCTGATAGGACTGCAGTTCAGTTCTGACCATATTAATGTCAGTTCTGACCCCCGCCATCTCTTTCTCCAGAACACTTCTAATTTCTAACTTCTAGAGGGGGGGGGGGGGGGGGGCGGTTCGTCACGTTGGTCCGAGGATGAGCTGGAGGCACCAGGCCTTGGAGCAGATGTAGCTGTGTTTCTGTTTTTTGCAGCCTTTCCAGCCATTCTCCTTCGCTTGAGTGTGATGGGAATACTGTCCCAAAGTTTAAAATAACTTAAATCCTGGTGTACTTAAACCAAAAGTGCCTAAAAACAATGTTTTGAACTGAAAGTTCTGAAGAGCCTTATAATACATGTCTACTCCATAGCTCTCTCACCATGCCAGTTTTATTTATTTGCCTTTTGTGTACAGACTGCAGTTCAGACACATTGGAATTCTTGTGCAGAGCTCTCAGTCAACAAGTTAAAGAAAAAAACCCCAGCGGGGAAGTTTATTTATCTCACAAATAACTCTAAAAATTCAGAATCAGAGATCAGAATCAGGCTGTCTGGTTCAAAAGCTCAAAAAAGAAGAAAAATATGACAAGAAAAAAAAAAACCCTGGCCCAGAGCTTAATTTGGGAGAGCGAAAGAGAGAAGGCAAAAATAAAGAAAAAAATAGCAACCAAGTGTTCAGTCCCACCCCGGCTTCCCGGAGCCCGTGTGCCTGGGGGAAAACGTTGTGGTAGAGCAGCGAAGGGAGCCTTCCAATCCCAGCCCGGTACGTCTCACACGGGCACGCCGTCGTTCAGTTAGCCTTGGGGAAGGCTGAGACAGGAACACCGTCCGGGCGCATGTGGAGAGAGAGACAGAAGTGGCCGTGGGGTAGTTCACTCACCACCTGCTCGAGTTCGGATCCTCTTTTGTCCTCTTTGGCGTGCTCGTTAGATTTCGCCAGCCGTGCGGCATTTCGTGGCTCCTTCCACTTAGCCATGTGCTCGTTTTGACAGCTGGCGCGGCCCCGCCCCCACACACATGCATAGACCTTTACAGACATCAAAATTTATTTAAAAAGTGCACAACCAGCGAAGAGAAGGACAAAGTTAAACATCAGATGTATCTTAAACAACCTTTCACATTTTCGAGAGAGAGATATTGCACAATACTTCACATTTACCAGCATGTAAGTAAAAATAATATATATTTTCAGTGACTTTTGCCATCAGTCTGACTGTGGATGGAAAAAAAATGTTAAAAAAGCGTGTCTTGTGTGTGACAATGCTGTCTGCCCTACTGTGTCTCAAGTTATATGTGCAATGTTTATGTCTATCTACTTTCTATCAGTCCCCCTGAATCGACTGCCTCTCATTCAGGCCAGCTTTCCTAAGCTTCCTAATGATGTAAAGTCTCTTCTGAGCTTTTTTCACAGTGGCTGTGGTGTCCAGCCCAGGAATCTATAAATGTTGACCCTTTCCACCTTAGTCGCTCTGATGATAAGAGGCTGTAGAGTTGGAGGTGTCCTCTGAAAGTCCAGTATTAGTTCTTTAGTTTTGTCCATGTTGAGGATAAGATCATTCTCCTCTCCATAGACAAGAATGTCGTTCACCAGGGTCCTGCACATTGACTCGTCTTCTCCCTTGATAAGTCCCAGGATAGTGGTGTCATCAGCATATTTGATAATTATGGTACTGTCCTGTGTAGAAACACAGTCCCCCATGCCCCAACATGCCCCCCATAATTAAACAACTTTAATTATTAAGTAATGTCTTACCATTTAAAAATTATGCTATTACACTTTATTTAGTATTTCATGACTTACAAACAATGCAGTGTTTTCTTAAACTGCAAACAAATAACTTTAATTCAACTTTAAGTCAAGTAGTGTCAAACATGTTTTCTCTGGAACTCTTATATTTTATCTGGTGTTTTATATCAAGTAATTGGTAAATATTATCACATAATAATTTAAATAATTATCATGTTTTTTCCAATACAATAAAAAGTCTCAGATCTGACTAACAGGGCCCGGATCTGAATCATATGTTTAATTAGGAGATGGAGAACAAAGTCATCTCTCTGGTAAATGAGCAACTGAAGAGGCTTGAGAAGATCTTGAAGAGTCTGGATTACCCAGCATGCTCTGGGAGAGAGGAGGAGGAGGATGAGATCGCTGTCAGAGAGGAAGCGCTGAATATCACACTGCACGTCCTGAAGAACATGAACCAGACAGACCTCGCTGACACACTGCAGACCAGTAAGAGCTCAGGGTCATATAGGGCTGGAAGATACTGTAAAAAAAAATGTAATCATGATATTCTTCAAATATGTGATTATTATTTAAAATATTTTATTTCTTACATAACTAAAAGAATACAATTTTACTCAGATTTGCCAAAATAGTATTAAAACAGTCCCATTAAAACATAAAAATTAATGTTTTCTTTAGTCTTAATTTTAACGGAGAAAAACTGCACAATAAAACTTGCTTTTTATTGCATTTATATTGAACACAATGCAAATGTTAATGAAAAGAGTAAAATATGTAAATTACTGCCACACAAAAAGATATTTACAGTTTCTTTACAGAATCACAAGCCTACTGAGATTCCCTCTATCAGCTTTTATACAGGTGCTGGTCAACGAATTAGAATAATTTGAAATAGTGCAATCATGAAATTCTTTGAATGCATTTTTTGTGCAGAAAGCAAATCAGGTGTTCACCGCACCTGTCCTACTCGTTAGACTAATCACAGAACTAGTTACCTGGAAAAAAATTTGCTCAGCTGAGCTTTCCAAAAGGCCCATTTAGGCCATTTAACTGTGACACTGTTGTTTTATTGAATTAGAATAATGGAGAAACCGTTTCATTGAATTAGAATAAATGCTCGAATTTTTGTTTTCTGTGAAGAGTATTCCCTGTGCAGTATAAAGTCAGGGTTGAGTAGAATTTCTAAGTTGTAAAATCAATCATGGGTAAGCAGCGCGACCTCTCAACCGGAATAGTGGCTCAAATTCAAGCCCTTCGCCGACAAGGCTTGACCCAAACTAAAATTGCTGAGCAGCTCGGCATCAGCCAGTCTTCCGTCTGCATAGCTCTCAAGAAAAACTGCAGCAAGCGCACCAACTGTTCCGGCGTCCGAAAAACTTCTGCTCGCGACAACAAGCAGCTGAGAAAGATCGCAGTCAGCAACCGGTTCAAGTCCACTTCCGAGCTCACCGACTTGTGGAACAAGCAGACCGGCGCTGACGTCTCCAGATCAACCACTTACCGTCGTCTGCGCGAACTCGGCTTCAAATCTCGCGTTCCAGCAGTAAAACCGATGCTGAACAAGAAACAAATGGAGAAACGGCTGAAGTGGGCCAAAGAACACGGCGAGTGGACTGCTGAAGACTGGCAGAAAGTGGTCTTCAGTGACGAATCACGCTTCTGCATCTCCTTCGGTGACCAAGGTCCTCGTGTCTGGCGTCGTGGTGGCGAAACCTACAACCACGAGTGCGTGAAAAGATCCGTCAAGTTTCCCCAGAGCGTTATGGTCTGGGGATGCATGTCCGCTCGAGGTGTAGGGAAACTCTGCTTCCTCAAGAAGACTGTCAATGCTGCCGTATATCAAGATGTTCTGGAAACGTTCCTGATTCCGACTGTTGAGGAACAGTTCGGCGAAGAAGACTTCATATTTCAACAGGATCTAGCACCGGCTCATGCGGCAAAGTCGACCAAAGATTGGTTCACTAAAAAACAGCTTGAAGTTTTGGCATGGCCGGCCAACTCGCCTGACCTCAATGTCATTGAAAACCTTTGGGCCATCGTCAAGCAGAAAATTTTGCGACAGAAAGCCTACTACGCTGGACCAACTGAAGCAGAACATCGCCACTGCCTGGGAAGCTGTGAGTGCGGAAACTTGCGACAAGCTGGTCAAATCGATGCCGCGGAGACTTCAGGCAGTCATACAAGCCAAGGGGGCAGCAACAAAATACTGAGAAAGTGATGATTGTAATTATAATAAAAATTATTCTAATTCAATGAAACGGTTTCTCCATTATTCTAATTCAATAAAACAACAGTGTCACAGTTAAATGGCCTAAATGGGCCTTTTGGAAAGCTCAGCTGAGCAATGTTTTTTACAGGTAACGAGTTCTGTGATTAGTCTAACGAGTAGGACAGGTGCGGTGAACACCTGATTTGCTTTCTGCACAAAAAATGCATTCAAAGAATTTCATGATTGCACTATTTCAAATTATTCTAATTCGTTGACCAGCACCTGTATGTAATATTGTACAATTTCCATTATCCCGTTTTTAAATTTACATCATTAAACTAAATAAATGCTAAATTAGAACAATTACAACAGAATTAAAACAAGAGCGCAACATGAATCCTCACTAAAATCACCAGATTGATTCACTCTGGAAAGAGACTGCACCACAATGCACATTTTAATAGAGCCTTTTAGCATGCTCATTGCAATTACTGAAATTATTATTTCATTTCAGTTATGATTTTTTTTGTGAACAATATTTAGTGATGGTACATGTTGTTATCAATGCTACAATTTTAATAAACATATTTAAACATATAGCAGTTTTAATAATTTAACTTTTTCTCTTTTTATTAGAACTGGCTCCAACATGTAATCAAAAGCTGAAATCTGCTCTAAAGGAAAATTTTCAGAAACTCAATGAAGGAATCTCAAATCCTGGAACCTCCAACCTTCTGAATGAGATCTACACAGAGCTGTACATCACAGAGGGAGGGAGTGGAGAGGTCAATAATGAACATGAGGTCAGACAGATTGAAGCAGCATCCAGGAGACCAGCAACACAGGAGACACCCATCAAATGTAACGACCTCTTTAAAGACCCGTCCATCAGAACTGTGCTGACTAAAGGAGTTGCTGGAATTGGAAAAACAATCTCTGTGCAGAAGTTCATTCTGGACTGGGCAGAAGAAGAAGCCAATCAGGATATTCTCTTCATATTTCCACTTCCTTTTAGAGAGCTGAATCTGATGAAATCTGAAACACTCAGTCTGGTGGATCTTCTTCATCAATTTTTCAAAGACTCAAAAGAAATAAAACTAGGAGACTATCATCGCTACAAAGTCATGTTCATCTTTGATGGTCTGGATGAATGTCGACTTCCTCTTGATTTCCAGAACAATGAGAGAGTGTCTGATGTAACACAGTCAGCCTCAGTGGATGTTCTGCTGACAAACCTCATCCAGGGGAACCTGCTTCCCTCTGCTCTCCTATGGATAACTACTCGACCAGCAGCAGCCAATCAGATTCCTCCTGACTTTATTGACCAGGTAACAGAGGTACGAGGGTTCAGTGACCCGCAGAAAGAGGAATACTTCAGGAAAAGGATCAGAGATAAGAGCCTTGCTGAAAGAATCATTACACACATGAAGTCCTCCAGAAGCCTCTACATCATGTGCCACATCCCAGTCTTCTGCTGGATCTCAGCCACTGTTCTAGAGAGGATGTTGGGTGAAGCAGAGGGAGGAGAGATCCCCAAGACTCTGACTCAAATGTTCACACACTTCCTTATCTTTCAGATCAAACACCACAGCCAGAAGTACCAAAGAGAAAGTGATGTTGATCTTGACCAGAGTAAAAAGATTATTCTGGCTCTGGGGAAACTGGCTTTCAAACAGCTGGAGAAAGGAAACCTGATCTTCTATGAGGAAGACCTGAGAGAGTGCGGCATTGATGTCAGAGAAGTGTCTGTGTACTCAGGAGTGTGCACCCAGATCTTCAGACAGGAGTTTGGGCTGCACCTGGGGAAGGTTTTCAGCTTTGTGCATCTGAGTGTTCAGGAGTTTCTGGCTGCTTTATTTGCATTTCTGTCCTTCATCTCCAACAACAGAAATGTGCTGCAACAGAAACACAGTGGATTATTTGTTTCCTTCAAAAAGGAAACAGTGTCTGACTTTCTGAAGAGTGCAGTGGACAAGGCCTTACAGAGTGAGAATGGACACCTGGACCTTTTCCTCTGCTTCCTTCTGGGTCTCTCACTGAAGTCCAATCAGACTCTCTTACGAGGCCTTCTGATACAGACAGAGAACATCTCTCACAGCAAAGAGGAAGTAGTGGAGCACATCAAGCAGAAGATCAGGGAGAATCCCTCTCCAGAGAAAACTATCAGTCTGTTCCACTGTCTGAATGAACTGAATGATCATTCTCTAGTGCAGGAAGTCCAAACATACCTGAACAGAAGAGGTTCCAGAGGTCTCAGTGGAGTTAAGCTCTCTCCTGATCAGTGGTCGGCTGTGGCGTTTGTGATGCTGAATTCAGAAGAGGAGCTGGAGGAGTTTGACCTGAGTAAATATGGTGGGACAGAAGAATGTCTTCTGAGGTTGATGCCGGTGATCAAAGAATCCAGAAGAGCCTTGTGAGTATTTTCATTCATTTTTTACAGTTTTATACTGATTTATTGATGATCTGCCACACGTTAGATTTTTTTGTGACAAATTACAATTACTGTATGTACAGGGCTCTCAAGTTTTGAACTTAGGTGGGAGTGAGATTGGAGGTGCTTGGTTGGTGGTGCGGGTGCACGCAGTTCTTCTACAGTTTTTCAACGGGTTGTGGTTGGAGTGGGGGTGTTCTTTGGTTGTTCAACGGGGGGGGGGTGTCACACACTCAAAGCGTGAGACTTGAGAACACTGGTATGTATGTGTGAAAATTATATTTTAAATAAGAAAAATATAAGTTGTACAGTGTGTAGCTTTTACAGTGCTGGTTGTGCTACATTACATGGTCTCATCAGAACTATAATGTAAAGCTTTGAAGTTTTGTTTTGAAGTTTTGAAGTTGGTTTCAGATCAGTTATTCTAATATAAATGTTACACTCAGTAATCCACTGATGCTTAACTGATTAATAATTAATCAGTGAATTATGAGAGTAACAGTTTTTAATTGCTGTATACAGGGTAAATAACAGTGGGGCAGCAAGGGTGGCAAACTGTGGGACAAAACGCTGATACCAGCCAACCAATCCTATGAAAGATCGCACCTGTTTTTTCGTATGTGGTTGCGGGGCATTTTTAATAGCCTCCACCTTGTCCTTTTGGGGGTGCACCAATCCTCTCTCTAGTCGATAGCCCAAGTATCGTACTTCTGTTTGACCCCAGTCACATTTGTCCAAATTCAAGGTTAAACCAGCAGCTGCCAGGTTCTGAAGTACAGATTCAACATGGTTGATGTGCTCATCCCAACTGGAGCTGAAAATAACAACATCATCTAGGTATGCAGGACAGAAAGCTTCACATCCCTTCAGAACACAGTCCATTAAGCGCTGAAAGGTTGCTGGCACCCCATGAAGTCCAAAAGGCATGACGGTGAAATGGAATAGGCCCTGAGGAGTTCTGAATGCTGTGTACTCCTGTGATTCTTCAGCCAGTGGTACCTGCCAGTATTACACAGATCAAAGGTTGTGATGTACTGTGCTTTTCCGAGCCTTTCCAGAAGTTTGTCAATCCTAGGCATTGGATATGCATCAAATTTAGACACTGCATTGATCTTTCTGAAGTCAACGCAGACTCTCAGTGATCCATCTGGCTTTGGAACATTTACAATTGGACTGCACCATTCACTCCTAGATGGTTTAATAATTCCCAAAACCAACATGGTATGGATTTCCATCTTGAGAGGCTCTACCAATCTTTCAGGTACCCTGTAGGGTCTCTGTCGGATGGGTGTGTCATCCATGAGGTGGATGACTTGCTTGACCATGTTTGTCTGACCAGGTTTTGACTGAAACACAGTGGGACAGTTTTTGAAGACAGATTCCAAGGATTTCTGCTGGTGGAGGGTAAGATGGTCAATCTTTGGAAGAGATTCAGAACTCCAGGATTGTAGCTTATCAGCAACATCCCCACCATCACCTTCTATTTGTTGGACCATCAGTGCCAACTGAGTTTTTTCTCGCTCCTTCCACTCTTTAATGAGATTCACATGATAGGTCTGCGATAGCTTACCCTTTTCAGGATGAGAGATCTCATACATCACAGAGCCTTGCTTTCTCAAAACTTCAAAGGGCCTTGCCATTTTGCCAGGAGCTTATTGGTAGAAGTTGGTAGTAGTAGTAGAACCTTCTGTCCAGGCTTGAACTCTCTCTGTCGAGCCTTTTGTTAACACCAACACTTATGTTTCTGTTGGGACTTTTCCAGATGCAGAAGAGCCTCCTCCCTGTAGGATTCAAGACGGTCTCTTATTTGTAAGATAAAACTTACAATTCCTCCTGCTTGACCATCTTGAGGCTTGTTCCCCCACTGATGGCGTAACAGGTCCAAAGGTCCTTGCACTGACCAGCCATACAAAAGTTCAAATGGGGAAAATCCAGTTGATGCTTGTGGTACCTCCCTGTATGCAAATAACAGAAAAGGCAACCACTTATCCCAATCTTTCCCGGTGTCTGACACAAACTTCCTCAGCATGGACTTGAGGGTTTGGTTGAACCTTTCAACCAGGCCATCCGTTTGGGAATGATAGGGACTGGTGCGTATACCTGTGATCCCTAGATGCTGGTACAATTGGGACATCAGGCGAGAAGTGAAGTTTGTACCTTGATCTGTCAGGATTTCATCTGGAAAACCCACTCTGGCAAAGAGGTGAACAAGCGCTTGGATTATCCTGGTGGTGATGGACCGCAACGGAACTGCTTCAGAAAATCTAGTGGCATAGTCACAAATAACCAAAATGTATTTAAACCCAGAGCTACTCTTTTCCAAAGGACCTACAATGTCCATTGCAATATGCCTAAATGGAGTGACAATAATAGGCATGCTCTGAAGAGGGGCTCTGTCTGAGTGGCGGATGTGACTAGTTTTCTGGCATTCAGGGCAAGACCTGCAAAAATCTTTAACATCTGCATACATTGAAGGCCAGAAAAAATGGCGACTAACCCTGAGGTATGTTTTCTGCTGTCCAAGGTGACCTTTTTTACATTACATTACATTTCATTTGGCAGACGCTTTTATCCAAAGCGACTTACAATAATAACCTGCCCAGGGTATGGTGTGTGCTAGGTTTAAAACAAGAGGTCTGCACTTGAAGGGTACAACCCTTGAGGCTCTACTATGTAAAGGATACCATTCTCAATTTTGTACTTATCCTTAGAGCTTAACAGCCCATCACCTTCCTCCTTATCATTCACTTGTGCAAATAAGGATGTAAGAGAAGCATCTTCTCGCTGAAGTTCCCCTATGTTCTCTGGTAACTTCCACAACCCAGTAGTAAGATTATTGGTATTTGGGGACCAAGATGGTGCACCTAGTGCCTTCTCTAGACACCGTTTCTGCCTAGACTTTCTTGGACCCTCCTTACCCCCCTTAAAAAAAATATCTGAAGTTAAGTGTAATGGTTCAAGGCCGGTTTTAGTGTGGGAGCGAGTGACTACAGGTCAAGCAAGCTTAGTAAGAGGATGAACGTTATAAGATCATCTAAGACTGGCAGATCCCTTCCTAGCACCATGTCTTTTGGCAAATCATCAACAACTCCCACCTGCACAATAAACACATCATTATGAACTGTAAGAGTGACATCAGCAGTTGGATACATTTTAACATCCCCATGTACACACTGAATGTTGGTCAATCTGGAAAAGTTTACAATGCTAGGTGGCAAAAAATCCCTTTTACCCAGAGATCTAGCACTCCCTGTGTCCACCATAGCCTGCAAAGGTTGTCCATTAACAAGTGGTCAGTTCCAGTGTTGTATAAAGTACTGAAATCTCGCACTCAAGTAAAAGTATAGGTACCCCTCCAAAATTTGACTTTGGTAAAAGTCCAAGTCACTGACTGAAATGTTACTTGAGTTAAAGTCTTAAAGTATCTGAAACGTATTGTACTTAAGTATGAGAAGTACTGTAAAAATAGATGTACTCAAGTAATGTAATGAAAAGTATTAAGTAAAAAGTACACAAGGCAAATGCAGTTTGAATGACATTTTTTATATTTTGGTAAACTTTGGTCAAAACAGTTAAAATGTACAATCAAGTGCAGGCAGAATTGACAAAAAATAAAAATTTTGTAAGCCTTCAGTTGTCTTTGTCTTTGTCTCCGTCTCATCTTCCATGTGGCTGCTGATTGCGAGCTGGCTTTGTGCTTAATGGGAGAAGCCAAACAGGTGTATCTTATTGGCGGTGATTAACAAGCCCAGGCATGACCTCACTTCTTTTCAGTCTGTAGGTGGGGTCAAAACATTGCGTTTTCTCTCTCTCTCTCTCTCTTTTTTTGTAACGAGTAACTAAACCGAACATTGAAAATGTATCGGAGTAAAAGTATGCAATTAAATTCAGAAATATAAGTACAAAGTATTGCAAAATATACTTAAGTACAGCAGTGAAGTATTTTTACTTTGTTACTATACAACACTGGTCAGTTCAATACAGTCACTGGAGTTCTTGTCTATCCGACCAGAAATATGACTGGACACAGACTCTCCTACCGCCAATGAGGATACATCACCCTCCCTTGGGACATAACACAAACCAGAAAGTTTTGGTTTTTTTAGAGGGCACACAGAGGCTTTGTGTCTTTGCTGGCCACAATAAAAGCAAATGAGAGTACCTTTTCGTTGTGGTGTCTCCTTCTGACCTACCGCTGGCATCACAGACTGGTCCTGGCCTTGCACTAAATGAGAAGGGCTGGGATGGACCCTGGCAGGTCTTGACTCCCGCAGAGAGGCTTGTAAAGAAAGAAACGATTCCACGACGAGCATTCAGGTACTGTTGGGCCAGTTGAGCTGCTTCAAGTCCATTTGCTGGCTCATGTTCCTGGACCCATGTGCGTATATCTCCGGGCAGAACTCGAAGCAGCTGCTCCAGGATGACAAACTCTCCGATCTGTTCCTTGCTGCGTGTCTCTGGTTTCATCCACCGACGATAGAGGCCTTTGAGACGGTGATAGGTTTCTTTTGATGTTTCACCTGCTGGAACAGTTGTCCCTCTAAATCTCCGTCGGTAGGTTTCAGCAGAGATGTCAAACTTTTCCAAGAGTGCCTCTCTCAGATCCGGATAGGAGTTGGATAATTCCTCATCCATTCCTGCATAAGCTTCCAATGCTTTACCTGTCAGCAAGGGTACCAATCTGTAGGCTCACTCTTCAACTGGCCACAATCAAGCTCAAATCGAAGTATCTCAATGTAGTTCTCAATGTCCTCACAGTCTCGAAATACTGGCATTTGTGGCTCATGCCGAAACAGGTCTCTGATGTTTCTTTCCCTTGGAGTAGGTGCAGACTGGGTTGGCAGGAAGACCTGTACAGGCTGAGAAACCAAATCTTGAGAAACTTGAGAAGGTCTGGCTCTTGGTGTGGGAAGGGGTACTCTTGGGCTTTGATTATCTGAAGAAAGTGTAGATGTCAGGAACCCTGGTGTTCCAGCTACAGCAGAAGTGTCTTCTCCAGTGCTCCGTTCAACAGGTACAGTTCTTGTTACGCTGGTCCTCAGATCCCGAAGTTCTTTAAACAGTCTATTCTCTCTTTCTTGCTGTGAGGTCCCTTTGTCTGCCAGAAACCACCACTGCTACCCCATGTAAGTATGAAAGATTATGTCCAACGTATCTGTCTCTGCTTAGCAAAATCCTGCAGTAAAAGTAAGAATTCTATGAAAATTATGTAAATGGCCAAGCTAGCATGTAACTAAAATAGTGAGTACTAAACAGGGGCAGAACGGTATTGTATGATTTGGCAAGTTAGAAAACAGAAAAACTAAGCTATGTTAGCCTGGCAGACCCGTTCTGTCACAGGGAGTAACACCTGTGATATCATATTAATTAATACTTAAAAATATAGCCTCCTAAATTTAGATTTCAAGAAATACAAAATCCGGCTTGGTTGAGATTATAGTTGGTAGTGATTC
Organism: Astyanax mexicanus; assembly: GCF_023375975.1. NCBI lineage: Eukaryota > Metazoa > Chordata > Actinopteri > Characiformes > Acestrorhamphidae > Astyanax > Astyanax mexicanus. The sequence continues at coordinate 4,009,809 of NC_064415.1, forward strand.
TTGTGGATTTCTAAAATAGAAAATACCAAAAACAAAGCCGAACAAAAGAAGAATGAGAAACACAAACAGGAAAGAGCTGCTTGATACACGCTGAAAAAACAGAACTTTACAATACATTCAGTTCAGTATTTATAATGAAACTAAGATTAGATGCAGATCAGTCAGTATTCATGTGATATGGAACAATATAGTGTCTCCTGATTGGAGGATTGAGTCGACATGGACATCATTTATGTTCACTTTTAATAATTTTAACTCTGTAACTGTTTAAAATCTTTTTTTATTGAACTTATTTCTCCATGCTTAATTTCAGTGGATTCTTCTGCCTTTGTGTTAGAACTTCTGGCTATTTTGTAAGAAGTGGTTTATTGTTGTATTGTATTTAAAGTGAATGCAGTCTGAAGTAGCTACTTCTGTGGACACTGTAAAAAAAGTAGATAGCTCACTGTGTAATTTACACTAGTGGAGTAATTTATATCAGTAAATCACTGCATTTCTAAACAAGCATTAAATGTTTTTATATTTAAATAAAAGAATCACAACAGAAGGCAGCTGGACCTAACTGCACAGTACTGTATAGCTAGCTGACCTCTCAGTTCCTTTGCACCCAGTCGTCCGAGCCTCCTGCTCTCCTGCCTGTCAAAAAAAAAAAAATCAAAAAGTTTGTGTGTGTGGAGGGGGAGGGGGAGGGGTTTATATAACAGTGTTACTGATTTCTAATTTCTCTCTCAGATTATATGATTGTAAGATTGTATGACTGTTTTTCTGCCACCCCTAAACAATAAACTAAAAACAGTGGTACGGGATTACTTTGGATAGCCCAGATTGAACACAGGATTCAGCACTGCAAACAACTATTAGCAAAAAATCCAGCTCAGAGAACAGTTAGCTTTTCCCGAGGCCAGCTGTTAGCATTGTGGCTTAATCCTGCTAAGCCTGACTATTAGCATCGAAACTAACCAGTTATTCTAGACTTTATATCTCAGATTCAAAACAACCTACAGACATGATATAAGTATAGCAATTTATCAAACTTTCTCTATCTAACCAGTCCAACATTGTTATAATCGGGTGTCTGTTTCAGATTCAGATGATTTTGTTTTTCATGAGTGTTGCTCTTCAGCCGAGTTTCTTGTGCATCTCTAACAAAGACTTGGTCAATAATATAGAGAAACAAAAAAACGGACAAAAAAACAGGCAGTACTTCTAAAACAAAACAAGTGACGAAGGAGGAGATGAGTAGACCTATGAGTAATTTATGTCTGAAAACTCTTTCAACAGAGACAAATTCAGGCGACAGAGACAAACCATTACTCATTACTAGTGTTTAATGAATAACAACCACTAGTACAGCTTGAAAAGATTTACAGTGCAAAACATTAGGACTGTACCTGACTCAGAATTTGGTCAGTCAAATCACATTCATCCCTCTAGTCTGACGATTCAACAATTAATTCATGTTTTTTCCCATTTAGATTATCTAGCAATCAGTAAATTATTTTCTACATGTTTCAGTGCTGATGTTTCTTAATTACAAAAGTCGGCGGAGTAACAGGAGTATATTTTTGAGCAGTTAAAAATCAGTAAAGGTTTAAAATGAGTTACATGATTGATCAGCAGAACAATCGGGCAAAATGTATGTATTTATGATAAATATTAGTGCTCACAGTGTTTCAGTGATGATATCCACAGATTAAGAAAGTAACGTGTGTAATAACCAACCAAGGTGATTTGGATGCAAATGCAGGCAGGCTTTATTAATCCAAAACACAAGGCAAAAATCGTAATCCAAAAATACAGGCAATAGTTCAAAAACCAGGAATAAATCACAAGGCAAAAACAGGCAGGCAAAAAAACAGAAATAGCAAAACACAGAAATAAATGCTTGATAAGACACTAGAGTGGCAATATCTCGCAACTAGATTCAGTAAATGTCCCAGTATATATAGTCTTAGTAATCAGCTGATGTCCCACAGGTGTGTGGGAGGGGCGGAGTCAGCTTATTAGTACTCCGGCGAGGCTGATCTTAAAGGTGCAGGTGTCCATGATGGTGTTAACTCTGTAAGCTCGGCTGCCATCAACATCCAGAACAGGAGGTGGTGATGAGTGAGGGGAGGCATCATCCAGTGGACCAGGAATCACCGGCCTGAGAAGAGACACATGAAAACTGTGTGAGACACGGTAATTACGGGGCAGAAGCAATTTACAAGTCACTTCGTTAATCCTTCTTAATATCTTGAATGGGCCAACAAACCGAGGACTAAGTTTCTTACAGGGCAGGCGTAATTTAAGATGGGTGCAAGAATGCAGGCTGGGTTGAGAATAGTTTGTGGCTCAGACTGGGTCTTTTCTTTCTCAAACAGTCTGGATAAGGCGTCTGCCTTCCCATTCTTGGAGCCAGGACGGTAAGTGATGGTGAAGTGAAAACGTGAGAAAAAAAGAGCCCACCTTGCTTGTCTGGAGTTTAGTCTTTTGGCTGTGCGTAAATATTCCAAGTTGCGGTGATTTGTTAGAATGATGAATGGGTGACAAGCTCCAGGGCCAATTTAATAGCCAGCATTAATTTGACAAAAGCCTTCTCAGCTTTCTCATTCTACACCAGCTTCTTACGTCCCCCCTTAAGTAAGGAAGTGAGTGGAGCTGCCACTGAGCTGAAGTTCCGGATGAACCGTCTGTAGAAGTTGGCGAAGCCCAAAAAGCGTTGTAAATCCTTTCTGCTCTCTGGTCTTCTCCATCCATTAACAGCAGACACCTTCTTCTCATCCATGTGGACACCCTCTGGACTGATTATGCAACTCAGAAAAGAGATGTGGGTCTGGTGGAACTGGCACTTCTCGGCTTTTACATACAGCTTGTTCTGCAGGAGTCTTTGCAGAACCTGTTTATCCTGCAGGATATGTTCAGGAAGAGAGACAGAATAAATCAAGATATCATCTAAAAATGCCACCACATATTTACCCAGCATGTCCCTGAGCACTTTGTTGATGAATGACTGTAAGACGGAAGGGGCATTGACCAACCCATAACTCATCACCAAGTATTCATAGTGGCCAGATTTAGTAGAAAATGCAGTCTTCCACTCATCTCCTTCCTTTATTCTTATCAAGTTGTATGCGCTGCATAGATCCAGCTTGGTGAAATACCTGGCACCTCTGAGTTGTTCGAGAGCTGAGGGTACCAAAGGCAGTGGGTACCTGAATTTCCTTGTGATTTCATTAAGACCACGATAGTCTACACACGGCCTCAATCCTCCATCCTTCTTTTCAACAAAGAACATCCCAGCTGAGGCAGGGGAGGTAGATGGCCTAATGAAACCCTGGCTCAGGGCATCCTGGATGTATTCTTCCATTGTCTGGGTCTCTTTAACTGACAGTGGGTAGATACGTGCTCTGGGAGGAATTTTACCTTGTTCTAATTCGATTGCACAATCCCAAGGTCGGTGAGGAGGTCAGAGGCTTTCTTCTTACTAAATACCTCTAGGAGGTCTGAATAGACTTCTGGGATTTCAGAGAGACTAGGTTCAGAGGGGCTTTCAATGGAAGTAGATGCCAGGGTCAGTGTGATGCAGTCTCTTAAACATTTATCAGACCATTGGACAATGTCTCTATGCTCCCAGGAGATCTTGGGGTCATGTTTAATGAGCCAGGGTAAGCCCAATACAATGTAATGAGAAGACACACAGAGGATATGAAAAGATATCTGTTCACTGTGAACAGAACCAATATTAACAGTTAATGGTTGAGTGGTGTGAGTCACAGTGCCTTCTCCGATGGGTTGGTTGTTGATGGCATGAATCTTTCTTGGAGTTTCCAATTCTTTAATGGGGATCTTCAATTTTTCGACCACCGCTTGTTCAATGAAGTTCCCTGCCGCTCCGGAGTCCACGAGGGCTGAAAAAGAAAAAACTTCATTAAGGTAATGCACTGTTACAGGTACAGTTAGCATTTTTTCAGAGATAAGAGGGTCAGGCATACTCACCGCGTCAGCGCACGAATCGGAACTCATGCACTGGGTGACGTTGCCTGGCCTTGAAAGTGGACGATTAGGACATCCACTCCTCATATGACCCTTTTCTCCACAGTATAGGCACAAGCCTCCCTCTAGGCGGCGCTGGGGCTCAACTTGACTGAGCCGTTCATGGCCGAGCTGCATGGACTCCACCTCCTCTCCTGAAACTATCTGTGGCATGACGTAAGCGCGCTGGCTGCGTGATGTGTGACGCCGGCTCTGCAGCAAAACATCCAGTCTAGTCGCCATCTTGATAAGGTCATCTAGGGATAATGAATCGTCGCGGCAAGCCAGTTCTGTTTGGATATCCTCCAACAAACCCCTCCTAAATGTAAGCATGTAGTTAGCTACAGAGTCACTGTTTTGTCCAGTAGCTGTTCTCCGATCTCTCTGCCCCCCTTAGGGTTACCAAAAACAGTCCGAAAAGTGCTTGTAAACTGTTCATAACTTGTACTAAAGGTGGGATTCTGAGACCAGAGTGCTGTAGCCCACTTTAGAGCTTTACCAGTGAGTAGGGAGGTTACAAACATCACTTTAGCGTGATCATTTGGCCCAGGTGGCAGTTGTTGGGCAAAGTAAATACTACACTGGAGTAGAAAACCTTCATGTACCTCTGGATCTCCGTTGTATTTCTCAGGCAAGGCGACTTTGAGGAGGGTAATAGCAGGTGGCTGAGAGACCGGCGTAGATGGAGGTTGAGTTGGTGGGGTAACCACCTGCTGGACGGGATTAGCAGGCTGGTTACTAAACAGAGCCTCCAAACGTTCAGTTAAGGTGTTGAACGCTGAACCCAGCTGATTAACTTGCTGTTGCACGAGTTCCACTACTCGTGCTTGTCAGGTCAGGGGTTCCTGCTGCATCCATGGGTGGCGAGATATTCTGTAATAACCAACCAAGGTGATTTGGATGCAAATGCAGGCAGGCTTTATTAATCCAAAACGCAAGGCAAAAATCGTAATCCAAAAATACAGGCAATAGTTCAAAAACCAGGAATACTCACAAGGCAAAATCATAGTCAAAAACAGGCAAGGATAAAAAAAACAGAAATAGCAAAACACAGAAATAAACGCTCGATAAGACAATAGTGACAAGAGTGGCAATATCTCGCAACTAGATTCAGTAAATGTCTCAGTATATATAGTCTTAGTAATCAGCTGATGTCCCACAGGTGTGTGGGAGGGGCGGAGTCAGCTTATTAGTACTCCAGCGAGGCTGATCTTAAAGGTGCAGGTGTGACAATGTGATGCAAACAGTACTGAAACTTTTTTAAGCATTTAAACATCACCAGAATTACAGCCTTATGCAATAACAGACATATAATGACATTTTATGTCAGGCTGGGATTTTCAAAATAATTATCCAGACAACTGCACATATGCATTTATCATTACAATGAGCTCTAATGGTCTATTTTATTTATTTTCCTTTACACATTAAAATTGGAATGTAAATTAATAAGCAATTTAAAATAAATTCACAGGGCTCTCCACTATAAAATAACTAACATATTTTCTTCAGAGAATCTGTTTTTCAAAAACCTAAATAAAAATATTAACTTATTAATATTAATATATAAAAAATACTCAGTCATGTTTAAATAAAGAAATTGGTTTGGAACAGTTTAAGGTCACTGTCTAGTAGGGGTGGCATAGACGGAACAAAATGACACCCATTTCTACTAGAGGGACACACAGATCTTTACTTTAAGACACATTATTCAAATTTCTTGATCTAGATCAAATTCTCATAATTTATTGATAAAAGTGTGTAATTATTCACTTTTTTCACATTAGGGCCCATAGGCACTTTTCTCTTTTTAGACACTGGAGGGCACATAAATGAGGCTTTTCAAACCACAAGGGCACTAGTGGAGGGAGTTTATTTCAGTATTTAAGCAAATCTATTTAAGTGGCACAAAGCAGCTAAACTGAAATCTGGTAGCAGAAGAAATAATCAAATTAAATGTAAAACACATCACCCCCAAAACAGAGAAACAGTGAGAAACAGTGTTTTTTCTGGTCAGTCTAATTATGTGTTATTGATGAAGTAACTGTACAGCTAATTTAAAAAATGCATATATGCCCTTGTGTTATTGGGTAGTGACGTATTTTATATTTGTGCATAATTTTTCAGTTCATAATCTTCATTTAACTGAATTCACTGAATAATCTTATAATATCCTTACAGGAACTGTTCCACAGAATAGATATATTCACTAGACACATATTTGATGTTACGACTTGTGATGTCAAGTGTTAAAAATAGAAAAAGTAAAGTTACTGTAATAAAGCATAATTATCATGAAAATATGTTTACTACACGTCACCCATAAGATAAGTGTGTGTCCGTGAGTGTGTATGTGTCTTTAAATATCAGTGTTTCTAATGGATTATCATTTCTCTCTCAGGCTGTATGGTTGTAATCTATCAGAGAAAAGCTGTGCAGTTCTGGCCTCAGCTCTCAGCTCAAACTCCTCAACTCTGAGAGAACTGAACCTGGATAATAATAAACTCCAGGATTCAGGAGTGAAGCTGCTCTCTGCTGGACTGGAGAATCCGCACTGTAAACTGGAGAAACTGTGGTAAGATCATCGCTTTCACTCTTATACAAACACACACACCGTCTTTCTTTTTTGCTTTCTTACACAAACAAACACACTCTTATACACAGACTATTAATCTCTGTGTAAAGTTACTGCAGAATATCGTCTTATTGTTTCTCAGAGACCCCACTACATGCACTAGTGAACCTTAAGGAATATTATATTAACTTTCCCAGGAATAATGTGCAGATTTGTACATTTTCTCAATCTCAGTGTAAGGGCTGGTGCCCGATCAAGGCATCCTCCGGGGCATCGGAGGGAGCGCCAGGCCAACGCTGAGGGTTAATTTGGCTAATTACTAACACCTGCTATCAACACCTTTTAAGCAACACCAACCAGCCACTCAGCGCTGGATCTTTGATGCTCCTGAGAGCAAATCTATGCCGGATTTTCCTCTGATCTCCGGCCCACTTTTCCTCCCTGCTCCATCTACGGCAAGTGTCGTTTTCCTGTCTGTGCTTGGAGTGAGACTGGACGGCATAGCCGACTTTCTCCTCCCTTCTCGAGTTCCCCCTCTCTCTCTCCCTCTCTCTCCCCCTCTCTCTCTCCCCCTCTCTCTCTCCCTCTCTCTCCCCCTCTCTCTCCCCCTCTCTCTCTCTCTCTCGTCTGTGGGAGCCAGGGCTGAGTGAGTGAATGTGTGTGCGTTTGTGTGTGTGTGAGCGACGCGAGGCACTCCTTTGTTTACCTTTTTGTTTGTCAGTTCTGAGAAGCTGTTTTGTTTTGTCTATTCCCTAGTTTATAAAGGGTGGCCAAGCTTCTCTGGCCAGCTTTGTTTACTTCAGCCTTACTCGCACTCTGCGCGAATTTACTCCTGTCCTCACTCGGGTCTCCACCCGTTCTCATGCACTGTGCGATCTCTTGTGTACCCTTTCTTGGGTCTCCACCCATTCTCGCACTGTGCGCGATTTCCTTTGCACCTCTTCTCAGGTATCCACCTGTTCTCATGCTCGGCGCGATTTCTTTTGCACCCCTTCTTGAGTCTCCACCTGTATTTGGGTTTTTGTTTTCTGCCCGTTTTCGGGTTTTTGTTTTCTACCCGCCTCCCGAACCTACGTCAGGGTAGGAGGTCAGTGTCAGAGCATGTCATCGAGTTCCGTACGCTCGTGGCTGAAGGTGGGTGGAACCCTAGCACGCTCGCTAGCGCATTCCAGCACAGGCTCAATGAGGATCTCAAGGACGAGCTTATCCATCGCAACTCGCTGACCACGCTTGATGACCTCATTGAGCTCACCCAGAGGCTGGACAACTGCTTAAGGGAGAGGCACAATGTGCGGGATTCAGGCACCACCCCCAGGGGCCTCGTTGTCATTTCTCGGGTAGTGGGCCCTCTGTGCGCCTGGTTCAGCGCTTCCTGGGCTTTTCTAACTTTGCCATCCGAAGGTTCATAAATTTTAGTGCTGTGGCCACCCCACTAACCGCTCTGACAAGAAAGACGTCGGGGCAGTTCAGCTGGTCCACAGAAGCCCAGGAAGCATTTGATGCCATCTAGCATCTATCGACCAGGGCTCCGGTTCTCCGACTGCCTGACCCCGGACTCTCGTTTGTCGTGGAGGTGGACGCCTCTGAAGTAGTTGTGGATGTGGTCTTGTCCCAGTGGGCGGGACCGGATGGCCGACTGCACCCATGCGCCTACTACTCCCACCGGCTAACCCCTGCACAGCTCCTGGCGGTGAAGCTCGGCCTGGAGGAGTGGAGGCATTGGCTTGAGGGGGCAGAACACCCCTTTCTGGTCTGGACAGACCACAAAAATCTGGTGTACATTCAGCAGGCCAAGCACCTGAACCCATACCAGACCGGATTGTTCTTCACCCGTTTTGACTTTAACTTGTCATATCGTCCCAGGTCGAAAAACGTCAATCCAGATGCCCTCTCTCGCCAGTGGGAGCCCCTCCCTCTTCCGGGCGGTCCCTCCACCATTGTGCCTCCGGATCTCGGCACCCCTTCGCTTGGGTCTCTTGGACACCGTGAGGCAGGCCCAAGAGACTGATCCAGGTTCAGGAGATGAGAGTTCATACCCGCTCCCCTCAGGGGATGGGTACTCATCTGGGAGCATTCTTCACCCCAAGCTGTGCATCCAGGGGTCACACACACATTCAGGCTCCTGCGGTGTCAGTTCTGGTGGCCCCGCATGGAACAGGACGTGCGCAAACGTGACCGCCTGTGCAGTATGTGCGACAAAGACCACAGAACCAAACTCACAAGTCTTCTACACCCTCTGGCAGTCCCCTTGCATCCCTGGTCTCACCTGTCACTCACTGTTTTCTTTGGACAGGAAATTATTAAATTAACAATACAGTTTATTAAAACTGAGGGAATTATTTATCAAATTAACAGAACAATTTATTAAAACTGAGGGAATTATTTATCAAATTAACAGAACAATTTATTGAAACTGAGGGAATTATTTATTAAATAAAGAAAACAATTTATTAAAACAGAAGGAATTATTTACTACATTAAGGGAAGTAATGGCTCACATCTTCCGCAGACAGCAGAGGGGTTCGGCTGCGGAGAGCCATTCATTTCCTTAATAATTCCGAAATATATATATTTCCATAACTTAAAAAACACTCACACTCGCCACCATCTTGTCACAATGCATGATGGGATGCAGTATACCACAAAGGTAGCTTTCTATGCACACTGCTAAATCGGAGCAGAGTAGTACACCATCTGGGTAACTGTAGTGTACTATGCATACTGCGTACTGCATACTAGCTTTAAAGGCACACTAGGTCCAATAAATGGTCTCCGTTACCCTGAACTGGCTGCCTCCTGTGTGTTTCCCTGTGGAGGACAGGGCAAATAGCTATCCACCCATTAGCCTCCCTCGCCCCGGGTAGCATTCACCCACTGGTCCAGCAATTACAATTTGGTGCCCGAACTTCAACATGCACACTGAGAGGGGGAACAGGGGGGGATGAATTTACTCCTAAACCCGGGAATGAATCAGAAACGAATTTCCACTGTGATGGAGTCTTCAGATATGAAACGTGGTGATACTGTGCATGAGAGATTTGCACTTCAGATCCAGTCACTTGTAGGCTTACTTAGCACCCTTGGCTCTGGGGGACAAGTTACAGTGTGGTTCATTTGTTACCTGCCTACTCAGCAAGCTACTGCCAGAGTGGAGAGCAGACTTTCGCCTCTAGGTAGGTAGGTCGGTAGGTAGGTAGGTAGGTAGGTAGATAGATAGATAGATAGATAAGAATACTTTATTTATCCAGAAGGAAATTTAGGAACATGTTTCCTCAAGCTGGGACCAGTTACACTCTGAAGGACCTGTCCGACTGGCTAGGCATGGGGTCTGGTGTCAAAACGTTGATGGTCAACTACCCATTAAGGTAGGAAGGGAGAAACTGGAACCCAAGTTCGCCAATGGAAGCGGTCTGTTGCTGTTTTGCATGGATCTAAGGATGGTACCTCAGTAGAGGAGGTTCACAAGACAATTTTAAGAAAGGGCAAGAGAAAGCGCTACTGCCCATTCTGTGACCGCTCAGAGCACTATCTTAGTCAGCGTACTGCTATTTCCAAGCTCACCTCAGAGCAAGTGACAGATTGGATAAAGGCAAACAAGAGATGTTGGCAATGTGCCCGATCCCACCATGCAGCACAGTGTAATCTTAAGAAACCCTGTAGTCTATGCAAGAGGAGGAATCTGCAGATGCTACATAAGGTTAATGATCGATACACTGAAGGCTCTGCTAAGTCCCCAAATAAAGAGAAATGTACTGAGGTGCTCTACTTGGATAGACCAACTGAAGGGCATTGAGTATTGTTGAAGGTTGTGCGTGTTCTTTTCCATCATGGTGATAAGATTATTCACACCTTTGCAGTTTTGAATGATGGGTCAGAAAGAACAATGTTATTACCTGCCGTGGCTCAGAGATTAGGTCTAAAAGGCACACGAGAGGAGCTACCATTACATTCCATCAGACAAGATGTGTAAACTATCCAACAAGGCTCTCCAGGGATCCAGATCAAACCAAGGCCTCTTACATTAACTGTTCTACACAATAGATATACATATATTAGATACAGAAATGTGCATCTCTAGCAGAACAAAGCATAATTATCTCATAATATACTTAATACACATCCTCCATAACGAGTGTGTGTGTGTATGTGTGTGTGTTTAACATCAGTGTTTTTAATGAATTATCATTTCTTTCTCAGGTTGTCTGGGTGTGATTTATCAGAGAAAAGCTGTGCAGTTCTGACCTCAGCTCTCAGCTCAAACTCCTCAACTCTGAGAGAACTGAAGCTGTGTAAAAATAAACTGCAGAATTCAGGAGTGAAGCTGCTCTCTGCCGGACTGGAGAATCCACACTGTAAACTGGAGAAACTGGAGTAAGATCACCACTTACACTCACAAATACACACACAGTCTCTTGCTTTTTTTACACTTTCATGCATACAAACACACTCTTATACAGACTATTAATCTCTCAGAGTAAAGGTACTGAAGATTAATATGTTATTGTTTCTCAGAGACTTCACAACATGCAATAGAAATCCTTAAGAGACTTATTTTCCTAGGAGTAGCATTCATATCTTCACGTTTTCAATAACCTCAATCTTTTCTTTTTTTATGAGATAGATGTTGAAAACAGTTACCATTTAGAACAGCTAAAAAACTAACTTGTTTCAGTATCTGTGAACTAATTACAGCTCACAGTATGACGAATAGGAAATAGTTTGAGAGTTGTTTGTCTGCTACAGTCCTACAGCAGCCAGTGTACCAGCACAAAAACCCGCTCAGCAAACTTCATCAGAATCTAGTTTATGAAGCATATTTATATTATTATATTTTATATTATCTTAGTAATATATGCTCTGTGATTCCATTCTTTTATGTAGTTTTTACTGAAATGCTTAAGTTCTAAGTAAATTAAGTTAATTAATAATTAATAATATGAATTGTTACCACTAATATTATTAATGAGCAACAGTTAATACAACCCCTGGCAAAAAGTATGGAATCACCAGTCTTGGATGAGCACTCATTCAGACATTTCATTCTGTAAAACAAACTCAGATCAAAAACATGATACAATAATAAGGTCATTCCAAAGTGCAACTTGTTGGCTTTCAGGAACACTCAAAAGAAAGAAGAGAAAACATTGTGAAAGTCAGAGAATGTTACTTGTATTGACCAAGCACAGGGAAAAAAGTATGGAATCACTCAATTCTGAGGAAAAAAGTATGGAATCACTCAAATTGGAGGTAGAAAATAAGGACACACCCAGTCAATTTCCTTTCCCTAAATGGAGACCAGCCTCAGATTAGATCTGCTTCTTAGTCTGCAGTTAAAAACACCTGCAGTCATGACACCTTGGAGGCTGCTGGACTAAGTGGAGTGGCAAGAACCATGGCTCCAACAAGAGAAATGTCTCTTGAAACAAAAGAGAGGATTGTGAAACTTCTTGAAGAAGGTAACACTTCACACATGGTTGCTAAAGATGTGGGCTGTTTACAATCAGCTGTATCCAAGATATGATCCAAATACAAACAGCGTGGAATGGTTGTTAAAGCCAAGCGTACTGGTAGACCAAGAAAGACATCAAAGCGTCAAGACGAACAACTTAAGGTCACTTGTCTTGAAAACCAAAAAGTACAACTAAACAGATGAAGCATCAATAGGAAGAAGCTGGAGCCAATGTATGTGACCGACCTGTAAAAAATCGCCTAAAGGAAATGGGATTTCAATACAGGAAAGCTAAAAGAAAACCATCATTGACACCTAAACATAAAATAACAAGACTGCAGTGGGCTAAGGAGAGGCAATCATGGACTGTGGATGACTGGATGAAAGTTATCTTCAGTGATGAGTCAAGAATCTGCATTGGACAAGGTGATGATGCTGGAACTTTTGTTTGGTGCCGTTCCAGTGAGATTTACGAAGAGGCCTGCCTGAAGAAAACAACCAAATTTCCACAGTCCTTGATGATATGGCACTGCATATCAGGCAAAGGCACTGGGGAGATGACTGTGGTTAATTCTTCTATTAATGCACAAGTTTACATTGAAATTTAGGACAGTTTTCTCATCCCTTCAATTAAACAGATGTTTGAAGGTGATGAAATAATTTTCCAAGATGACAATGCATCGTGCCATAGGGCAATAACAGTGAAGACATTCCTTGGAGAAAGACACATTCAGTCGATGTCATGGCCTGCAAATAGTCCAGATCTCAACCCAATTGAAAACCTGTGGTGGAAATTGAAATAAATGGTCCACAAGAAGGCTCAGACCTGCAAAGCTGATCTGGCAACTGCTATCAAAGAGAGTTGGCATCAAATTGAAGCAGAATTCAGTTTGGAACTCATCAAGTCCATGCCTCAGAGACTGAAAGCCATTATAAAAGCCAAAGGTGGTGCAACTAAATACTAGTGATGTATTTTTAATCGTTTTTTGTTTATCTGATTCCATACTTTTTTCCTCAGAATTGAGTGATTCCATACTTTTTTTTCCCTGTGCTTGGTCAATACAAGTAACATTCACTGACTTCCACAATGTTTTTACTTCTTTCCTTTGAGTGTTCCTGAAAGCCAACAAGTTGCACTTTGCAATGACCTTATTATTGTATCATGTTTTTGATCTGAGTTTGTTTTACAGAATGAAATGTCTGAATGAGTGCTCATCCAAGACTGGTGATTCCATACTTTTTGCCAGGGGTTGTATATTGATAACAAGAGTGAGAGTGCAATATAAGACCTTTGTTAACTTTTACATTTTAAATTTAATGTTTAATGTTACAATGAAGGGAGGAAAGTGTTTTCTTAAACACGTTCAGCTTTACTCACTTTAATTCACTGAATAATCCTATAATATTCTTACATGAACTGTTCTACGCAATAGACACACCATATATATAAGATACATGTATTTCTAACTTTGCTATTCGAAGGTTCATAAGAAATTTTAGTGCTGTGACAACCCCACTAACCGCTCTGACAAGAAAGACGTCGGGGCAGTTCAGCTGGTCCACAGAAGCCCAGGAAGCATTTGACGCCATCAAGCATCTATCGACCAGGGCTCCGGTTCTCCGACTGCCTGACCCCGGACTCTCGTTTGTCGTGGAGGTGGACGCCTCTGAAGTAGGTGTGGGTGTGGTCTTGTCCCAGTGGGCGGGACCGGATGGCCGACTGCACCCAAAGCTCGGCCTGGAGGAGTGGAGGCATTGGCTTGAGGGGGCAGAACACCCCTTTCTGGTCTGGACAGACCACAAAAATCTGGTGTACATTCAGCAGGCCAAGCACCTGAACCCATACCAGACCGGATTGTTCTTCACCCGTTTTGACTTTAACTTGTCATATCGTCCCAGGTCGAAAAACGTCAATCCAGATGCCCTCTCTCGCCAGTGGGAGCCCCTCCCTCTTCCGGGCGGTCCCTCCACCATTGTGCCTCCGGATCTCGGCACCCCTTCGCTTGGGTCTCTTGGACACCGTGAGGCAGGCCCAAGAGACTGATCCAGGTTCAGGAGATGAGAGTTCATACCCGCTCCCCTCAGGGGACGGGTACTCATCTGGGAGCATTCATCACCCCAAGCTGTGCATCCAGGGGTCACACACACATTCAGGCTCCTGCGGTGTCAGTTCTGGTGGCCCCGCATGGAACAGGATGTGCGCAAACGTGACCGCCTGTGCAGTATGTGCGACAAAGACCACAGAACCAAACTCACAAGTCTTCTGCACCCTCTGGCAGTCCCCTTGCATCCCTGGTCTCACCTGTCCCTAGATTTTATCATGGGGCTGCCCCGTCTTGGCCTCTTCGGCTCCGTCCACCTGGTCTGATCAGCTAAAGTGGGTGGAGTATTCCCGTAATACTCTCTGGTACTCATCTCTAGGGATGTCGACACTGTTTTCTTTGGACAGGAAATTATTAAATTAACAAAACAGTTTATTAAAACTGAGGGAATTATTTATCAAATTAACAGAACAATTTATTGAAACTGACGCAATTATTTATTAAATAAAGAGAACAATTTATTAAAACTGAGGGAATTATTTACTACATTAAGGGAAGTAATGGCTCACATCTTCCGCAGACAGCAGAGGGGTTCGGCTGCGAAGAGCCATTCATTTCCTTAATAATTCCGAAATATATATATTTCCATAACTTAAAAAACACTCACACTCGCACTCGCCACCATCTTGTCACAATGCATGATGGGATGCAGTATACCACAAAGGTAGCTTTCTATGCACACTGCTAAATCGGAGCAGAGTAGTACACCATCTGGGTAACTGTAGTGTACTATGCATACTGCGTACTGCATACTAGCTTTAAAGGCACACTAGGTCCAATAAATGGTCTCCATTACCCTGAACTGGCTGCCTCCTGTGTGTTTCCCTATGGCGGACAGGGCAAATAGATATCCACCCATTAGCCTCCCTCGCCCTGGGTAGCATTCACCCACTGGTCCAGCAATTACAATTTGGTGCCCGAACTTCAACATGCACACTGAGAGGGGGATGAATTTACTCCTAAACCCGGGTTTAGGAGTAACTGGAGCCCCTGCCTACTGTTTAAGGCCGAAGATTGAGGTAACCAGAGCCTTCAACGTTCCTTACACATTATGTTTTAGCTTTGGACCACTTTTTGCTGTTTTTCACCTATATATTTTTACTTTCTGCACCCCTAACCAGTATATATGGAAGCTAACTGGCTCACTGTTTTGACCTATTGGCTACCTACATGACAGGGACTGTATTAATGTGTATTTTGCAGTCTACTTGACATTACAAGATAAACAGCCTCTTATTTCCTTTTTTGTGTATTATAGTCGGATGCTAAATTTCCATATATTTGATATCAAGGGAGTATTTTTCAGTTTTTGCTGACTTTTAGCCCTGTTAGCATAGCACATGCTATGCTAGCCTCAGCTGGCAACTAATTAGGCTTATTGGGTGAATAAACGTTGTTTTTTGCCGATGGATTACTGGCTTTTCATCCATATTTTTGCTGTTTTTAGAAGTTGGCATCGCTATCGGTTGCTATGCTAGACCTCTGGATGCTAACGTTAGCCTCATGGGCTAGTGTCGGACTGCTGTTTCCTCATTTTATTTAGTAAAAAGACTGCTGTTTTGTGTCATGGGACATGATTAAGGCCTGTTCTCAAAGGATCGCTGTTTCGTAAGGTAAATGGTCCATCTTTTCTCATCTTTGCAAATTCTTGGCCAGTATTTTTTCAGTATTTCGGAATTTTCTTACATTGGGACCCTTTTGCTGTTGTGTTTTTCGATTTCAGTGGTCTGAACTCACTGTATGCCGGAGAACAAGCTGGTGCTAGCAAACTAACCACACCATGGGTATTAAAAAAATCCCTTTTTAATTCTGCTTAGTGTTTTTCGTGAGCTACGGAGAAAACGCTGAACTATTTCTTAGTGTTACGTTCTCTTCGTAAGGACCTCTTAATACCATTGTCAAGGACAGATTAATTTTTTGAGCAGCTTTTTGCGTTCTGTGAAAAAAACAGAGCCAACAATAACACTTCCCAGTGGTCTCCACTACATTTATTTTCTTTCGAGCCAGATACCCTTCTGTTTATTCCAAACATGGATACTACTCAAGAGTATAAGGTGCACCCCCCAGCACACTATGAAGATTATGATGTACAGTTTTCTGGTTACCATCATCATAGGCAGGGACAGGAAGTTGGGTGGACCACTCACCCAGAGGAGGCATGAAGAATGACTCCCATTACCTCACACCATGGACCCGCACCGCACCAGCAGATTCAAGATAAGGTCTCCTTCCGTGATGCTGAGCATAGCTCCTCAGCTAGAAAGATGAAGTCATGATTTAGAGAAATATTTTACTCACCCATTGGATACAGAGCGAAAACATGAGAGAGGCGTATTATGCCATTTCAGCCCTTATGAAAGACCCCATCATCCAGACACTCATCCAGCGATCTCAGAGCAGAATTAGAGAAGATTAGGTATGAGCATTGTCTTCTTCAACAGACACAACAGTGTCTGAGCTGAGGTTTATTCTCACACAGATTAAGCAACCAGTGAATCCTGCACCTAATGTACACAGGGACCAAGGTTGAACTACAGTCCAGGCAGTAAAAGAGCCCATTCCTGGGGCTGAACAAGATAGGGAGGAGGAGGATTGGCCTGCACCACCCCCCTGGCCAGACTATACTGAAGATGAACTAACAAGTAATCAACCACTCGTGGAACGCCTTGACACAATGATGACTGCAAATTCCCAAAGAAAGGAACCAAGCCACTAGGCAGCCTAAGTCAGTTATAAAGCTACCTACTCTAACTTCAGAGCATGATGTGTTACCACTCCTAAGCACCACGGCATTGCGGCACAATCCACTCCTGCACGGATACCTGACATGGTCTCAACACCTTATTTACAGCATTGGGTGCCACCCACCAGGCAGTTTCGATCTGAATATCCACCAGCTGTCTCGCAACCCCTGTCAGCTGCTTCATCTTATTCGGTACAGTTTCTCGCTAGTAAATTTGCGAATGAGGTGACTTATAGTGGCCTTGACCAACCATCCCTAGCTTTGTTCATAGAGACCCAAGTTTTCTCATCTAAAAATCGCATTAAAGAACCTTTTACCAGTTGAGACCACAGAGTTATTCAAGTATCAGGTTCTAGTGGATCACTTGAGGTTAAAAGAGGCAAGATTGGTTGATGATACCTATCTGCCCTTCCTAAGACCCTATGCTTCGAATGATAAGTTTGGCCAGCCACATCAGAAACGAATTTCCACTGTGATGGAATCTTCAGATATGAAACGTGGTGATACTGTGCATGAGAGATTTGCACTTCAGATCCAGTCACTTGTAGGCTTACTTAGCACCCTTGGCTCTGGGGGACACGTGAAGTTACAGTGTGGTTCATTTGTTACCTGCCTACTCAGCAAGCTACTGAGTGGAGAGCAGACTTTCACCTCTAGGTAGGTAGGTAGGTAGGTAGGTAGGTAGATGCAGCACAGTGTAATCTTAAGAAACCCTGTAGTCTATGCAAGAGGAGGAATCTGCAGATGCTACATAAGGTTAATGATCGATACACTGAAGGCTCTGCTAAGTCCCCAAATAAAGAGAAATGTACTGAGGTGCTCTACTTGGATAGACCAACTGAAGGGCATTGAGTATTGTTGAAGGTTGTGCGTGTTCTTTTCCATCATGGTGATAAGATTATTCACACCTTTGCAGTTTTGAATGATGGGTCAGAAAGAACAATGTTATTACCTGCCGTGGCTCAGAGATTAGGTCTAAAAGGCACACGAGAGGAGCTACCATTACATTCCATCAGACAAGATGTGTAAACTATCCAACAAGGCTCTCCAGGGATCCAGATCAAACCAAGGCCTCTTACATTAACTGTTCTACACAATAGATACACATATATTAGATACAGAATTGTGCATCTCTAGCAGAACAAAGCATAATTATCTCATAATATACTTAATACACATCCTCCATAACGAGTGTGTGTGTGTATGTGTGTGTGTTTAACATCAGTGTTTTTAATGAATTATCATTTCTTTCTCAGGTTGTCTGGGTGTGATTTATCAGAGAAAAGCTGTGCAGTTCTGACCTCAGCTCTCAGCTCAAACTCCTCAACTCTGAGAAAACTGAAGCTGAGTAAAAATAAACTGCAGGATTCAGGAGTGAAGCTGCTCTCTGCTGGACTGGAGAATCCACACTGTAAACTGGAGAAACTGGAGTAAGATCACCACTTACACTCACAAATACACACACAGTCTTTTGCTTTTTTACACTTTCATGCATACAAACACACTCTTATACAGACTATTAATCTCTCAGAGTAAAGGTACTGAAGATTAATATGTTATTGTTTCTCAGAGACTTCACAACATGCAATAGAAATCCTTAAGAGACTTATTTTCCTAGGAGTAGCATTCATATCTTCACGTTTTCAATAACCTCAATCTTTTCTTTTTTTTATGAGATATGTGTATTCTTTATATTATTTTAAGCACAGAATAAACTGAAAAAATATAGACACCTGCAGCCTTATAATCTACATTGTTAGTTATAATTGATAGATATGGATCATCCACATTTATCTGTGGGTGTTTTGGCTTTAAAAAGACAGATGTTGAAAACCATTTAGAACAGCTAAAAAACTAACTTGTTTCAGTATCTGTGAACTAATTACAGCTCACAGTATGACGAATAGGAAATAGTTTGAGAGTTGTTTGTCTGCTACAGTCCTACAGCAGCCAGTGTACCAGCACAAAAACCCGCTCAGCAAACTTCATCAGAATCTAGTTTATGAAGCATATTTATATTATTATATTTTATATTATCTTAGTAGTATATGCTCTGTGATTCCATTCTTTTATGTAGTTTTACTGAAATGCTTAAGTTCAAAGTAAATTAAGTTAATTAATAATTAGTAATATGAATTGTTACCACTAATATTATTAAAGAGCAACAGTTAATACAACCCCTTGCAAAAAGTATGGAATCACCAGTCTTGGATGAGCACTCATTCAGACATTTCATTCTGTAAAACAAACTCAGATCAAAAACATGATACAATAATAAGGTCATTCCAAAGTGCAACTTGTTGGATTTCAGGAACACTCAAAGGAAAGAAGAGAAAACATTGTGGAAGTCAGTGAATGTTACTTGTATTGACCAAGCACAGGGAAAAAAGTATGAAATCACTCAATTCTGAGGAAAAAAGTATGGAATCACTCAAATTGGAGGTAGAAAAAAAGGACACACCCAGTCAATTTCCTTTCCCTAAATGGAGACCAGCCACAATCAGCTGTATCCAAGATATGAACCAAATACAAACAACGTGGAATGGTTGTTAAAGCCAAGCATACTGGTAGACCAAGAAAGACATCAAAGCGTCAAGACGAACAACTTAAGGTCACTTGTCTTGAAAACCAAAAAGTACAACTAAACAGATGAAGCATCAAATGGAACTTTTGTTTGGTGCCGTTCCAGTGAGATTTACAAAGAGGCCTGCCTGAAGAAAACAACCAAATTTCCACAGTCCTTGATGATATGGCTCTGCATATCAGGCAAAGGCACTGGGGAGATGACTGTGGTTAATTCTTCTATTAATGCACAAGTTTACATTGAAATTTAGGACAGTTTTCTCATCCCTTCAATTAAACAGATGTTTGAAAGTGATGAAATAATTTTCCAAGATAACAATGCATCGTGCCATAGGGCAAAAACAGTGAAGACATTCCTTGGAGAAAGACACATTCAGTCGATGTCATGGCCTGCAAATAGTCCAGATCTCAACCCAATTGAAAACCTGTGGTGGAAATTGAAATAAATGGTCCACAAGAAGGCTCAGACCTGCAAAGCTGATCTGGCAACTGCTATCAAAGAGAGTTGGCATCAAATTGATGCAGAATTCAGTTTGGAACTCATCAAGTACTGTCAAGTTTCAGTCAAGAGCCATTATAAAAGCCAAAGGTGGTGCAACTAAATACTAGTGATGTATTTTTAATCGTTTTTTGTTTATCTGATTCCATACTTTTTTCCTCAGAATTGAGTGATTCCATACTTTTTTCCCTGTGGTTGGTCAATAAAAGTAACATTCACTGACTTCCACAATGTTTTCTCTTCAATTCTTTAAGTGTTCCTGAAAGCCAACAAGCTGCAATGACCTTATTATTGTATCATGTTTTTGATCTGAGTTTGTTTTACAGAATGAAATGCCTGAATGAGTGCTCATCCAAGACCGGTGATTCCATACTTTTTGCCAGGGGTTGTATATTAATAACAAGAGTGAGACCTTTGTTAACTTTTACATTTTAAATGTAATGTTTAATGTTACAATGAAGGGAGGAAAGTGTTTTCTTAAACACGTTCAGCTTTACTCACTTTAATTCACTGAATAATCTTATAATATTCTTACATGAACTGTTCTACGCAATAGAGACACCATATATATTAGATACAAAAATGTGAAACTCTACTGCAGTGGTCGGCAATAGGCAGCCCGTGGGCCAGATGTGGCCCGCAAGCATAAAACAACTGGCCCTTGAGGTTGTTTGAACTCTAATGAACGATAATGGAAAAAAAAGCTTCTTTGGCAAGCTTTTGTGTACATTTCTCCCCTGTCTCTGTCGCGCACAGTGTGACTTTAGTTTCTGCCTGTTCTTGTTTTTCCACCCATTCTTGGGCTTCCTATCTCCTTATAAGGGTGTTTTTCCTTATAAAGTGTATAGTATATTGGACCGGGTTCGTTTTCACGTGAGGAGCGGTTTGTTTATTTATTTTTTCCTATCTTCTTTGGTTTACCTGCTATGAATTCAACTGTATTGCAATTGGGAATTTAAATGTTAAAAATGTTGAATTAAAATCTGTAGCACTCCATCCCATTACACATTTTATTTTCCAAAACAGATTTTTCTTTTGTGGCCCGCCATGTAATGGCTTGGAAAATATCTGTGCCGTGGCCAAACTTAATTGGCGACCCCTGATCTACTGGAATAAAGCATAATTATCTCAGAATATACTTACTACACATCCTCCACAAGATAATTGTATGTGTGTGTGTGGTGTGTGTGTATGTGTGTGTTGGATTATCGTTTCTCTCTCAGGCTGGCAGGGTGTAAACTTTCAGAGAAAAGCTGTGCAGTTCTGGCCTCAGCTCTCAGCTCAAACTCCTCAACTCTGAGAGTTCTGAACCTGAGTGTTAATAACCTGCAGGATTCAGGAGTGAAGCTGCTCTCTGCTGGAATGAAGTATCCATACTGTAAACTGGAGACACTGTGGTAAGATCATCACTTACACCAGGGATGGGCAACTTCCATGATGGAGAGGGCCACATTTTTTTCAGCATGACCATTGGAGGGCCACATGACCTCGCACTTCAAATAATTGAATATGAAAAACGCTGCAAATGATTTTCAATAAGAACAAATTTTATATGAATTTATATCTGTATGTTTACAGCACCAACATTTATCAACAACTATTTTCTGCATATTAATATTATTAAGGAAGTCCTTCATATCAAAGAACAAAAAGTTTGCTTAAAAAACTGATTGCAAATACAGTAGTTCCTCTGTGTAAAATAAGTTCATTATAACAAGTCCTTCATAAGCAACATAGACAAAACATTTGCTTATAAAAGTGCAAAAGGCATTTAAACTTATTTATAACAAAGAACAAAAAAGATTTAAAAACTGATTGCAAATAGCTCATTCAATAATAGCAGAAAACTAGACCACAGAGCGCCCGTGCCCGCTATTGTTTGGCAGCGGCGCGCCCTCTAGCGGTCAAAAGTAGAATTACATTTTTTTTTTATTATTATGAAATTATGAAATTATTTTTGATCTATTCGCGGGCCGCACTGAGTGATGATGAGGGCCGTGTGCGGCCCCCGGGCCGCCAGTTGCCCATACCTGACTTACACTCTCACACACATACAAACACACTCTCATACACACAGTCTTCTGTCTGCTACAGTCCTATAGCAGACAGTGTACCAGCACAAAACCCCACTCAGCAAACTTTTATATATACTCATTTATAAAGGAAGATCCTTATGATGAGAAAATCATTGTACAGTTTTTTGTTTAATATAACAATATCATTAAGTTTTTTTAATCTCAATATAATGCTAGAATGCTTTAGTGAAATAGATAAATAAGACCTGTTTTCATTTGTATTATTGATAAGAAGCAGTTATTATTTTAATTAGAAGAGTGAGCTTGTACATTATATTGTACAATTTTTAAACAATATTTTATTGGAAAGAAAATACAATATAATACATCCAATACAACTGCTCTAATTCCATATCATGCTACTAAAGCAATACTTGCACTCTGGTCTTTATGTTGCTGCTACCTGTCTACTCTTTATCTTTATCTATTTTTTATATTCTATTTTACTGTGTTCTTTTATTTTGTTTTCTTATTATATCTATATATCTATTTTAAAACAGCTCCTGGGTGTAAACTGGATCGTGCGATCACAATTTCGTTCCACCTCATGTACCACATGTGATGCGAATGATAACAAAATCTCCCTGAATCATTGAGTCCAATCTCAAAAATACAGTTTTTCTTATCTCTTTTTTTTTAAACATAAGAATACATGTATATATATGAACATACACACAAACAAAAGTGTGGGGGGAAAAAACCTTCTCTTCTGTGAAGTAAACAATAAGGAGCATATATAATAAAAAACACACATTTAATTGGGTAGTACCTTTAAACCAGTGAAAAAAGAAATAAAGGGTTGCCATTTGTGATAAAAATTGTTTGTGCGTCCTCTCAATGTGTATTTAATTTTCCCAAGTTTTAGAAAAAAAACATGAGGTCCTTGGACTATGTGGAAAAGAAGGATATTTAGCAGACTTCCAATGCAACAATAAGGAGTGTCTTGCTAACAAGAAAGTGAAAGCTATAATGTCCACCTGTGTAGGGTCAGGAATCCCATATATAGCAATCAGAGGGCATGGTTGGAGATTTACCCCAAGAACACGACATAATAGTAAAATATCCCTTCTAAAAAGCTTTCAGATTGGGACAGAGAAAAAACATGCGACTAAGGTGATACGGGGATCCATGGCATTTATCACATTTGTCTTCCACTTAGGGATACAATTCAGATAGTCTGGACTTATAACACCTTATAAGACCTTAAATTGAATGAGTCCAAGATGAGCACAGGATGTGGTATATCTTATGCTCTCTATAGCCTGTTCCCAGAACTCCTCATGTATTTGTATTCCCAATTCCCTTTGCCATGTACACATTTAAGTTCAGCATTTGAGTGGTTACTAAATGGCAAGATAATGTCTAATGTCTTACAACTCAGAAATAATTCCTTTTTTATGAGTAACAAACGAAAGTATTGTTTCCCACCGCTGATCTGGAGGCAAACAGGGAAAACATTTAGCATGAAAACATGAGGCCATAGCGAGAGGATAAATTAGCAAAACTATCAAAGGCACCATCTACATATGAAAAATGTTGAGTCGGTAAGTGTTAAAGGAAACAAATGATTGTTACACCCCAAGGGAGATTTGAAGTGCCGTCTAAATTGATACCAAATCTTAGCCACTTGGTTATCCGTATATAGTGAGAGATTCCGTCCAAAACAAATTGTACTTTTATTAAGTTTTCAACATTGAGAGATTCTGTGAATAGCTAATAGTGCTTTCCTTAAGTTCTCAACTGTCTCACTCCCTAACCCTCCATTCCCCTTTACACTGATAACATTGCTGAAGGGAGTTGATGGTCATCTGTTGAGTTGATAGTCAACATTGCCTTCTTTGTTTATAAGTCTGATGGCCATCAACCCCCAATGATAACACCCCCCACATACTCCTCTCTAAACCCTTTCCATTTCTTCCCCTGCTGTGTTCAAAGCAGTTTCTACTGTATGTAAAGTCCTGCTGAAATGTCTTATTCAGACAGCAACAGTCAGATAAGTCAGATGGACTAGTCACACATACAGAGAGGGAGCAACGACCAACTAAGCTGTGCCCGTGTAGATTTTCTGTCTGCACGAGAATAAACTTGTCAACTCTCAAGCTGTCTCCTGACTCCTGAATGTGACTCCTAATTCATGAAGCCCGAATTTCTAACAATAGAGAGGGTTTTGTAGGTAAAGAGGAATAAAGTAGAGGAGGAATAGAAGATTCCCTAAAAGACGATAGCTCAAATTTCCACCAGGAGGATCCAGAAGATTTTAACCAACAACAAGTCTGCAACTTTGCAATAAAGTTTTGTGAACCCAAGGTGGTTTCCCATGCCAAATAAAAGAACAAATTATCTTATCTAGTGAGTCAAAAAAAAGGAATTGACTGGAATAAAAATCTAAATTTTGGTAGAATATTTATTTTAACAACATTGATCTTGCCGATAAATGAAAAGGGGTAGGTTATTCCATTTTTGAATATTGGATGTAACATTTGAAATAAAGGGAGTGAAATTAACAGATGCAAGACTAGACAAAAAACAAGTCACGTTAATACCTAGGTATTTAAAACCAGATGGTCTAAACAGAATGGGTAAATCTGCCTGTTGAAGATGATATGCTGCAATGTTAAGGGGAAAACACTCACTTTTCCACAAATTTTGTTTATAATCTGAAAGGGTCCTGAAGTTCTCCAGAATACTTAAAACCCCATGGAATGAGAATGTAGGATTGGTTATATACAACAGAAAATCATCTGCATACAACGATAATTTATATTCAATACCATTACAGATGATTCATTTAAATAAATGGGAAGTTCTTAATTATATTATACACAATTTAATTATATCCTCTAAACGTGATGCATTTACTTTAGCCAACATTATACAGATTTGTATAATGTAGAGTAGAATGATTTAAAAGTAGCATTAATTTCCAAGGGATCTGTAGTAATAATGTTGAGTATTTTTAATTCTAGGTATCAAATGGGAAGCAGCCTGTTGTGACAGTAAAGGACTAGCCTTTTCACCATGTTTATAATACATGGTAGACAGAGTATCCCCAAAAGTATCTTGGAGTTCCATATCAGCGATGTCTTTCCTTAGCATGGCCAGCAGGTCGAGCTTGTGGGCGATGATGTCAGGGTTAGAGTGTGGCGAGACGGCCTCTGCAGGACCCAGCGGCTCACTGGAGAACGTGGTCGCAGTGTTTGGACCAGGCCGCAGTTGTGTCTAAATAGTATTGCGATTTTGAGTGTTCTTTCCAGATATTTTATACAGTTCAGTGATAGACTTCCCAACAGAAAATACTGTGAAGTAGAATGAATATATAACCCAAAAAGTGCAGAAAAACTATTTTAATCAAAATCGGCAGAAGCTTCAAAACTCACATCCTACTCCATCAAAGCTCGTCAGCGCCCCCATTATCACATTTTTAAAAGATGCAAAACATTGTTTACTTATCATTATCAACAAAATACCAGAAAATATTAAATGTACATAATAACGAGACAAAACATTAATATTACAAAAACATGATGTATTATTAGTTTGAGCAATACTGTGTTATGAAACAGAATAAGTAAAACGAAAGAATAGCATAACATTTTTAGTATCAAATGCTGCTAAAACATCCTACTAAATTAATTAGATAGCACATATTTGTATATTTGAGTATTTGTTTTATTCTGTACAGTTAGTTCTGTGTATTACTGTATATTTAATATTTTTTAATTATATTTAGTATTTTTAGTGCTGTATATTCAGGTAAACTTGCTGTAGAGCATCCTGAAACTTCATTCCATTTCCTTTTCAAACCTCATTTCAAAAGCAAGGCAAACTAAGTTCACTTTCTCACAGCTAAGAATCCTTCTTAGGATCAAATCATAATTGGAAATAAACATCTCCACACTGAACCTGAAAATGCACTCTGTACAGTTTTATGTTGTTTTTTTTTTGCAAATACAACTTTATTTTTTGTTGGGCTCCTGACATCTAGCATTTTCACCTTTTGGTCTCAGTAATACATACACTTGTGATTTCATTGTTTTTATGTTGTTTTTACTGAAATATTTTAGTTTTATGTAAATTAATAAGACAATGTTTAATTGTTACTGTTAATATTATTAATGAGCAACAGTTAATTTCTTAATAACAAAAGCAATGCAGTGCAATATAATACTTTTTTGTTAACTTTTATATTTTTTATTTAATGTTATAATGAAGGGAGGAAAATGTTCTCTTAAACATGTTCAGCTTTACTCTCTTTATTCCACTGAATAATCTTATAATATTCTTACATGAAGTGTTTCCATTCTCTCTCAGGCTGGTTGGGTGTAATCTATCAGAGAAAAGCTGTACAGTTCTGGCCTCAGCTCTCAGCTCAAACTCCTCAACTTTGAGAGCACTGAACCTGAGTGGTAATAAACTGCAGGATTCAGGAGTGAAGCTGCTCTCTGCTGGACTGAAGAGTTCACACTGTAAACTGGAGACACTGTGGTAAGATCATCACATACACACACACAGTCTCTTTTTTTTTACATTTCTACAAATTCTACAGTTTTAGTTTTAAATAATGATATATAATGTACACTGGTTGTTTCAGTGTTTTGTTCTGGTTTTATGCTTCAGTAAAATAAATAAATAAAACCAGTTTCCTTTGTATTATTAATAAGCAGCCGTTATTATTTTAATTATTTTATCAACACAATTTTGAAGGATGCAGATTATTGTTTACTTATCATTATCAAAAAATATCAGAAAATATAGACATTGCAAGTATTTAAGATAAGCCTTACTGTGTTATAAAACAGAATAAATAAAACAAGACAATAGCATAACATTTTTAGTATCAAATCCTTGCTGAAACATTCTACTGAACTAATCAGATATTGCATATTTGTGTATTTTTTTAATTCTGTACAGTTAGTTTTGCATATTACTGTACATTTTATAATGTTTTTATTATACACTGCTTAAAAAATAAAGGGAACACTCAAATAACATAGCCTAGATCTGAATGAATGAAATATTCTCATTGAATACTTTGTTCTGTACAAAGTTGAATGTGCTGACAACAAAATGACACAAAAATCATCAATAGAAATCAAATTTATTAACCAATGGAGGCCTGGATTTGGAGCCACACACAAAATTAAAGTGAAAAAACACACTACAGGCTGATCCAACTTTATGTAATGTCCTTAAAACAAGTCAAAATGAGGCTCAGTATTGTGTGTGGCCTCCACGTGCCTGTATGACCTCCCTACAACGCCTGGGCATGCTCCTGATGAGGTGGCGGATGGTCTCCTGAGGGATCTCCTCCCAGACCTGGACTAAAGCATCCGCCAACTCCTGGACAGTCTGTGGTGCAACGTGACGTTGGTGGATGGAGCGAGACATGATGTCCCAGATGTGCTCAATCGGATTCAGGTCTGGGGAACGGGCGGGCCAGTCCATAGCTTCAATGCCTTCATCTTGCAGGAACTGCTGACACACTCCAGCCACATGAGGTCTAGCATTGTCCTGCATTAGGAGGAACCCAGGGCCAACCGCACCAGCATATGCTCTCACAAGGGGTCTGAGGATCTCATCTTGGTACCTAATGGCAGGGCTGTGCGGCCCTCCAAAGAAATGCCACCCCACACCATTACTGACCCACTGCCAAACCGGTCATGCTGAAGGATGTTGCAGGCAGCAGACCGCTCTCCACAGCGTCTCCAGACTCTGTCACGTCTGTCATGTGCTCAGTTTGAACCTGCTTTCATCTGTGAAGAGCACAAGGCGCCAGTGGCGAATTTGCCAATCCTGGTGTTCTCTGGCAAATGCCAAGCGTCCTGCATGGTGTTGGGCTGTGAGCACAACCCCCATCTGTGGACGTCGGGCCCTCATACCATCCTCATGGAGTCGGTTTCTAACCGTTTGTGCAGACACATGCATATTTGTGGCCTGCTGGAGGTCATTTTGCAGGGCTCTGGCAGTGCTCCTCCTGTTCCTTCTTGCACAAAGGCGGAGGTATAGGTCCTGCTGCTGGGTTGTTGCCCTCCTACGGCCTCCTCCACGTCTCCTGGTGTACTGGCCTGTCTCCTGGTAGCGCCTCCAGCCTCTGGACACTACGCTGACAGACACAGCAAACCTTCTTGCCACAGCTCGCATTGATGTGCCATCCTGGATGAGCTGCACTACCTGAGCCACTTGTGTGGGTTGTAGAGTCCGTCTCATGCTACCATGAGTGTGAAAGCACCACCAACATTCAAAACTGACCAAAACATCAGCCAGACAGCATAGGTTCTGAGAAGTGGTCTGTGGTCCCCACCTGCAGAACCACTCCTTTATTGAGTGTGTCTTGCTAATTGCCAATAATTTCCACCTGTTGTCTATTCCATTTGCACAACAGCAGGTGAAATTGATTGTCAATCAGTGTTGCTTCCTAAGTGGACAGTTTAATTTCACAGAAGTTTGATTTACTTGGAGTTATATTGTGTTATTTGAGTGTTCCCTTTATTTTTTTTAGCAGTGTATTTAGTATATTTAGTGATGTATATTCATGTAAACTTGCTGTAGAGCATCCTGAAACTTGATATGCTAAACTGCACCATTCACGCTGCTCATTTAAAAAGTAAGGCAAATGAATTTCACTTACTTAAAATGTATTACTTATACTTTCACTTATTCTACACAATCTACTTTAGGAACATAAATATAAAGTACATTTATTTAGGGTAGGAATATACCTGCAGTTAACTATGCGTTTACATGTGCATGCTGTCTGCCTTGTGTTTCTTGTGTCTGTTTGGTTCTGTTTGGTTTTGCACAAATATAAACACTTTTATATGTAGGGTGATCAAAAAACTGCAGTCTGCAAACAAAAGATATACAAAGCAAAAAACATTTAAAACATCTCCACATCTAACTTTATCCAGCATCTGTGAACTAACCACAGCTTCCCAGTATGAAGTACAGGAGAAGCTTTCTGAATCATCTGTCCATGACCGGCCTGAACCAGCCAGTGTACCAGCACAAAACCACATTCTTGCACTTTAGCAGAAAGTGAGCCAGTGCCATATAAGACTTTTGTTAACTTTGATTTAAACTTCGTTTAATTTAATGTTAGAAGGAAGAGAGGAAGATAGTCTTTTAAACATGTTCAGCTTCACTCACTTTAATCCACTGAATAATCTTATAATATTCTTGCATAAACTGTTCTCTGTGTGTGTGTTGGATTATCATTTCTCTCTCAGGCTGTGGGAGTGTAATCTATCAGAGGAAAGCTGTGCAGATCTGGCCTCAGCTCTCAGCTCAAACTCAACTCTGAGAGAACTGAACCTGAATCATAATAAACTGCAGGATTCAGGAGTGAAGCTGCTCTCTGCTGGACTGGAGAATCCACACTGCAAACTACAGAAACTGTTGTAAGATCATCGCTTACACTCTTATACAAACACACACACACACACAAACACACACACACACACACCATCTGTCTTTTTTGCTTTCTTACACAAACAAACACACTCTTATACACAGACTATTCATCTCTCTGGGTAAAAGAACTGCAGATAATTGTCTTATAGTGTCTCAGAGACCGCACAACATGCAATGGTGAACCTTAAGAGATGTTATATTAACTGAAAAAATATATATATCGACACCAGCAGCCTTATAATCTACACAGTTATAATTGATAGATCTGGATCATCCTTGTTTATTTGTAGGTGTTTTCGCTTTGAAAATACAGATGTTGAAAACAGTTACCATTTAGAACAGCTAAAAAACATGTTTCAGCATCTGTGAACTAATCACAGCTCACAGTATGAAGAATAGAAAATAGTTTGAGAGTTTCTGTCTGCTACAGTCCTACAGCCGCCAGTTTACCAGCACAAAAATCCACTCAGCAAACTTAATCAGAATCATTTACAAAGAAAGATCCTTATGACAAGAAAATCCTCTGTACACTGAAACTGAAAAACACACTCTACATTTATCCAAATTATACAGATTTTATTTAATATAATGATATAATGTAGCCCGGGCATAAATATTACCCTTTAATGTTTTACTGTGTAAATCAGTTAATTTAGACACTGTCACTTTAAGGGTCAGTAAGTTAGTTAGACTGTAAAGTGTTCCTAATGTTTTCGGGAGCAGTCAGAGTAAACTATTGGGTGAAAACCAAGTCTGTTAAGATTCCTCTGTTCTGATTGGTGGGGGAAGGACTTGAGATAGCGGGGAGTAGTGTTTAGAGGGGAGATGGAAGAGAGCGCGAGAGACTGGAGAGTGGATAGAGAGGCGGGAGGGTGTAGAGAGAGACAGGAGAGGGAACCAGGGGGGAAGTATGGAAAAGTGGAGTAAAAAGTTGTATTTCGAGTGTAACAACCCTTTATTTCAGTAATAGGGGTAAGACCAAGATATATTCTCTTGGTTAAACAGTGTTACGTGAGTTATAACCATGTTTGTAAACGGACTGAAGTGCTGCAGTTAGCTTTTGAAGTGAGCTAACTGGCTAGTTGAGTTAGCCGAGTGTGATGGAGCTAGCCAATGCTCAGGGACTGTATTTGCTCAGTGTGGCTCGGGCGTAAAGAAGACGCCATAGCAAAGGTCAAATAGACCCCCTGTGACTAGGTAAAGACAAAGATACAAAGATCTCTGCCTCCACCGTGCCTCTGGTCGGCATGGTTCTCCGTTCCTGTTCTCCTACAGACACTGAACTGTAAGCTAAACATCTCCCAATTCCAGAAGGGGCTAGCCGAGTAACCATGCCACACACAAGCATCATACAGGCCTGCAACTCTTGTTGTTTTGGAGTGTGAGTGTGTGTGTGTGTGTGTGTGTTCAAGTTTCTGAGTTAATTGTTTAGCTGGTTGATTCTCACCAGTAGTTTGGTTGAGTGGAGTTGATAAAGAGAGAAGCTTAATTTCATTACAGTGTACGTAGAAAAAAACTACATTCCATTTTAAAAGGGATGTTAATAGTCTAAATTAAGCTGCATTATTTTAGTACTGTGAAAAGGTCAAAGCTCTACTTTTATTTATTTTGTTACTATTCTATTTTTCTAATGAGTATTTTATTTAAATTTGAGCACTTTAGTTTGTATATTTTGTGTTTGGTTTCTAAAATTGCGAACTGTGGGGTTATAGTCAATATAATATTGTATTTTTATATATTGCATAATTGCATTTGAACCCTAAAGTATAAAAGTGAGATTCTAAATAATACGAAATAAAGCCAATTAATATTTAACCCTAAAATGTGTCTGGTTTAATACATTTCTCTTTTTCTATACTTTAATGATACAAGTTGGGTATTTTTATTTGTGTTTAAAATCTGAACACTAACTCTAAACAACGAACCCTAGCCTCACCTGCTATAGATATAGGGACATATCACTACACAGCAGAGGTGTCAAGTAACGAAGTACGAAGTACTGTACTTAAGTACCCTTTTTAGGTATCTATACTTTACTCCATTACTTATTTTTCTGCCTACTTCTGACTTCTACTCCTTACATTTTCACACAAGTATCTGTACTTTCTATTCATTACATTTTTAAAACAAACGTTACTCGTTACTTTATGTATGTATATATATATATATATATATATATATATATATATATATATATATATATATATATATATATATATATTATATGTGACGGGGGTGAGGGGAGGGGTTGTGTGGATGGGCTGTGTGTTGTTTTTGTTTTCTTCATTTTTCAGGCAGTGAGATTTTAATGTTTTTTAATGGTACGGACATGAATACCTCATATACTCCTGTGTGTGCACAATGTATCTCTCTCTCTCTCCACACACACAAACAAACTTGGGCTACACAGAATGTCTTTGCACCAAAGGGTACAGTTTATCTTATCACTTCAAGGTATTTCATGGAACTCGCACATTTATGTTCTGGCAGTTGTGCAGGCTTGAATACTACCTCTGTTTGGAAGTCTAATTGAATTCCAATAAAGTTTGAGAGAACATGCTACTTGAGTTTGTCTTTGATTATGCTGTGTCTTGGGCCACATATAGAACTAATCAGTTTTTAAATTAAGCATTCAATCCATATAGTAGCATCTACCCTTTTTTTAAAGGTTACTTTATACTTTTGTACTTTAAGTAGTTTTTGGAACACATACTTTTTTACTTTTACTTGAGTAAAGAGGTCAAGTTGATACTTCAACTTTTACGAAAGTGTTTTTAAACTGCAGTATCTATACTTCTACTTAAGTAACAAATGTGTGTACTTTTGACACCACTGCTACACAGTGGGCACGAGTGCTACATAATTAAGTTTTTAATTTCAATATAATGTGCATGTGGATCTGAAACATACATTCTGTACAGATTTAGTTTTTTTGTAAAAACAACAATTTTATAGTTTTCCTCTGACATCTAGCATATTTGCCTTGTGATCTCAGTAATATATACACTTGTGATTTCATTGTTTTATGTTGTTTTTACTTCAGTTTATATATATATATATATATATATATATATATATATATATATATATATATAATTTTATTTCTAATTTTTCCAATTATTCAACCCACACAGGACTCCCCCTATCACTAGTAATGCCCCAACACACCAGGAGGGCAAAGAATA
The DNA here is from genome assembly GCF_023375975.1 of Astyanax mexicanus. Taxonomy (NCBI): domain Eukaryota; kingdom Metazoa; phylum Chordata; class Actinopteri; order Characiformes; family Acestrorhamphidae; genus Astyanax; species Astyanax mexicanus. The sequence goes on from NC_064415.1 coordinate 4,042,444, forward strand.
ACACATGCTTCCTCCGATACATGTGAAGTCAGCCACCGCTTCTTTTGGAGCTGCTGCTAATGCAGCATTGCAGAGCAGCCAGCGCGCTCGGAGGAAAGCACAGCAACTTGGTTCCAGTACATCAGCTCACAGACACCCTGTGCTGTGGACATCACCCTAGGAGTGATGTGGGGAGAGAGCGCCATCTACCCACCCGGAGGGAGCAGAGCCAATTGTGCTCCCTCTGAGCGCCGGAAGTTGATGGCAAAGCTGCATGAGCGGGGGTTGGAACCTGCAATCTCCCGCTCATAGTAGCTGCGCTTTAGACCGCTGGACCGAAATACTTCAGTTTTATGTTAATTAATGAGAACATGTTTTAAAATTACCATTAGTATTATTAATGAGCAACAGTTAATTAAACAGTGCCATATAAGGCTTTTGTTAACTTTTATTTTTTTTTATTTTATGTTATAATAAAGGGAGGAAAATGTTCTTTCAATCATGTTTAGCTTCACTCACTTTATTCCACTGAATAATCATATAAAATTCTTACATTAACTGTTCTACACAATAGAGACACATTATATATTAGATACAGAAATGTGAAGCTCTACTGGAATAAAGCATAATTATCTCAAAAACATACATACTACACATCCTCTATAAGGTGTGTGAGTGTTTTGTGTTTAAATATCAGTGTTTCTAATAGATTATTATTTCTCTCTCAGGATGGCTGGGTGTAATCTATCAGAGAAAAGCTGTGCAGTTCTGGCCTCAGCTCTCAGCTCAAACTCCTCAACTCTGAGAGAACTGAACCTGGGTAATAATAAACTGCATGATTCAGGAGTGAAGCTGCTCTCTGCTGGACTGGAGAATCCACACTGTAAACTGGAGACACTGGAGTAAGATCATCACTTACACTCACTCACGAACACAGTCTCTTTTATTTTTGCACACAAACACACTCTCATACACACACAGACTATTAATCTCTCTGAGTAAAAGTATTGAATATTATTATCTTATTGTATCTCAGAGACCCCACAACATGCATTAGTGGACCTGAAGAGATATTATATTACATTTTCCTGCAATATAGCAATATATTACAAACTAATAAAAAATCAACACCAGCAGCATCATAATCTACATTGTTTGTTATAATTGCTAGATATGGATCATCCTCATTTAATTAAAGGAGTTTTGGCTTTAAAAAGACATATGTTGAAAACAGTTACCATTTAGAAAAGCTAGAAGTTGCTAAGCTAAGTTGTTTCAGCATCTGTGAACTAATCACAGCTCACAGTATGAAGAATAGGAAATGGTTTGAGAGTCGTCTGTCTGATACAGTCCTACAGCAGCCAGTGTTCCAGCACAACAACCCACTCAGAAAACTTCACAGAATCATTTATAGAGAAAGAGCCTTATGACAAGAAAATCCTCTGTACACTGTGACTGAAAAGCACACGCTACATATTTCTCCAAATTCTACAGTTTTTATTTATATTTTTTTATAATCAAGTCAATATAAGGGGCACTGTTGGTTTCAGAGTCTTGTTCTGTTTTTGCTAGAATGCTTCAGTGAAACAGATGAAAAAGACCTGCCCAGCTAGCATATCAACTTTGAATCAACGTTGAATCAACATCAAATCTTATGGTTGAATCAACGTATATATATAATGGTTAACACTATAATGAGTAGTTTATTAGCTGATCAGTTGCATCCGGTGGAAAACATGCAATTTTAGGACAGAGACCAGCATTAAGAAACTCATTTAAACTAAGTATAGTACTAAATTTTTTGTGATTATAGCTTACAGTAAGTCCTGCAATCTTATGTAACCCAGACAAAAATAGGTATGTGTATGTTAAAACAGGAAGAGAAAAAAATATAGTTAGTAGGTGTGGTAACTCTAGGTAATTCTCCAAATCACCTAAGCAGAAATGCAATACCACCCCAGTCCAGTAGGTGGCACTATTTAGACAAGATAAGTATAGCAAGGATAGAAAAGAAGCCACGTCCTAGTTGGAGAGATGTGTAATGAGAGTGCTGATGGCTCAGTGTGGATGCCATGTGAAATCTTCGAAATAAAGAAAGCAAACCTGATTTCATTGAGTGGAATACTTATCTCTGAGGATCAAGTTATCACATTTTGGCGACGAGGATTCTGGATGGTGGAAAGGAGTGTGTGATTGTGAACGGATTCTCCTGGCACATGGCAGATGGTAAGAGCAGAGTGCTAGTGCTGTTGGATTGAAGGCCTTGACCAAACCACAACTATGGCTGCGATGATGATAGGCACCTTGTCAGCATTTGATGCAAAAGAGCAGACTTTTTGAGTACTGCACAATTCTCGATCAGTTTTTTTAAAGAAAATGAGATTGATGATGGTGATAAACAAAGGGCTATCTTAATCAGCGTGGTAGGTCCAGCCACATACAAACTAATGCGAAACCTAGTGAGTCCAGATAAGCCAAGTGCAAAGACATATGACCAGTTGAAGCAAGTCATGAAAATATATATCAAAGATATAAATTTGACTCACGTTCCCGGTTGCCTATTGAATCTGTGAGTGCATATGTGGCAGAGCTCAGACAGCTCGCTCACGATTGCAACTTTGGTACTACACTGGAACAGATGTTACGAGATTGTCTGGTCTGTGGTATCAATGATGATAGGATTCAGAGATGTCTTCTGTCCGAAACGGATCTGACTTTTGAGAAAGCTTTTCAGATAGCAGTAGCTGCTGAAACTGCAAGTAGAAAAGCCCAAGACCTGCAAAAGACTACTATACCGTGTAACACTGTACAAACTGAGGGCCATGAGAAAAGTGTAGAATGGAAAAATAAAGAGAGAGGGTGTTATCGTTGTCATGGAAAGCAGCACAGTGCAGCTGAGTGTAAATTTAAAGAAGCCAGATATCATTCCTGCGGAAAGATTGGACACATCGCCAAGGCATGTAAAAACACTAATAAACATACTGCACGTTCCAGTGACCCAAAAGCCCACAATTCACAACGACGACATGGACGCCCACGACCACACAGGTCTCACAATGTGGGACAGACTAAGGATGATAGTTGTGATCAGGATGAAGAAGCATTCACATTGGCATGCATGAAAACAGAAACTTCAATACAGAGAACTAAACCACTCGAAGTTGAAATTGAAGTAAATAAAGAGAAAGTAAACTTTGAAATAGACACAGGATGCAGTGTAAGCATAATGAGTGACAAAAAATTCAAGGAGGCATGGGAAGAGAAAAAGAGCCCCAAATTAAAAGTAACAAAACTGTCTCTAAAATCTTACACTGGAGAGAAAATCCAAATTGTGGGAGTTGCCAACGTAGATGTGAACTATGCACAGCAACTGAAGACATTGCCCCTAGTGGTAGTGAAAGGCACTGGGCCTACATTATTAGGCCGTGGATGGCTTGAAGCCTATTATACCTGTGTTGAAGCCAGATGGCTCCATCAGAATATGTGGAGATTACAAACTAACTGTAAACTGTGCTTCTTCACTTGAGCAATACCCTATTCCCCGTGTTGAAGACCTCTTCAATATCCTGGCAGGAGGGAAGCAGTTCTCCAAACTCAGCAGATCGGGATGGATGATGAGTCTAAGAAATACCTGACTATAAACACGCACAGAGGGCTCTTTACCTACAACAGGCTGGCATTTGGAGTCTCGTCCGCTCCTGCGATATTTCAGCGAACAATGGAGAGTTTGCTGCAAGGACTGCCAAGAGTAGCTGTTTACCTTGATGATATTTTATTGACGGGAAGGGACACAGCAGAGCACCTGAGTACCTTGGACGAGGTACTCACAAGACTCGAAGAAGCTGGACTAAGACTGCACACAGGCAAGTGTTCATTCTTGCAAGACCAGGTTGAATACCTGGGTCACAAGATTGATGCTGAAGGCCTGCACCCAGTGCAAACCAAGGTGGAAGCTATCGAGGAAGCTCCACGTCCAACTACAGTAACCGAGCTGAAAGCATATCTTGGCCTTTTGAATTATTATAACAAGTTCCTGCCTAATCTTGCCACATGTTTGGCTCCACTGCACAGATTGTTGAAAAAGGATGCTCCATGGACCTGGAAACAGGACCAAGAAGATGCATTTTTGTTGTCCAAACGGCTGTTGAAATCAGCAAAAGTCTTGTGTCACTATTCGGCAGACAAAGAACTTGTGTTGGCCTGTAACGCCTCGCCGTATGGAGTTGGCGCTGTGCTATCGCACATCATGGAGGATGGACATGAAAGACCCATAGGCTTTATGTCATGCACACTGACTCCAGCTGAGAAGCGTTATTCACAGCTCGACAAGGAGGGGTTGGCTATCATATTCGGAATCAAGAGATTTCATAAGTACATCTATGGACGAAAGTTCACGATCACTACTGATCACAAGCCATTGCTCTCCCTTTTCCATGAAAAGAAGCAGGTACCACAAATGGGGTCACCGAGAGTGCAGCGATGGGCAACACTCTTGAGGGCGTATGAGTACAAGTTGGTGTACAACCAGGCAAAGATCACGCAAATGCTGATGCGTTGAGCAGGTTGCCACTGCCTCAAACAGAAGAGGAGGATGATACAGGACAGGTCTTAATGCTGGATGTGATGGAAGACCCACCAATCACAACGGCTCAAGTAAGGCACATGACGGCAAAAGATGAAATGCTTTCACAAGTGCTGTTGTGGTGTTTGAAGGGTTGACCAAAAGAGGTGGATGTAAAATTCAAAGCCTACAGTCAGAGGAGGATGGAACTCAGTGTCAAAGATGGATGTGTGCTTTGGGGAGCTAGAGTGGTTGTGCCAAAGAAGGCGAGGATCACCCTACTAAAGCAACTGCACACTTGGCTCCCAGGCATCTCCATAATGAAAAGTTTGGCACGTTCATACATGTGGTGGCCAGGAATGGATGCTGACATTGAGAAAGAAGTACAGACCTGCAACACATGTCAGGAAAACAGAAAAGCTCCAGCTACAGCGCCTCTACATCCTTGGGAGTGGTCTGAGAAGCCCTGGAGTAGACTACATGTTGTTTACGCAGGCCCTTACTTAGGAAAGATGTTTCTCATCATTGTCGATGCGCATTCCAAATGGATTGACGTGTATCCCGCAAGCAACGCAACCAGTCAAATTACCATTGAAAAACTCAGACAATGCTTCAGTACCCATGGCCTGCCCCAAACTATAGTATCGGACAATGGCACATGTTTCTTGAAACAGAATGGCATACAGCATGTGACTTCTGCACCTTTTCACCCAGCCTCAAATGGCCTAGCTGAAAGAGCGGTGCAAACGTTCAAACAAGGAATAAAGAAAGCAAAAGGAGATACTCTGGAAACAAGAATAGCAAGATTTCTGTTCAATTACAGAATCACACCCCAAACGACCACAGGCTTGTCTCCAGCAGAAATGTTGTTTTTGGGAAGACTACGTTCCACACTGGATCTTCTGCTACCTGATGTGAAGTCAAAGATTCAAAAGAAACAACTCAAACAGAAAGAACACCATGACTCACACAGCAAGTGGAGAAGCTTTTCTCCAGGTGACGATGTGTACATCCGAAACTACAGTCACGGACCAATGTGGATTCCTGCTGTCATTGAGATGTGCACAGGGCCTGTCTCCTATACAGTGCAGTCGGGAGATGGCCGTGTCATGAGACGTCATGTGGATCAAATCCGAAAACGACATGTTGAGTTGATTGAGACATTTACTCCAGACAAGACACTTGAACCTGTGACTGTTCAGATTCCGGATGAAACAGCATCACCCTTACCAAGTGATGGTGTTCCCGCTTCAGTGGGAGAGGTAGTGAGTGAGCCCACTAATACAGCCAAGGTTCACCCTCCAGCTGTTCTGCCAGATGTGAGAACAGACCAACCACTGGTGCTGCGCTGCTCTGAGCGTACAAGGAAGTCTCCTACTCATTTGAAAGACTTTGTAAAATAGTAGTGAGTTCTCTCAAGCTAGAGCAAGAATGCGCTCTGAGACTCACTGGAAGGCTTGTAGTCCACCCACCTTCCTAGTTGTTATTTCTAAAGTTTAAAAATTGGAAAAAAAAAGAAAGAAAAATACTGTGTGATCAATGTTATTGTTTTGTTAAGGTTATGTAGTTGAGTCACATATAGTAGAGTATGTTTGAAATAGTACATGATGTAATTGATAACAGTTCAGGCAACAGTTAAGGTAAAACCTATTTTAGTAGTTTATACTTAAGGGGTGAGGGATGTGGTAACTCTAGGTAATTCTCCAAATCACCTAAGCTGAAATGCAATACCACCCCAGTCCAGTAGGTGGCACAATTTAGACAAGATCAGTATAGCAAGAATAGAAAAGAAGCCACACCCTAGTTGGAGAGATGTGTAATGAGAGTGCTGATGGTTCAGTGTGGATGCCATGTGAAATCTTCGAAATAAAGAAAGTAAACCTGATTTCATTTAGTGGAATACTTATCTCTGAGGATCAAGTTATCACAGTAGGTAATCATTATAAATTATATTAGGAAAAAGCAGTAAAATATTAATAAAATTATTAATTGGGTTGCAAGAAATAAATGTCTGTGTAAAAAATAATTATGTGTAAAATGTAAGAACTATCTTGTGTAATCTACACGTTTAAAGTGTGTAATCAATCCTAGCCAGTGAGAATTCAGCAGGTTGTCATAGAGACGGAGCAGTAGAAGGTTCCAGAGAAAAAAAGAGGAGGGGGAAGGGTGAGCACGAGGCAGGAGTAGGTTGTGAGTTCGCTGCCTAGCCAGCTAAACAGTTTCTCCACTCGAGAAATATGTTAGTTTAGAGTTTATTAAGTGGGTAACAACCTCGGACAGAGTGTTTATCTACCTTTTTGAGTGCTGGACTGTATATGCATCCCGTGTCAGTGTTTCTGCTCGAAACCTGGAACTCACGAGTCTGCTAGCTGGCTAAGTTAGCTGCGTGGAGCTAAAGGGTGTGCTAAACCCTGCATCAGAGCAACGTTCCCCATTGAACTGTAAAAGCAAGGTCAGTTATAACTTTGGAAGATATTGTCAACAGCAAGAGTCGACAGAGTTAATTCCCAGTGGAACTAACACAGTTGGACTGAAGGAGAACTCTCTTTTAACTACATGCTTGCTGCTGAACTGAGAGATGCTGGCTAGTGAGCTGCGGAACTCTGCTACTGCTGAACCGAGTGAGCTGCGTGAGCTGTGCTTTTTGCTGAACCGAGTGAGCTGCATGAGCTGTGCTTCTGCTGAACCGAGTGAGCTGTGCTGCTGCTGAACCGAGTGAGCTGCGTGAGCTGTGCTTCTGCTGAACCGAGTGAGCTGCGTGAGCTGTGCTTCTGCTGAACCGAGGGAGCTGTGCTTCTGCTGAACCGAGTGAGCTGCGTGAGCTGTGCTTTTGCTGAACCGAATGAGCTGCATGAGCTGTGCTTCTGCTGAACCGAGTGAGCTGCGTGAGCTGTGCTTCTGCTAAACCGAGTGAGCTGAGTGAGCTGTGCTTCTGCTGAACCGAGTGAGCTGCGTGAGCTGTGCTTTTGCTGAACCGAGTGAGCTGCATGAGCTGTGCTTCTGCTGAACCGAGTGAGCTGTGCTTCTGCTGAACCGAGTGAGCTGCATGAGCTGTGCTTCTGCTGAACCGAGTGAGCTGCGTGAGCTGTGCTTCTGCTGAACCGAGTGAGCTGCGTGAGCTGTGCTTCTGCTGAACCGAGGGAGCTGTGCTTCTGCTGAACCGAGTGAGCTGCGTGAGCTGTGCTTTTGCTGAACCGAGTGAGCTGCATGAGCTGTGCTTCTGCTGAACCGAGTGAGCTGCGTGAGCTGTGCTTCTGCTAAACCGAGTGAGCTGAGTGAGCTGTGCTTCTGCTGAACCAAGTGAGCTGCTTGACCTGTGCTTCTGCTGAACCGAGTGAGCTGAGTGAGCTGTGCTTCTGCTGAACCGAGTGAGCTGCGTGAGCTGTGCTTCTGCTGAACCGAGTGAGCTGCGTGAGCTGTGCTTCTGCTGAACCGAGTGAGCTGCGTGAGCTGTGCTTCTGCTGAACCGAGTGAGCTGCGTGAGCTGTGCTTCTGCTGAACCGAGTGAGCTGTGCTTCTGCTGAACCGAGTGAGCTGCGTGAGCTGTGCTTCTGCTGAACCGAGTGAGCTGCATGAGCTGTGCTTCTGCTGAACCGAGTGAGCTGCGTGAGCTGTGCTTCTGCTGAACCGAGTGAGCTGTGCTTCTGCTGAACCGAGTGAGCTGAGTGAGCTGTGCTTCTGCTGAACCGAGTGAGCTGCATGAGCTGTGCTTCTGCTGAACCGAGTGAGCTGAGTGAGCTGTGCTTCTGCTGAACCGAGTGAGCTGTGCTTCTGCTGAACCGAGTGAGCTGAGTGAGCTGTGCTTCTGCTGAACCGAGTGAGCTGTGCTTCTGCTGAACCGAGTGAGCTGCGTGAGCTGTGCTTCTGCTGAACCGAGTGAGCTGAGTGAGCTGTGCTTCTGCTGAACCGAGTGAGCTGCATGAGCTGTGCTTCTGCTGAACCGAGTGAGCTGCGTGAGCTGTGCTTCTGCTGAACCGAGTGAGCTGTGCTTCTGCTGAACCAAGTGAGCTGAGTGAGCTGTGCTTCTGCTGAACCGAGTGAGCTGTGCTTCTGCTGAACCGAGTGAGCTGCGTGAGCTGTGCTTCTGCTGAACCGAGTGAGCTGCGTGAGCTGTGCTTCTGCTGAACCGAGTGAGCTGTGCTTCTGCTGAACCGAGTGAGCTGCGTGAGCTGTGCTTCTGCTGAACCGAGTGAGCTGCGGAGCTCTGCTACTGCTGAACCGAGTGAGCTGTGCTGCTGCTGAACCGAGTGAGCTGCGTTGCTGCTGAACCGAGTGAGCTGCGTGAGCTGTGCTTCTGCTGAACCGAGTGAGCTGCATGAGCTGTGCTTCTGCTGAACCGAGTGAGCTGCGTGAGCTGTGCTTCTGCTGAACCGAGTGAGCTGAGTGAGCTGTGCTTCTGCTGAACCGAGTGAGCTGAGTGAGCTGTGCTTCTGCTGAACCGAGGGAGCTGTGCTTCTGCTGAACCGAGTGAGCTGCGTGAGCTGTGCTTCTGCTGAACCGAGTGAGCTGCGTGAGCTGTGCTTCTGCTGAACCGAGTGAGCTGCCTGAGCTGTGCTTCTGCTGAACCGAGTGAGCTGCGGAGCTCTGCTACTGCTGAACCGAGTGAGCTGTGCTGCTGCTGAACCGAGTGAGCTGCGTTGCTGCTGAACCGAGTGAGCTGCGTGAGCTGTGCTTCTGCTGAACCGAGTGAGCTGCATGAGCTGTGCTTCTGCTGAACCGAGTGAGCTGCGTGAGCTGTGCTTCTGCTGAACCGAGTGAGCTGAGTGAGCTGTGCTTCTGCTGAACCGAGTGAGCTGAGTGAGCTGTGCTTCTGCTGAACCGAGGGAGCTGTGCTTCTGCTGAACCGAGTGAGCTGCGTGAGCTGTGCTTCTGCTGAACCGAGTGAGCTGCGTGAGCTGTGCTTCTGCTGAACCGAGTGAGCTGAGTGAGCTGTGCTTCTGCTGAACCGAGTGATCTGTGCTGCTGCTGAACCGAGTGAGCTGCGTGAGCTGTGCTTCTGCTGAACCGAGTGAGCTGCGTGAGCTGTGCTTCTGCTGAACCGAGTGAGCTGCCTGAGCTGTGCTTCTACTGAACCGAGTGAGCTGAGTGAGCTGTGCTTCTGCTGAACCGAGTGAGCTGCATGAGCTGTGCTTCTGCTGAACCGAGTGAGCTGCGTGAGCTGTGCTTCTGCTGAACCGAGTGAGCTGCGTGAGCTGTGCTTCTGCTGAACCGAGTGAGCTGAGTGAGCTGTGCTTCTGCTGAACCGAGTGAGCTGCATGAGCTGTGCTTCTGCTGAACCGAGTGAGCTGCGTGAGCTGTGCTTCTGCTGAACCGAGTGAGCTGTGCTTCTGCTGAACCGAGTGAGCTGAGTGAGCTGTGCTTCTGCTGAACCGAGTCAGCTGCGTGAGCTGTGCTTCTGCTGAACCGAGTGAGCTGAGTGAGCTGTGCTTCTGCTGAACCGAGTGAGCTGAGTGAGCTGTGCTTCTGCTGAACCGAGTGAGCTGAGTGAGCTGTGCTGCTGCTGAACCGAGTGAGCTGAGTGAGCTGTGCTTCTGCTGAACCGAGAGAGAGAGAGCTGTTTCGCTGAGTTGCTATTACTGGATCCACAATACAACTGAGGTACTCAGTAACTACACATACACATTTTTGTTTGGCTCCCTGAGCGAAGAGGCCAGTTTAAGTTTTCTTGGGCCACTACGAACCCCAGCTACGTCCAGGCCTGCAACTTTTTTTTTATTATTTAATTTAATGCAGGCTTAGTAAGTACTATTAAAGAGCCCATAGAGTTTTATTTTGAGTTTACTAAGTGCTAAAACTAATTGCTTCACTGTGTTTTTGGTGACATTTATTTTGGGTTGAATTCTGAAAGCTAAAAGCTTTATTGATTGTTATTGTGCTAAAGAGTACTATTTGAACCCATTTTTGTTTATTAAAGAGTGTTAATACTTTTATATTTAAATTTAAGGGTTTCTGTCTATTGTTCTTTTACTGTTATTTGAGTGTTATTATTACATTTCATTGTTCCTAAATGTTATTTTCATATGACCAATCAAGGAGGTTATTATAATTAGCTATCCTTATAATTGGGTTTAAAAAAGACAGTGAAAGGCTAAGCTATAGTAATAATAAAAAACAAACAGAAGTTAATTTATTTTACTTATAACAGATACGAACCCAACGCCCATCCATAGTTTTTACTATTGGACAGAGAGGAGTGTTACACTTAAATTAATAAATAGTTATTGGCTGATCAGGTACATCAAGGCAAGTTAAACATATATAGTTTTTTTTCTCAAACCTTGACTATCTATCTAAGCTAGCTAATTCTAAAGTTAAGCTAACTGACTGTCACAGGCTGTAATTTATTGGGTTTCATCTGTGTGCTTTAATTTTCTCCTGAAATGCGGAACTTTATCCTTGAACTGGCTACATGATTAGCCTTAAGAGATTTTTCTTTCACACAGCGCTCAGTGGCTTGTCTCCTCATTAATAATACAGCTGAGCTAAGCCAAACGATTCGGGGCCACTAGATACTTATTAGGGACTAAAGCCCCGGAAGCTCAGGCCAGACGACGCCCCTGTTTGCACCCTCGCTGCAGGACCAAAACAACCGGGCTGTGACCCACGAGAGGAGGTGGTTTTGGTTTGGTCCCAAATTATTCGAGCCAACTACCATATCTACTCCTTTTATTTAAGCTAAACGGCTGTTCGGGCTCAGTTTAACCAGATATATTAGCCAAATATATATCACAGCTATTAACTAATGCATCTTCTGCTGTTCCATGCTAAGCTGTTTCACACTGAATGTGGTACGTGCAGTGCTCATTGCTCGCGGCCACAAAGCTATGTTTACTACGCACATCCCATTGAACACAATGTGTTTTAAAGTGCATCTGCAAATGTATGGCTTTTTTATTTTGAAGTGACAAAGTGCTTACTGGTAAAACTAGTAATTTTTCTTTCTGGTTATCAGTCATGTTCATATTTTTTTGTGGAATTAAGACTGGAACAGAACAGTGGGTAGGTAGGTAGGTAGGGGGTGGGTAGGTAGATAGGTGGGTAGGTAGGTAGGTAGGTAGGTAGGTAGGTGGGTAGGAAGGTGGGTGGATAGGTAGGTAGGAAGGTCGGTAGGTGGGTGGGTAGGTAGGTAGGTAGGAAGGTGGGTGGGTAGGTAGGTAGGTAGGAAGGTGGGTGGGTAGGTAGGTAGGTAGGAAGGTGGGTGGGTAGGTAGGTGTTACTTGACAGTTTTATTTGCTCAATACAAAAATGTAAGGTAGTTAAACAAGTAGGGTTGGGTATTAGTAAAGTATTATTAAGTGCAGTAAAACAACAACTTCATTAAAACCAAACCAAGAGTCCTATCCTATTTTTTTATTATTAATCTGTAAAATTAAGGGTGATTTCTTACTTTTCTCTGACAGAGAAAAGTCTGTTGCCTTTGTGAGGTTTGACACTTTGTGAGCAGGCCTTAACCTTCCCCGGTTCTCATTTCCCTCACAGCAGTTAGTATTAATAATACAGCACATATATGGAAGAGGGAAAATGTAAAATGTAAATGTAAAATTCTAGTTTGCCCATTAAATATTTTATTAAATAGCCTTAGCAGTCTGATCTTTTCTGACACATTACCATATATATACCCCACCCCCTTCATTGAGAAACTTTTATCCAGTGCCAAAGAGTTATTTGGAATTGTATATTTGTAATTCCCTTTTTCATCCCTACATCCAATCGTTTTTGATGTATGTAAAAATGTAAAATGCTAATTCCAAAGGCAGAAGGTTGAGGAAATTATGTTGATTCACTGTTAAAATTTCAACGTTTGCATAACTGTTTAACATTAAATACAGACATTATTTCTGCCACATTTCAAAGTTGAAGGTCTGTTGGGTGACAGCTGGGTGTTTTAATTAAGTATGTTTCCATTTGTATTATTAATAATTAAGGATGTCAATGTTAAAGCATTAATGCAAGTGATTAATTTGGAATCAGTAATCAGTACGGCACCAAGTTTGAACCCAACTTCCACTTTAATCTGCCCCGCCCCGCCCAACATGCAGACTTTGTTTCTGGAGCTGTTCGCTTGTGCTGAGAACATGATCTGATCTCAATCCAACTCAGCTATCAATAATACTGTGGCGTCTGTGTGTGTGTGTGTGTGTGTGGCTGCTGTGTGCCTGTGTGTGGCTGTCTCTGTGTGCCCGCCTCTGTGTGTCTGTGTGTGTGTATGTGTGCTGTGTGCCCTGGCCTACGTGGTTGGCCCCTCCCCCGTTTCCTAGGTTATGGGGAGGGGCCATGCAGATGGGTGCCGGTTAGGGCACTCACCATAGAGTAGGTTAGTAGAAGGTTTAGGGACCTGGCTGTGTTTGTGCTGTGTGTAGCAGTTGGGTTTCGCTCTCCTAGCCTTGTTAAAGGCTGTAAGCGAGTGGCAAGCCAGTTCAATAAAGAGCTTTGAGTACTTGTCATGAGTCTCACGGGTCCTCCTTCCTCTTCCACGCCACATTTGGTGTCAGAAGTGGCCCTGCTGGATGATATGGAGCTGCTGGCAGGGGAAATCGAACGGCTGGAGAGGATAACGGCGGACCAGCGGACGAGGGGCAAGACTCACCGGCGGAGTGGACCCAGACCTGACGGCGCCAGCAGGCTGTCCGAAGGTCGAGCCCGCGGAACGGATGGCACGAGGACGGCAGCGCCGACTCGCGGAGCGGATGGCGTGGAGTCGGTGGCGCCGGCTCCCAGAGTGGACGGCGCGCTGAGATGGCTCTGCTAACCCGCCAAGCTTATCCGGCATTCCCGCGAGCGGCTCAGAGAAGTCTCGCGCTGGATAATTTCCTGCGCGCCCTGGAGCCAGGCGAGCTGCGCAAACATGTGAGACTGGCCGACCCGCAGACCCTGGAGGCCGCGTGGTGGAGGTGGCTGAGCGGTCCGAACTCATCCTGTCCAGCCATCCGGGACCGTGGGGGGCGTCGCCCGGAGCCCATGATCCACCGAGATGGAGGCGGAGCCGGCCTGATGCGCAACTGGAGTGCTGGCATTGCGGGGGGCGTGGCCACAAGCGAGCGCAGTGCGGCCGGCCGGGAAACGGAGCTGGGACCACCAAGTGAGGGTTACGGTGGCCCCAGGGATTCTAGGATTACCCTCGGGACCTGATCACGGAGCTGTCGGACCCGGCGGCTATTTTCTGAAGTGCACGCTGAATGGAGTAACGGTGGACGCGCTGGTGGACACGGGCTCGTCAGTCTCGCTGATAAAGCCTGAGCTCGCGATGGATGTGGCAGGCGAGTTTGGGATGGACTGCAGCCGGCGCATCGCTCTCTCTTCGGCCACCGGAGATCCTATCGCTCTCCTGGGATTAACGGAGCTGACTGTTGATGTTGGCAAGGGCCCCTTTCAGCAGGAGTTCTGGGTCGGGCACATCAACGACCCGTGCATTCTGGGCAAGGACCTGCTCGCACGCGTTGGAGCCGTTATTGACTGTGCACGGGGCTCGGTGCTGGTGACTGGACTCCCCGTAGAGAAATGCGACGAGTGCGGGGTAAGTGAACCGGGGGGCGGCAATGTGTGTGATTCGGTGCACGATACGGTCGAGGGTCCGTTAGATGCGGGGTTAATTATCGATCCGATTGAAGAGATGCTGGAGCGCAGTTGTGTGGGCTTATCAGAGCCCCAACAACTGCGCTTACGCGACCTGATTGAGCGTTTTCGCGCTAGCTTCGCTGTGTCTGAGCGCGAGTGTACTAGGACTAGCCTCGCGTTTCATTCTATAAACACAGGCGACGCCCAGCCCATCAGGCTGAGACCGCACCGTCTGGCATTTGCGAAACGCGTGGCGGCTGAGCAGTTAGTCCGTGATATGGCGAGTGCGGGCGTTATTGAGCCTTCGAGCAGCCCGTGGTCGGCCCCGGTGGTCCTTGCAAAAAAGAAGGACGGGAACTGGCGTTTTTGTGTTGATTATCGCCGACTTAACGCCGTCACGAAGCTCGACTCTTATCCGCTTCCCAGGATCGACGATACGCTAGATCAGCTGTCAGGCTCAGCCTGGTTCAGCTCGCTAGATTTGAGGAGCGGGTATTGGCAGGTGCCCCTAGCTGAAGGGGATAGGGAGAAAACCGCTTTCTCGCTTGGCTCGGCTCTATGGCATTTCACGGTGCTCCCGTTTGGGTTGTGTAACTCGCCGGCTACTTTCGAGCGTCTTATGGAGCGCGTGTTAAGCGGGATCCCGCGTTCGTGCTGCGTTGTTTACCTGGATGACGTCATGGCGCACGGGACCGACTTCGACTCCGCGCTCTCTCACCTCGAGGTGGTGCTCGGCGCGATTCAGGCGGCTAACCTGAAGCTCAACCCGGCGAAGTGTAACTTGCTGAGGCAGCGCGTGAATTTTCTGGGCCATGTAGTGAGCGGTGCTGGTGTGGAAACCGACCCTAAAAAGACGGAGGCTGTCCGTGACTGGCCTGTCCCACGTAACGCGAAAATGGTTCGTAGTTTTGTGGGGCTCGCGTCGTATTACAGGCGGTTTATCAGGGGGTTCGCGGACGTGGCGGCGCCGCTTCACAATTTAACTAGACCGGGTGTGACATTCCGTTGGTCTGACGAGGCGGAGCGAGCATTCGAGGAGCTAAAAAGCCGTCTATGCAATGCTCCCGTTCTAGCTTATCCGAATATGTCGGAGAGCTTCATTGTGGATACGGATGCGAGCGACCGTGGCCTCGGAGCGGTTCTATCTCAGGTTCAGGATGGCTCAGAGCGCGTAATAGCATACTATAGTCGCCGCCTAGACAAGGCGGAGCGTAACTATTGCGTGACGTGCCGGGAGCTACTCGCGGTGGTCGAGGGCCTTAAGCATTTCCGACCGTATGTGTATGGGGTCCTGTTTCTGCTGCGCACCGACCACGCCTCGCTTCAGTGGCTCATGCGTTTCCGCGAGCCCGAGGGCCAGCTCGCACGCTGGATATCTAGGCTCCAGGAGTTTAGCTTCGAGGTTGTGCACCGACCGGGCCGTAGCCATGGTAACGCGGACGCTTTGTCGCGCCGGCCGTGTGTGGCCTTGGACTGTAAGCATTGCGCTCGTGCGGAGGAGAAATCCGCTGAGACTGCTCATTGCGCTGCAGTCTCAGCGGATGTGACCGGCGGTGTAGTGGTGGCGCAGGTGTCCGTGGAACAGATACGAGATGCGCAACGGGCGGATCGCAACTTAATGTGGGCCGTACACGCACTCGAGGCGAATGTCACGCCGTCGTGGGAGGAGGTGGTGCCGTTGGGTCCGGTCGCTAAAGCGCTACGCTCCAACTGGGCTAGCTTTAGCTTGTCTGATGGCGTGCTGTGTCATACCTGGGAGGATCCGGCGAACGGGCAGCGCGTGTTTCGGGTGGTGCCGGACCAAGGGGCGGTCACTACTGCAGATGTCCTGGTGCGGGAGTTCTTCTGCCGGTTCGGGGTTCCGGAGGAGCTGCATAGCGACCAGGGGAGGAACTTCGAGTCGGAGGTCATGGCGGAGGTCTGCCGCATCTTGGGCATTCATAAAACCAGGACGACGCCCCTTCATCCGCAGAGTGACGGGCTGGTGGAGCGGTTTAACCGCACGCTGGCGGCGCAGTTGGCCATGGTGACGAGCAAAGGCCAGCGTGACTGGGACAAACATCTGCCGGTTGTGCTGCTGGCCTGCCGCTCGGCCGTGCAGGAGACGACAGGATTCACGCCGGCCATGCTTATGTTTGGTCGCGAGCTGAGGACGCCGGTGGCTCTGGCTTTCGGGGCGCCTCCTGATGGGGGCGAGCACGCTACGGACGCGCCCACTTTCGTTTCGCATCTTCTGTCCTCACTGGTTTTAGCGCACGGGCTCGCGCGCTCGAACCAGTCTGCTGCCGGACAGAAGCAGAAACGCGCGTATGATACGCGCTGCTTTGGGGAGCCTTTATCTGTGGGGGCGAGGGTTTGGCTGTACAACCCTCAGCGTAAAAAGGGTCTGTGCCCGAAGCTTCAGTCGGCATGGGTGGGTCCGTGCTCGGTGCTGTCCAGGCTTGGGGAGGTGGTGTACAGGATCCGGTGGGGCAGGCGCAGAATGATTGTGCACCGGGACAGGCTGGCCCCGTATAGGCCGAGACTGATGGACACTGGGGATGGCGGTGCAGAACCTGCCGGCCCTGCTCCTGAGCCTGTCCGGAACTCTGACTCTGTGGAACCGCTGGCGGGTGGCGCTTTGCCCGGCCCCTCCAGGCTGCCGCGGGTGAGGAGGCCGCCCGCCCGCCTGAATGACTTTGTGTGTGCCTAATTGTAAAAAAAAAAAAAAAAAAAAAAAAGTTTTGTTGTTCACGGGGTTTAGTGTTGGGTTTGTGGGGTCGCCGGGACGGCTGACCCTTTAGGGGGGGGCTATGTGGCGTCTGTGTGTGTGTGTGTGTGTGTGGCTGCTGTGTGCCTGTGTGTGGCTGTCTCTGTGTGCCCGCCTCTGTGTGTCTGTGTGTGTGTATGTGTGCTGTGTGCCCTGGCCTACGTGGTTGGCCCCTCCCCCGTTTCCTAGGTTATGGGGAGGGGCCATGCAGATGGGTGCCGGTTAGGGCACTCACCATAGAGTAGGTTAGTAGAAGGTTTAGGGACCTGGCTGTGTTTGTGCTGTGTGTAGCAGTTGGGTTTCGCTCTCCTAGCCTTGTTAAAGGCTGTAAGCGAGTGGCAAGCTAGTTCAATAAAGAGCTTTGAGTACTTGTCATGAGTCTCACGGGTCCTCCTTCCTCTTCCACGCCACAATACTTATTTTTTAAATTGTGCTTAACTGATGATAATGCCCAGTTTTAGCTCATAAATTACTATGAACACCCATTACATTACATTACATTTGGCAGACGCTTTTGTCCAAAGCAACTGACAAGCTATGATGTACATAGAGTAATAGAAGTTTAAGGTAAAAAAGTTTTTAGATAGGCTATATAGGAGGTCAAATGGAAATAATGGGATAGAGGAAGAAAGGAGGGGAAGAAGGAAATGGTTAGAAGTAGTTAGTTAGAGGTGTTAGGAGAGTAGGTGCTCTTTGAAGAGCTCAGTCTTCAGGAGTTTATTAAAGATAGTGAGAGATTCTCCTGATCTGGTAGTAGAAGGTAGTTAGTTAGAGGTGTTAGGAGAGTAAGTGCTCTTTGAAGAGCTCTGTCTTCAGGAGTTTATTAAAGATAGCGAGAGATTCTCCTGATCTGGTAGTAGAAGGTAGTTTGTTCCACCATTGGGGAACTCTGTATGAGAAGAGTCTGGATTGCTTTGTGTGAATGTTTGTTTGGTAAAGCGAGGCAACGTTCATTGGAGGAGCGCAGCGGCCGGGAGGTAGTGTAAGGCTTCAGGAGCGAGGTAGGAAGGAGCTGTTCTATCATCACCTTGTAGGTGATTGTAAGAGATTTGAATTTAATACGAGCAGCAACTGGTAGCCTATGGAGCTCAATGAGCAGTGGGGTGACGTGCTCATTTTGCCTGGTTGAAGACCAGGGGCGCTACTGCGTTCTGTATCATCTGGAGTGGTTTTACTACACCGGCCTGGGAGGAACATTAGTATGGCATTGCAGTGGTCGAGGCGTGAGATGACCACTGCTTGTACTAAGAGTTGGGTAGCCTGTTGTGTTAGAAACAGTGGAATTTTTCTGATGTTGTAAAGCGCAAAGTGGCAGGATCAAGCAACTGAGGCCACATGGTGCGTGAAGGAGAGCTGGTCATCAACCATAATAACCAGGTTCCTCTTTGTCAGAGAGAGAGAAAGAGAGAGTCGATGGTTATGGCGAAGTTGTGTTGGATAGATGGTTTAGCTGGTATAACCAGAAGTTCAGTCTTGAAAAGGTTTAGCTGGAGATGATGCTCCTTCATCCATGAGGATATGTCTGAGAGTCACTGCGCAGAGATCAAAGGATCCTTAGGCGAGAATGACAGATGGGTGTCTTCAGCAAAGCAATGGTAGGAAAAGCCAGGTGAGCAGATAATCTGACCTAGAGAGGTGGTGTATATGGAGAAAAGAACACTCCTACTTTAATACATCTGCGCTGTATGTCCCAACACTTTTGGATACATCAAAAAACTGCAGTCTGTAAACAAAATCTATACAAAAACAGATACCATTTAAAACATCTCCACATCTAACTTTATCCAGCATCTGTGAACTAACCATAGCTCCCAGTATGAAGAACAAGAGAAGCTTCATAAATAATCTGTTCATGATCGGCCTAAACCAGCCAGTGTACCAGCACTAAACCACACTCTGCTAACTTTAGCAGAATAATTCATAGAGAAAGAGTCAAGAAACATCTCCACACTTGAACTGAAAAATACACTCTGTACAGATTTATGTTTTGTTTTATTTATTTTTTGCAAAAACTAGAAATAAAATATTTTTTTTAATCTAGTATATCTAACTTGTGATCTTAGTATGTATGCACTTGTGATTTTTTTTTTGTTGTTTGCTACTAAAATGCTTTATGTTTGACTAAAATAATGAGACCAGTATTTTAATTGTGGTACATTAATATGATTATTGAGTAACAGTTAATATATTAATAAAAAGAGCGAACAAGTGCAATAAAAGACTTTTGTAAACATTTACAGCTTTTGTAAAATTAAAAATATTGTATAAAATATAAAAGCCACAAAATATACATATAGATTCATTTCACACACCCCTGGATAAAGTTATGTTCCCTAAGTTGTTTTCCTGTTTACATCAGTAAAGTAAAGAAACAGCTACATACAAAACAGATGTAGCAGTGTGCATGCATGTGTGCGTTTGTGTGTGTGTGTTTGATTATTATTTCTCTCTCAGGCTGTATGGGTGCAATCTATCAGAGGAATGCTGTGCAGATCTGGCCTCAGCTCTCAGCTTAAACTCCTCAACTCTGAGAGAACTGGACCTGAGTTATAATAAACTGCAGGATTCAGGAGTGAAGCTGCTCTCTGCTGGACTGGAGAATCCACACTGTACACTGGAGAAACTGGAGTAAGATCATCACTTACATACACACACACACTGGCTATATCTACATTGTGTTTATTCAGTAACCTCAGATTTATGAATAGACACACACTGACCCCCATCTGACACCATAAACTTACACTTGTCCTACTTGGAGAGCAGATTAAAGTGAGTGTGCAAGCTGCACTAGAACACTTGTGATGCATTTATCACTATTTTAATCATTATCTTGTGATGGAGGGGAAAAAAATAAGGGTTGGGTTCCAAAGCTCCAATTCCCAGAATCCCCAGCGGTGATCAGTGGCAACCAGCCACAGCACTAGATAAACCCCAGTCAAACCTTGTTTTAAGATGTGTTGCATATTAACTTTGATTTCTTGTTGAGAAACCTGTCTTTTGTTTGTATTTGCCAAGAGCGGCATTATCATTGTTTTCCTTCCTGCCTTTTTTTTTCTACACTTTTTTGAGACATATGTTTTTACACCAATTTTTCAGTCTCCTCTGTGAAGGATAAATTCCAAGTTCCACAAGTTTGTTTTGTTCTATTAAAGGAAATTACAATATAAATAATATTAAAGCATATTTATAAATCAATAATCAAACAAATAATTATAAATATACCTGAGTAAACATATAGAATTTGAATAAAAACTTCCATTTTATTCTGCAACGTCTTGATGAAACCTTTCACCATATTCATTACTGACAGCGCCGAGGTAATCTGGGAAGAGGTCCAAGCAGAAATTAAGAAAATCTTTAGTGAGATAAAGTTGTACTTTATTGATTTGTACATCTGGTTACCAGATCAGGAAAATATGGAAAATGTAACTCCCTGAACGTAGCTGATGATTCCATCACAAATCCTGCTGATTTTAGTGTTTTTTGTTCCAAGGTAATGATCATGTGTTTAAATACAGTATTTTCTGTAACATTATAGGAGTGAATGTTCTTGTAAAGAAAGTAACAGAGTTTATTTATTGTCTTTTTAGTAGTGAACTCTGGAAAAAGCTGCTAACACTACCATTACCTGTTACTGTTCTGCTGCATCTACGCACTATACACACACACACACAGACACACACACACACACACAAAGCAGTAGATTGTGTTGATTTGTTGTGTGCATTGATTTGTGACCATTGTATTACTTTTTCATTTCAAATTCTTGTGTCTGATCTGAATCGGTTGTTCTTTACACTCCTAGTGTGAGAATATAACTGTTCACTCGTCTGTTGTATTTTTCTCTCCTTCTCTCTGCAGGCTGCGTAACTGCAGTATTACAGAAGAAGGCTGTGCTGCTTTAGCTTCAGCTCTGAAATCTAACCCCTCACACCTGAGAGAGCTGGATCTGAGAGGCAATAATCCAGGACAGTCAGGAGAGAAGCTGCTCTCTGATCTACAGAAGGGTCCACACTTTAAACTGGAGAAACTAGAGTGAGTTACTGAATTACTGTCTCAGAAACACACACACACACACAGTTGCTGCTCATCTGCTTTGGAGTTTAGCTCTTGTCCAGTGCAGCCTGCTCTTACAAATGTAGCGGACTCAGCGGTTTAATACCTGGTGCTAATTGAGATGTTAAAATATTTTTAATTGGGCGCCAGTTATTAAATTAATTTAATTAGACTAATTAATAAATTAACTAATCAAATTAATTAATAACACAAGACATGTCAGGGTGTGGCTTCTACAGGAGGAATTCTCATAACCAAGTTATCCAGAAAACACACGGAAATTACAGGTTTGGTAATATAAAAAGTATTTTATTAAATCACACAGATGAGTAAATAATTCATTAAAATGTCATAAATGTAGCCATTAGATATCAAATCATAGGATATAATGACAAATGAGAAACAAAAGAACAAACGTTATAATGCTGGTATGAAAGAAATAAAGATTAACTATTAAGATAGAACTATTAAGTGAAGATTTCTAAATAATGTACTAAGTCATTTTAAGTCTATGAAGCCAGTTCTTATTTTCAACCAAGCAACTCAAAATGAGTGTCTATACTAGAAGAGATATTATTAAGGACCTTACCACGTACTGACGTCCGTCTGTGGTGTGGTTGTCTGGATCTTCACCCCGAGAAAGGATCACGTGTGAGCCGGTCTGCAGGATGGATCGACTTCCTATGTCAGAGCGGAGCCCCGTTTGAACCCACGGGAAAATCCCTTCACTCTCAGCTGGCAGCGTGCTGATGGCCTCCGGACCGTAGGCTTCTGGTTGCACCTGGCAGCTCTCTATTCAGCTATACTTAGCTAAACTTGGTTGACATAATGCTTGGCTCCATAGATTGTAAAATAACTTTAGATATTTTAACTAGGATAGCTAGTATTAATATACTTGAAGATGATTAAATGAGTTATACTAAGAATGCTAAACTATCAATAACTGGAGCTAAAAATACTGAACTAAGCTAACTGCTGTTACTCTCTGTCTATCCTTCCATGTCTCCTCTAACTCTACTCAGGACTAGACCTGAAAATTAACCTGAGCCATTGGCTCACTAAACTGGACTTCTCCATCCACCTTCTCCAACTTCTCTCAACTCTTAACTGCACTGACCTGAACTGACTCACTCTTGGACTGTGAGTCTCTCTCTGGCCTGCTTTGGCCCTTGAGCTATGATTGGCTCATTTGGCTTTTTGGGGCCGGAGCTACTAATGTGTCTGTGTTTTAACTGGTCTAGGAGTGATTTCAAATCTTGGCGGGAAAGATGATCTTGAAACACAAAGAGCAATAAAACACCCCACACCCCCCCCCCTCTCTGCTTTCGGCTAGTGAGGGATTTCTTAATTTACTGATAGACCAGACCCAAAAGAAAGCTCAATTAAACATTGGATCAAAATACAATCTTCAGCATACCAGTTTGTGAGGATAAATTCAGGAAACAATTTTACAATTGAATCACAATAAATGTAAATTATATGTTCTGCCCACAAACAGTTTGTAACATTCAAGATAATCCTAGAAAATACAACAATGGATAGTACCTTGTCAAAAAGAGATCAAGAGTCATGTTATTATTTAACACCAATTAAATCACTTAAAAGATAATATGACATGGATGAGACCACTGATAACTAAATGCAGCCAAATTATCAAATACTAGTTAAACCTTGTGGATTTAGACTGGACTGTGTAGGAAAATTTAATCAGGACACATCTAAACACGTACACCAGAAGTGGCATGTCATTTAGTAAATATTCTGTAAAACACCTTTTTTTTATATAGTCAATCTAATCTTGAGGTTTATGACTGGAGGAATGTCAAAAGATTTAAAGCGTTTGCATTTAGGGCAAGGCTGAGTGGGGAAATAGTCAGGAAATGTAATTTTGAAATTTATGGTTGTTTAGGTAAAGATTAGAGCATCCTGGAGGTGATTGTGAAGTTAGAAAATTCCTTTTAGGCCATAAAGTGGGGGTAATGTGTGTGTGTGTGTGTGTGTGTGTCCAATCCATGAAGAACTTCCAGTTAATCCACTACACAAATACAGACTGTTGTTTGAGAGAGTGATCTAGAGATCTGCCTGAAGAGTGGATAAATATATATAATACAGATTGTTGGGGTTGTATTGTACATTATTATCATTATTTAATGGTGCAGAAGAAATAAGATCAGACCGATGTTTTAGTGACGTTTAGGGTAAAAACAGACCTGTGTGAAACAGAGTGGTTTACGGTAGATCACAGTCACTGGGAATGTTATATCAGCTTCAGTCAAACCTGCTTAACGTTTAAACACAGGATGAACTTCACAACCTTTTCTCAGTCCAGTGAGAATATCTTACTCTCTAAGACTCATTACTGTGACTCTGTGTAGAGAAGGCAGTTTGCACATCAATCAGCCTTTAGATTAATTAACAAACTATATCATTTTAGTACAGTTTTATCAGACACTTAATTTACTATATAGAAGAAATGCACCTTTTATTTATAGAATGTATTGTTTATAATTAATTACAGTATAGCGTCTCATACACGTTTCAGAACGTGTTTTCTTGCACTAGATTCTTTTTTTTGTTTTGTTTTTTTTTACCACAAAATGACTCGGTGCCCATCCCTACAGTGTGTGTGAGGTGTAAAGTGTTTGATATGTGAGTGTGTGTGGTTTTACAGATTCAAGCTGTAGTTCATTTGATGAAGCACCATGTGTGGAACTGTGCTCACTGTGTTTCAGTCAGACAGAGAATGAGAGTTTTGGATTTAGAGGATTTAATGGGATTTCTGCTGCTTCTGCATGTTTTCACATTCTGATATTGTGTGTGTTTGTCCGTTCATATCTGATCGTTTTGTCCTGATTTCTGTTTTTTTGCAGCTTCTGATCACAGGAGTGTACTGCTCTTATTGACCAATAGAGGCACTTTACCAGTGACATCATCTCCAGTGTCCTGTGCATCACCACTATCTGTGCATCCTCCTGTTCTCTAACAGTCATCAGTATGACATTACTGGGGTTAATAAACTGCTTTTACATTTATTACAGTTAAACAGTCAGTGCACACCAAGTCAGCACTTCTTTATCAGTACTTCTGTGCCTCTAGAAGTGTGTAATTATTTGCTTTCTTAATTCTATTTATGTTCAGTTCTGTGCTTTTTTCTGCTGAATCTCCTTGAAGTCCACTAGCTCGCTGTTATAGGGGTTATCCAGTAGGGGCGCTTTAATTACTGCAACCTGCTGCTCTAATTCTTAGATTCCAGAAGGAGTTTAGAGAATGCATAATTGATTAAACTAAGGGGAACAGTTTTGTTTCTAATCTTTGTTTTGTGAATGCTTTAATGACTGTATAAATGTAGTAAAAGTGTATTATAAATAAACAAACAGGTAGAAAGAGTTTATAATTAATGTATTATTATGTTCAGTGAGTCATGAAATGATGAGCATCATATCACAGTGGTCTTGTGTGAAACTCATTGGTGTTCCATATTTTAAAATATGCGCAGGGAGGACAGAGAAGAGAGGCCATTTATTTCTTCTTTGACGTCGCGAAAAACAAGACAACGTGTAAAAACCATGCAGGGCGACCATCTCCGGTAAAAACATCGCTAATCTTTCAGCTTCTGCAGACCAGAGTCACACAGATCTCTCCATGCAGAGATCCGCGTTTTAATACTAATGTTATTTAGTGAGCTGATGGTGTGTTTAACTCAGCTGTGTACTAAAACACTCCACTGCTGTTCTGTAACGTTAATGTTAATGTTACTGATACAGATTAACTCACTCTTTAAGATCAGATCATCTGTTTAGTCCCTCAGTGAGAAACATATAGCTAGTGTTAAAGCAGCAACATGTCAGAACGGAAAAATATGTAGCGAAATATATAACAATAAAATAAGTGAATATATGAACCCAAAAGTCTGAGTACAGTTTCTTACAGCACTTTCTCATAAGTCTCTTACTTTAACTAATTAAGTCTCTCAGTACATCCCGAGAGCATCTCTACAGGACAGTGTGTGAATGTGTGTTTTTGAGCTCATTTATAGAATGTAGCTACAGTAGGTGTACTGGATTAGTGCTGGAGATACAATTAGAAACTAGATCCTTTAAAAACTGTTTTTACACCTACAGCTCTGTTTAAACTATAATTTAACCATTCAAATGATTTATGACCTGATTTCTAGAACAACATTTTAAATGTAAAATATTAATAGTCACATACCTACAATAATAATATACATTAAATCATATATACATATAAATATATTTCACGTTCGAACATTAACAATATTACACAACTGGTTAATAAAATGTTACATTTTTATAAATGTGTAGTTAATCATTTACATTTACACCCATTACATTTAAGTCGACTAAATTGACTGTAATTTTAGTCGACTATATTCTTATGATATTTACTCTTTTTAGTATAAGATATAAGAAATTAAGATGTATTAGAGGAAATGCAAACATATATTTTACGTTGAATGTATTCTTATATACACTGTGTGTATTTTTAAATAAATTTTAATGTTTATTCAAATGTTTAGTATTTTTATTTTATTACCTGCATGGGTATAACACTAAGAGTGCTTTAACATCTTGTTCGGTCTGGTCAAAAATAGCAGGTGTAAAACATGCTGAGAATTTTGGACCAAATTACACAATATATTAACACTTATTTATAAACAGAAATATATAATATATCCATGCCTGGATTTGGAGGGAGTCAGATTCTGACAGGGAGGTCGAATTTGGCGCAACACCTGAAAAAAGCCACTAACTGAACTATCGTCAGAAGCATGATCATGTACAAGCCAATCAATATGAAGTATATGGAGACTCCGCCCACATCAGTGATGAAGACAGAACTTAACCAAGTTCTTTAGTGTGTTTACTAAACTGCAATGTGAAACTGAAACTAACCAGATCAAATGAAGAATACATTATAATAAAATACATGAACCTTGGTTTGGACTCTGGTAGGTTAGAGCGGAATCTGCATAAAGTCACAAGACTTCATACCTCATGTTTCTCACCTGTTTACAGGTGTATAATCTGTTCTGTGCTAATCCTGGGCTCGGGGAGAGTAACTCATATGAGCTGAAGTGAGATCCTGCTGTTCAGCAGCTGGAATAGCTGAACTAGTAACAGATCATTATCAGAACAGCTCTAATCTTCTTATCAGAGTGAAAATAGAACCTCTTTGATTTGTATAGTTTGGAGTGTAGTAGTATAGTGGGAGGCTTGTCTGTCAGAAACTGAAATTATTCACCCATGATATTTTAGTTCCAGAAGATTTATAATTCCTACTGAAAGTCAGTGAGAGGTAGAGCAGAGTTTTCAGACTCTTGAGTAAATACCCTGTGCTCTAAATCAGGGGCTGTGGTATAAAATGTGGTGTGGAATCTGGTTTAGAGAGCTCTGAATCTACACTTTTAGTACACTAGTACACTTTTATAGTCTGTATTTTATAATGCGTTAACTTTCCATACAGCACACAGGGCTTAACCAAGAATGTGAAAATGCTGCTGCTTTAGTTTAGTTTAGTTATTTTATCACATGTTGATTCTGTTTTGTCAGATGTCTGTGTTTATGTGGATTAGGAATAATTTTCATGTCATGTATAATTTAATTACAGTGTAGTTTATTGTTATGACCTGGTCTAGGTCAGACCATAACATAATTAAAAAACATCCGTGCCCTCCCGGTTCCCCAATAGCACGTAGACCAAGTTGCAATGATAAGACATGTTTATTGAATTTAGTATTTTTGAAAACAATTAACAAATATAAAGAATAAATAGAAACGGGGAGAAAAGGGTAAAATAACAAACAAAACAAAACTAACTAAGGTTTTAAAGAAAACTAACTTACCTACAACACAAAGAAAATCAAATACAAAAAAATCTAACCTAACTCCCTAAATACTATTAAACCAAGAGAAAATACAAGTAAACAAAATTAACCTTACCTCCCCACCAAACGGAGATAACAAAAAGACTTAATAAGCCACCACTCTTGACTCAGCTTTTAGTATAGGTTTCTACGATGAATTAAGCAGTACAAAACATAGCTCTTATTATGATAACCTCAATAAACACCACTTTACCACAGAGCTGAACACAATCACATCATTACAAACAAAGACAACTATTAGCTCTATTACACAAAGCAGGCGTCTGGTCAGGGAACCGGGAACGCACGGAAACGCGTCAGAAGCAAGAGCACCCCCCCTCTTCCCTCTGGCACACGTCCATTTTATAGTCAGCGCCCCTGGCGGTTGTTCTGCGCATCTGCAACACAAGAAAACTACAGAAACAGCAGGATTATGAACCTAACCCCCTAGGTTCGTAACATTATTCCTGTATTATTGGACTGTTCAGCTTCAACTCTGCTATCGTCCACAGACTTCATTAAACTCCAACACTTCTGACCATCAGGTGTGTTTCTATATTTCAGGATCTGGAGTGAACCGTTATTTACAGTATGGGAGCAGCTGTGGATTAAAGGTAAGAGCCAAAGAGTGTTTCCTCACTCCAGAAAACGTGTCTCCACAGCTGCACTACTGAGTTCAGTGGCAGTGTGCTTTACACCAGTGAATCCAAAATGATTCATTGTGCTTGGTGATGCAATGCTTGGATTAAGCTGTTCAGACATGGACCACACCTCATTCTGTCTTTCCAGTTGCTTCCAGTTTGACTGTGGAATATTTAGTAGTGTATTTCACTGAGCTGCTGAGAGTGACCCACTCTTTCACTAATGTGTGTAGGCACAGTCTGCATGACTAACTGCTTAGTTTAATGCACTTATGGCCATGGAAGTGATTGGAATTCAGTTATTTGGATGGGTAAGTGAAAACATTTGGCAATATAGTGTATCATATTCTGTACAGTGTAATGTATTTCCCTCTGGAATCTATCTATCTAGTTAATCAATTAATTGACAGATGCAATTTCTAATATCACATGCTGATGTTTTTCCTTCCCATACAGAACTAAAAGAAGTCCAGCAGTATGCAGGTGTGTTAAAAGTATTTAAAAATCATTCTTAAAATTATGTCCTTATTCTTACTTTGTAATTTTAACCCAATATAACATTTTTGCACCAAACAACTTGAGAGAGATTTTGTACAACTCTGACCATACAGAGCTTTGATGTTTCACATTTAATGATTATTTTCTCTCTCTGTGGACGTGACTCTGGATCCTGATACAGCTCACCCTGATCTCATCCTGTCTGATGATGGAAAACAAGTGAGAAATGAAACTGCAAGACAGGATCTCCCAGATAACCCAGATATATTTGATGAATATCCTGCTGTGCTGGGAAAGGAGGGTTTCTGGGCAGAGATTAGGCTCAGTTTCAGACTATATTTAACTTTTAATGGACAATGTCTTTTCAAACACTCTGTATTCCAAGACTAGGCCTAATCCTAGTCTGGAAAATGGTCCCGTGAAGATTAACCTCTAAATAATGGAAAGACCAAAGAATGGTAGAGAAAGAAATGATATGCTCTTGATTCAAAACATAGAGTTTTATTCATTAAGTACTCTGCTAATGCAGACATAGTCTAATTAGTAGGACTTTTATTATGCAGGGAGACCCAAACGACTCAGAGGAGGTAAGTCACTGGTCCTCAACCCAGATGAGTGTGAATTTTACACTAAAGGAAAATCTGTAATATTACTGTTAAGATTGTTTTTGTCTGTTGATCTGTTCATCATGTAACACAGTGCAAAGAAATATAACTAAGTTTCAGTTTTTGCAAAAAAAAGAGTAAAAAAAATTAGATGCATCACAAACCTGTTGTCTTTTGTTAGTATCTACGGTACAAAAGTGCTGGTTGCTCCTTGGTGTGATTGGGTGATTCTGAGAATTAGATTTTTTTTTTTTGGACTAGGTTCAGGATTAGACCAAAAAAAAAAAAACAGCCCTCATTACAACTTGTAGCACCTATAGATAGCTCCTATAAATATGGATTTTTAACACATAATGCAACTGAAAAGGTATGCATGTCAGACGTGTGCCACTACACAGATGGTATTAATCAGGATTCCAACCAGTGGGATTACCTATCTACAGAAAAGTCCCACCCTTCTACAAAAAATAATCAGATTGGTGGTTCAGCTTTAAATGGAGGAGGGTCAGCATGCTAGCCCCCCCCTTGATGTGGGGATCTGCGCAAGTGCAGTAGCTATGCGAGGAAAAAAAATATTTCTGTGCGTTATCGAGTCAAATGCTACAAACTGTTCATGAAATTTTATCCGATTTTATCAGTGAACTAAATATATTGTTTAAATGGTAATCCAACTGTAATTTTTCAGTATTTTGGTCCGTCCCATTCGAACAGATAGGAGGCTGGTCATGCGTGACAGGAAAGAGTACCAGTCAGTGAGCAGACTTGCCTGTTAGGGCTTCAGTAACTGCAGAGTGAAATTTGCACATGTAACTAAGTGATATGGAGTATCAAAAAAGGCAAAAGTGACTGAGGTTACTGGTAAAATATGAGGAATTTAGAGATCTTAATACAGAGGTTCACGTCTCAACAGGTCTGGAGCACCTGAACGCAGGTTGCATGAACTGAGAGATTAATTAGAGCATGTTTTTTTCTATTTATTATAGTTATAAATAGAATAACTTTTTTTCAAATAAGATGTTAGTGAGAATAACCTTTAAACTCGAAAATATATCAGTATGGTCTTGGTCTCAAAACAAGAAAAGACACAAAAGAAACAAAATTACTTTCTTAAACAAATGCAATGTCTTAACAGCCACAATATTTATTAGACAGAGAGAAAATTATAGAGGTGTTATACTAAAAATCAAATACACCCTTTTTAAAAAATAAATAAATAAATGAAATCAAAAGGGAATCTAACTGATTAAAATGCCTTACTACTGTAGGTATAACCACACCTTCACTACTGACCCTTGTTTGACGCCAAACAACTGAGCTTTCAATTTAACCAAATCAGAAACAATAAAGATAATTAATCTTTAAAAAATGAAGCTAAGAATTAGATCTTTACCTCCAAAATAATCATAATAAATATATATAAACAGCATATTCCGCCAAATCTGTGCCATTTCTGTTCCCAGGTAATTACATATAAACGTACGCACAAAATAACTTTAAAATACCTTTTATTATGAAGCGTAGTGTCTTGTATATTGACCTAATTGCAAAAGTAAGATATGTAATTTAAAACATTAAAAACTACTTAAAACACTGAAAAAATACAATTTTTACCTGTTCCGACTCTCTAACTCTAAATTTTACCATGAAATATAATTATTAAAATCATTCAGAGATGTCATTATTGTTGCATTGTTTTGTGACTCTAGATCCCATCTATGCTTTAAAAATATTTTTTTCATAATAAATCCATAATATTTAAGTTAAAACACACATTTTTGTTATGTCCCTGGGTTTCATTCAGTCCTGTTACCATAACACATTACTACATCTGGAACATTCTACAACAGGAAGTCACATCTACAACAGGAAGTGACATTAGTTGGTTCTTCTGAAGATCATGGGAAGATCAGAATTAAGTTCCTTCATTAGTCTTTTCTGTATATTTGATCTTTTGTAACTATGACTAAGGAGCTTAATCTCAACACTCAGTCCTGTTACCTAAATTAATTCTTAGATCTTATCTGTGCTCAGTGTCTTAATGCTATTAGCATAGCCGCCATTTAGCTATTTTTTTTCTCAGAAATATAAATGATTTAAACATGCAGACTGTTTCTTTAAAATGAAGACTTTTTTTGACAGAGAATTAAATAAATTAGTGGACTTGCTTTTAAAACATGCTTTTTTAAATGTTACATGAGTTTTGTAATCGTCTTTAGTTTAGAAATTTTGTAAAAATTAAGTAAAGTTGCCTGAGACTGACAAGTACATATTTTAAATATTTAAATATATGTGTTACTAGATTCAGAGTTGATATATATAAAACAATATAAAAAAATAAGTTTAAAATGGGAGACTTACAACAAGAAAATGACGCACATCCGGTGGAATGTCCAAAACAGTTAAACTATGGTCTCCACCCATTTCTCAGTTCCAGCTGATGGAAGCAACATCTCACAAACCTCAGCCCCACCACACCCGTGAAAGCAAAAAGTAAAACTTCAGCAGCGTCGGTTTACATGAGAGAAGAAGAAGAAGAACGTTTGGATAAAAGGCACAGAGGTAAATACTGAAGCTTTAACTACTAAAATTTTAAAGAAGAACTCCAATGTTATATAACACCAGATCTAGCAGTAACTGTTACTTTAAGACTAGGCATGAAGACTGGCTGCATACAGAGAGCAGAGAACTTCATTTAGTCCGTCCGTGTCTGTGCTGAGAGATCAGTGTTCTCCACACTGTGGAATTTAACCCAACCCTGTTTAGGCCTTTTCATGTTTTTCTATATTGCTCCAAATTAGAGGATTTTCTAATAAATCTAAAACCATTTATACTGAAATATTAAATTAGCTACATCATAAACTTCAGTGTGTCGTCTCCTAAAACAATGTTTTTAATGTTTTTATGAAATATGTACAGGTTGTAAAAATGTATTTTAATAAAGTCGCTGCAATGAACACAGGGGCGCCTGTAACATGTTTAAAATATACTTAATTAATCGATCATATGTCGGGAAAAAAAAGAGTATTTGTCATTCACATTATTCTGACTTTATTTTAATTTTTAAATGATGTGTTTACACTACATGGTAAGAAGTAGAAGACATTAAAATATAATGCAAGAAAATTATTGGATGGTTAAAACACACATTTTCAAAAAGGTTTAAAGGGGATTCAGTAGTCCACTCGGTAGTACACTAGTCCACTCAATAGACAACGTAGTAGACAGTGTCTTTTCGGTAGTCCACTAATCCACTTAGTAATCCACTAGTCCACTAGTTAGTTCACTAGTCCATCCAGTAGACAACTAGTCTACTCTGTAGTACACTACTCCACTCTGTAGTACACTAGTCCACTCTGTAATAGGCTACAATAGTCCACTCAGCAGTCCAGCTGGTAGTCCACTATTTCACTCAGTAGTCCACTCTGTAGTCCATTAGCACACTCAGTAGTCCTTCTAGTCCACTCAGTAGTACACTAGTCCACTCTGTAATCCACATGTACACTCACTACTCCACTCGCTAGTCCATTAGTACACTCAGTAGTCCACTAGTTCACTCAGCATTTCACTAGTCCACTCAGTAGACAACTGGTCTACTCTGTAGTCCACTATTCCACTCAGTAGTACACTAATATCTATCTTTGACAGTGTTGTGTAAACTAAGATTTTTTAGATTGATGTTTCGTTTCATAATGTCTGTTAATATTATACTCCTTCATCACTGCAACTGATTCCTGACAAATTACACATTAAATACATTTCCCTCTAAACTCAGTAAAAAAAGTACTTTTCCCAACGTGCCTGAAATTTTCTGCATTCACTGTCTTTTTTCCGTTTCTTTGGCGTTGCCATGTTCTCCCAAAAGTTCAGGACCATTAATGCAGACATAATGAAGGAAGGAAAGGAGATAAGGAGCGTTTTAGATTGGGTTTATGTGACACCTAGCGTTCAAACTTTGAATCTCACATTATAAAAACCTGCTTAACAACGGGCCAACTTTCATTTTATGAAAGGAAAGGAAAACTACTTATACTAGTATAAAAGTAAAAGTAATGTAAGGAGAAAAAATAAATCCATTAAGAACAAAAGCTTAGGCTGTACCACAGAGTCCTATAGTGCACTACACATAGCCATGTCATAAAAGATCCAGGGCTGTGACCGAAATGGCTCCCTATTTACTAGTTAGGGCACTATTGAGTCAGCCATTTTTCTTTGAGTGTCCGAATCATAAGGGGGATTTCGAGCGTGATTTTGAGGGCACTAAAAACTCCCATTATGCAT
Organism: Astyanax mexicanus; assembly: GCF_023375975.1. Taxonomy (NCBI): domain Eukaryota; kingdom Metazoa; phylum Chordata; class Actinopteri; order Characiformes; family Acestrorhamphidae; genus Astyanax; species Astyanax mexicanus. The sequence goes on from NC_064415.1 coordinate 4,075,256, forward strand.
CATGATTTATAGTAAACATCGCTGTTTACTAAGCGAGCTAAATGTGTCCCAAAATGCATTGCGGGTCTCGCTACTAAGCAACAGACAGCCGAACAAACGGAGCGGACAGCGAGCCAGCAGGGTTGCCAGATTGTTACAGTGGGATTTAGATGAAAACAATAAACTAGGTAAAACGTGTTTCAAAGGCGCCAGAATACTGAGAAAACCATTCAAACAGCTGATGTTCATCATATCAACAATATTAAAGGGTTTATTCCAACATGACCTTAAATAAAATACCTTAAATATCACTAATTACAAAAAAATTATATTTAAATAAGTTTATCTGCATGTTTGTATTATGTGTTTTTAGCCTTGTATCATTGAACACACAAACCAAAAAAAGTAAATACAGTAAGAAAAAAAAGAAATACTCACATATAATAACGAACATAAACAAAGCTTCAAATTTCCATCAGCAGGACTAAACGTTCTGTCTCTGCAGGGTTAGATATCTAACTACAACACTGATGAGTTCAATTTCCAAACTCCTAACACTTTTTAGTTTAGTAGTTTTGTTCACCCATTAAATAATAGCGTTTCCTCTAGACAATTTCAGACACAACTCGACATTTGGAATGAAACCATCCAATCTGGCAACAGTGCGAGACGCTGCACGCTGTTATTTTCAGGTTTTCTTCATGTAGTTCAATAATGTGAGGATTATATTTTAAACAGCATAAATATACAGGAAGAGAAATGACTCCATTGTCAGTTCAGAGCTTAACTAACTTTAAGTCAGAGCTCAGCTTGTGTGTTTATGGAGTTTTAAACACGGCTCAACCCCTCTCTCACCTGTGTGTGTTTATGTGACCGGTGCAGGCGCATGATAACGATGAGTTAGTGTCCGAATTCACTCCTGTTTCAGCACTGCTTAGTGAACTACATAGTGTCTCCCTAAATAGCGCTACACTAATGAGGGAGTAGGGAGGCATTTCGGTCACAGCCCAGGTGTGGAACACTGTGTAATTCCCATTGATTGGCTGTTGGCTATTAGAGAGGTTTGCAGATACTTGGCACCTCAAAGGTTAGATCCAAACAACTGGCCAACTACTGTTCTGTATCTGCAATAATCAGAGGTCGGCACATGTGGAGAAACAGATGCTTTATTTATTCATAAGTGCAGTGAATGAAAGTGGATTATAAATATATATATATATATATATATATATATATATATATATATATATATATATATATATATATATATATATATAAAGACACTTTTTGTACCTGTTGATTATGTATGGAGGACCAAAAATGACATATGTATAAATAAATAAATACATGCATAAATAATTGCATAGGTAAATAAATACATTTCCTATTTCTTGATTTATATATTATTTATTAATTTATATGTGCATTTATTTATTCATTTATTTATTTCAACATTTATTTATTTATTCATTTAATTATTATTGAGCGACCGAGAGAGCGCGTCAGAGTGAGCGACCTCTTCTTTTAAGAAATTTAGAAATTATTGGGTTTGATAAATCTGCTCTGGAATGGACCCAAAAAAGAAAAAAATCCATGTAATTGAATAATTTTATATCAGATTAAGTATGTGTGGCTAAAGGCATTCCACAAGGTTCAATTTTGGGTCCAGTTCTATTTAATATATACATAAATAATACTGCTGCCTCTGCTTCTACCTCAGACTGCAAAATCCACCTTTATGCAGATGACACAATTGTATATTGCTCAGCTGATTCTGTTCAGGCTGCAACAAGAAAATTACAAAGCTCATTTAATGCCTTACTAGTTGCATTGTATAAGCACAAAGTAGTTTTAAATGCCATGAAAACTAAGTTCATGTTGTTTTCCAGATCTCTAAACACCGATTTTAGTACTGTAAACATTACAACCCTGGAAGGATCCACTATTGAGAGAGTCACAGAGTATAAATATCTTGGCATATGGCTGGATGATAAACTCAGTTTTAAACCACACATACATAAACTAATCAGTAAATGCAGACAGAAGCTGGGTTATTTTTATAGACACAAGTCCTGTTTCCCCATGCACGCCAGAAAAAGAATAGTTGAGGCAACTTTACTATCAGTGCTGGACTATGGCGACATAATTTATAAACATGCTCCCTCCAGCTCCCTCAAATTACTGGACCCAGTGTATCACTCTGCACTGAGGTTCATTACTGGAGATCCGTACAGAACTCATCACTGTGAGCTGTACGCAAAAGTTGGTTGGCCATCTTTAACGATAAGAAGGGAAACACACTGGTTGATTTTTATTTATAAGACACTCTCCGGTCATTTGCCAGAATATATCACTTCAGTGAACTGGGAAAATCTGCTTTTAGCTACAGTGCACCAGTGAGCTGGAATTCACTACAGGAAACTCTAAAACTCAACTCACTAGTGTCACTAAATCATTTTAAACTTTTAATATCTAACCACCTTCAGACAGCCTGTACCTGTTTTACTTAATCCTGTTTATTCTTAACTTTTATTTTAGTTATTCCTTTAGTTTTATTATTTGTTTCCTTATTTTAATTTTAATTTTGATTATTATTATTATTATTATTATTATTATTATTATTATTATTATTATTATTATTATTATTATTATTATTAATAGGTTTGTAATATTGTTTTTTAACTTATTTTGATTTTTTTAATTGTTATTTCTATTATTTTTATTATTATTATTGCTTTTATTTTTTAGTTCATGTATTTATTTGAATTTTTATTGAAAATGAGGGCTGCCCTCAATGTACATCTGAGTTAAAATAAAGGTTGATTGATTGAATTATTTCAACATTTATTTATGTATTCATTTATTTATTTATTTAAACATTTCTACATTTAGTTATTTATTTATTTCCACATTTCTTCATTTATTTATTTCTGTATTTCTGCATTTGTATGGTAATTAGGTAGGCGGTCCTATCCTCGCTCTAAAGCAGGATTGGTTGCTTGCTCGCGCGCCGGTGTTACGGTGAATTCAGTCCCCTTGTTCCCCCTTCACTGCGCATGTCGTAGCGCAGCGCAGCTCAGATAGGCTCCTATTGTTCTCGTTTGCGCTCTTTTTTCGGATTCTTACTTCTGTTGTAAAATACTGTCCACGTAATTTCATACTTTAAAGTGTAAAAAATAGTCAGAATAGGTTTAAATTACAAACATACAATTACTAGATTTTGCTCTGTTTTCCGCTCCGTACGATAAACTGAGTTCAGCTGATCTAGTGGATTTAGCCGTATCGTTTATATAAAGCTACTTTATTCTGTTCAGACGCCAGTAAGTATAGTTTATTGGGATTGTCTAGTCTCATTCACTGTTGAGCCTTCTGGAGGTGTCGTGGGCCTAATTCAGCGAAACACTGACGAAGGAAGGTGCCTGCCTGATGACCCCTGAGAAGAGCTTGCACTGAAGTTGGTGTTTAGAGTTTGGATGAAGGGGATTGGTGTGGTGCTGCTGTTCTTGTAGTAATTTGTCTGAATTGTCTGAATTTTTTGCAGACGTCTGAGTACTTGGCAGTTGAGGCACGGACCATGAACATAGTTCGCTATGCTTCTGGATTCTTGTCGAGCCGGTATCAGATGGTAGTGGTTGCTGTGTTCTGCTCACGCAACTTATAATGTGATTTATTGTGTGTGATTGTGCTTAGGTAGGGTGCTGTGGTTAGTGTGTTGTTGCCATAGTTAAAGGAAGTGAGCATAGAGTAAGGAGGGATTCTGTTTGTTCATAGGTTATTTTTCGGTAGGTCTGTTACTTGGCAGTTGAGGCAATGGACCATGAACATAGTGTTAGGCTGTGCTTCTGGATCCTTGTCGAGCCAGTATCAGATTGTGGTGGTTTTGGCTATTGCTGTTAGTTGAGTGAGTAGTAGATCCTGGCTGAGCCCTATGCATAACCCCAGCTGTTAGGTGCAGGATTTGTCAATTTCCTGTATTATATTACTTGATATCTAGTTAAGCTAGTGAACTTCGGCGGCCTGGCGTCGTGCGGCGCCGCGTGCTGCACGCACCCGCTGGACCTGGTGAAGGGCCACAGTGAGAGGTGTGGAAAGGACCCCTGGTCTCTGCTGTAGAGCATTGTTGAAGTTTGGCAGCCTGGCTGAATTTCTGCCCTTTATAAAGCTCTGCTCTGCTCCGTACTCCGGATGAGGGTGCAGCTAACACCGCCGCCAGCTCTGCCCCGCACTCCGGCTGAGGGTGCTGCTAACACCGCTGCCAGCTCTGCTCTGCACTCCGGCTAAGGGTGCTGCTAACACCGCCGTCAGCTCTGCTCCATACTCCGGCTGAGGGTGCAGCTAACACCGCCGCCAGCTCTGCCCCGTACTCTGGCTGAGGGTGCTGCTAACACCGCTGCCAGCTCTGCTCTGCACTCCGGCTAAGGGTGCTGCTAACACCGCCGTCAGCTCTGCTCCATACTCCGGCTGAGGGTGCAGCTAACACCGCCGTCAGCTCTGCTCCATACTCCGGCTGAGGGTGCAGCTAACACCGCCGTCAGCTCTGCTCCATACTCCGGCTGAGGGTGCAGCTAACACCGCCGCCAGCTCTGCTCCGCACTCCGGCTGAGGGTGCCGCTGACACCGCCTTGTCATGCAATCCCCGATAAAAACTTTGCTGTTTTTTTGTGTATTACTGTTTGTCATTTGGCAACACACTCAGACTCATGTTCCCGAGCTCGGCAGCAAGCTTTCATCTGGAGTTGCTTCTGTATTTTATGGCATTACCACATTGGATTTTACTTTACCCCCTAGAGATGTCTTATCCTACTGGATCACCAAAAACTTTGGACTACCGACCACTCAGGTACTTCACTTAACTCAACTTTATCCGCTTATGTTATTGGAGCAACTGTTTGGTTGTCATGATCTGCTTCTGTGTACATCTTCTGTGAAAGATGATAATTTGGATAGTTTTGATACAGCTCTTAGACGCATTTTAATTATACTCCTGCTACTTATCTCTGGCAATGTTCACCCGAATCCTGGGCCTGCTTCTGACACTACCTCATCTCAGTTGTTATTTAGTGACTTCTGTGATCGCAAATCTTTGGGTTTTTTACACGTGAACATTTGTAGTCTGTTAAATTCAAGGCACTTTGATAACTTAAAAACACTGGTACATACTTCTAACCCTGATGTCTTAGCCATCTCTGAATCCTGGCTTAAGAAAAGCAACACTGATCTTGATATTTTGTTACCAGGTTACATTGTATTTAGACAGGACAGAAGTACCAGGGGAGGTGGTGTAGCTATGTATGTGAAAGACCATCTGCATTGCACTGTTGCTTTTTCTAAATCAGTCCCCAAGCAATTTGAGTTATTGGTGGTAAAGCTTAAACTTTCAACAAATTTCGTTCTTACTGTTGCTGTTTGTTACAGAGCACCCTCTGCTCCAGCTCTGTCACTAACAGTTCTCAGTGAATTCCTAGCTCCATTTATCACCTCAGAATTTGTTCTTTTGGGTGACCTGAACTGGGATATGCTCAACCCCCCAGACATAGTTCAGCAACAATTTGATGCTCTAAACCTCTCTCAAATTATATCTGAGCCTACAAGACCTAACCTTAAATCTCCCTCATCCTCCACACTGTTAGATCTTATTTTAACTAATACTCCATCTAACTACCAATCTGGAGTTTTTAGTCAAATAAGTGATCATTGTGCTATTGCATGTATACGCTCTGGCACCTCTGTTAAACGACCACCGGTGATTGTGACAAAGCGTTCCCTGAGGAAACTTGACATGCAGGCCTTTGTTCAAGATGTTGCAGCAGTGCCTTGGGACATAATCAATTCCATCCACAGTTTAGACAATGCCTGGTCTTATTTTAAGAAAACATTCAGCATGCTTATTGATAAACATGCCCCGATGAAAAGATTTAGAACAAAAAATCGGTATAGTCCCTGGTTCTCCCAAGACCTAGCAGTGCTTATCCATAAAAAGAATACTCTCTGGCGAAAAGCTCGATCTACTCAATCTCCCGCTGACTGGCTTGCTTTTAAGCAGTGTCGGAATAAAGCTACACAGGCCATCAGAAACGCCAAAATCTCCCATTTTAGGGAAAAATTTAACACTTGCGGTTCTGATGCAAGAAAGTTTTGGAACACAGTCAAGTCCATGGAAAATAAACTTAATTCTCCTCATCTGCCAAGTTCTATGATATTCAACAACATTGTTATTAATGATAAGCATCAGATGGCTTCACTCCTTAACCATCATTTCATTAATTCAACTAAAGCGTTTACCACCTCAAACTCAGTCACTACCTTTCAGCCTCCCTCTTCCAGCAATTCAGGCTTTTCCTTTAAATCCATCTCTGTCTCAGAAGTGTTGGAAGAACTCACTAAATTAAATCCAAATAAATCCGCTGGCTATGATGGACTTGATCCCATGTTCCTCAAGGCATCTGCTCATGTCATTGCTGCTCCAATCACAAAAAATATTTAATCTGTCTTTACATCTGTCTGCTTTTCCATTGGACTGGAAGTCAGCCTTGATTTTTCCCCTTTTTAAAGGTGGTTCTGGCTCAGATCCCGATTGTTATTGGCCCATCTCCATTTTACCATGCCTAGCCAAAGTCATGGAGAGGCTGGTCCATAAACAGTTAAGCTACTTCCTTGCCTCAAATAACATCTTGTCTGACTTTCAATCTGGTTTTCGGGCTGGATGTGGTTGTATGACCGCTGTCACAAAGGTCCTTGATGATATTATCACGGCATTAGACAGCAAGAAGACCTGTATAGCTGCCTTCATTGACCTAGCCAAAGCCTTTGATTCAGTTGATCATAGAGTTCTCCTAAGTCGGCTTTCTAGTATTGGTTTGTCCACCTCCTGCTGTGATTGGTTTGCCAGCTATTTAGTAGGCCGTGCTCAGCAGCTGAAAACAGAAAACTTTCTGTCCGAGCCACTAGCCATATTTAAAGGTGTACCTCAGTGTTCCATTCTGGGTCCAACCTTGTTTTCTATCTACATTAATGATGTAGCCAAAGCTGCTGGTAATTCACATATCCATCTTTATGCTGATGATACCATTCTATATTCATTTGGTCCCTCACTTCACTCTGCAGCATCTACACTTCAACTTAGCCTCACCTCCATTGAGCAGTCCTTTCAAAACCTCCATCTCCGTCTTAACACTAATAAGACTAAGTGCATTATTTTTGGTCTAAAAAATGACGCCACTAACCCTCCCAAGATCAGCTGTGCCAATGGCACAGCTTTGGAATATGTTAATGTTTATAAATACCTAGGCATCTGGCTGGATTCTTCATTGTCTTTCACCACACACATCAATAACTTGCAGATGAAAGTTAGATCTAGACTTGCCTTCCTTTTTCGTAATAAAGCCTCCTTCACTCATGCTGCTAAACACACTCTTGTCAAGATGACAATACTCCCAATTTTGGACTATGGTGACGTCATTTACAAAATGGCATCAGGCACTGCTCTTAGGAAATTGGACACTCTTCATCACTCAGCCATCCGCTTTGCCACTAACGCTCCTTTCCACACTCATCACTGTGACCTCTATAAACTGGTCGGCTGGCCCTCCCTTCATACTCGGCGGCTCCATCACTGGTTTAATTTAATCTATAAAGCAATATTGGGAAAGACACCACATTATCTCTCCTCTCTACTTGACATAGCCCGTAATACGTATCATACTAGGTCAAGTAACTGCATTAAGCTCACCATTCCAAAAACCCGTACTATTTTTGGCCGTAACTCCTTTCGTTTTGCAGCAGCAAATGACTGGAACGCTTTACAATGCACATTGAAATTTGAAATTTTAACCAAATTTACCACTTTCAAGCAAAAAATTGAGCATATCATAGTTGATGACTGTTCCTGTTAGTCTTTACAAGTCCTTGTTCTTTGTGTCTTTTATTGTTGACATGTTTTTAGTTTTGTGTTTTATCTATGTTTATGTGGTGCCTATTTCTATAGGGCCAGGTCATGTTTGTAAATGAGAACTGGTTCTCAAACATTTTACCTGGTAAAATAAAGGTTAAAAAAAAAAAAAACAGCTGACAAGAGGGAATAGACCCTAACGGTGCTTCCAAGGGCTGGCAATCCATGGTAGCAGCCACCATGGTTAACCATGTGTGTGCAACCAAGTAAGCTACATTGAGAAAGAAAAAAGCAATACCCCAGGAGTCAGCGAGAGCAGGGGTGGAAGATGACTCACAGGCGGATAACATGGTTACGGACTCTGGAACGGACATGACTACGAGAAGTGGGTTAAGCATAGAGGCAGGTGGGGTGGTAAGTGGAAAGGAGTTGCTGACCTGTGTGTGTGGGTGGAGCAAGGTCACATCAGTGAGAGGGCTGAGGATACACCAAGGAAAGATGAGGTGCTTGAGTGAAGGAGTGCAGGGGCCCCGCATTGAACAATACTTTGAACAGAATTGTTTGAGTCAGTCGGCTGAAGTCCAGCGGCAGGTTACGTGCCACAGTCCGCAGAATAGCAATACCTTTGATACTAGGGAGGCTAACTCAAGCACAGAAGGAGTGGAGGATGAAGGAGGTGTTGATAGGTCAAAGGCTAAGGGAAAGCAGATGGGTAGGGAGAAAGGAAGCGGTCAAAGATCCAAAGTTAAATGGCCAGGCACAGGAGACAAGATGGCATGGAGGAGTATTAATGATGATTTGAAAGGTATGTTGGAGGGTTTGAAGGGAACAGCAGAGAATAAATTGAACAGGCTAGGTAAAGTCATTTATGATTATGGAATGGCAAGATTTGGTGTTGTGCAGAGGAACGTAAAGTGTCAAGATGTAGTTAAATCAAGGCGGCAGGTAGAAATAGAAAAACTGGTTAAGGAATCAAGGTCACTCAGAAAGAAGTGGAAGAAGGGGAATGAGGCAGAAAGAGAGGGCATTGAGTTATTGCAGGAGGAGTTGAGAAGTAAGTTGGTGAAATTGCGGAGAGCAGAGGCTATGAGGAAAAGGAGGAAGAAGAAGGAGCGTGCTAGGATAGAGTTCTTTAGAGATCCATTTAGGTTTGTTAAGAGTTTGTTTAGTAAGGAGAAATCAGGAAATCTAAAGGTTGGAAAGAGGGAGTTGGAGGAGCACTTTCAGAGTGTTTACACAGAGAAGGAAAGGTCTAGCGACCTGGACCTACCAGCAGACATGCCGCCGTTAGGTGGTATAGAGTGGAAGATGGATGTTAACCCCCCTAGGTGGAGTGAGGTTCAGGAGGTGGTGAAGGCTGCAAAGGCAGGTTCTGCCCCAGGGCCAAATGGGGTTCCATATAGATTATATAAAAGTGCACCAGATGTTTTGAAGTTTCTATGGAAACTAATGGCTATAGTGTGGAAGAAGGGGATTATTCCAAAGGAGTGGCGCAGAGCAGCTGGTGTTCTTATCCCAAAAGAAAAGGATTCTGTGGCTATTGATCAGTTGCTATTTGGTTCAGTACCGCATGCATTGTTGTGGAAGGCATTCAAATTTTTTAGGGTTCCAGAAGAGATTTCAAGGTTAGTTAAAGCCTATTTTGAAGACATACAGTTTTGCTTTAGTGTAGGGGAGTGTGTCACATCTTGGCAACGACTGGAAATAGGTATAATGGCAGGTTGTACAGTTTCACCGCTAGCATTTACGATGGCAATGGAGGTGATTATTAGGGCTTCTAAGTGGGTCGTAGGCGGGGAGAGGCTGCATGATGGCACCCGGCTCCCACGAGTTAGGGCGTTTATGGACGATATGACAACATTAACGACCACGGTGCCATGTACCCGGCGACTGCTAGGGAAGTTAAATGATAATCTTAGGCTGGCTAGGATGAAAGTTAAACCGAGCAAGTCTAGGAGTGTATCAATCGTTAAAGGGAAGTTGATACAAGAAAGGTTTATGATGGAGGGAGAAGTCATACCATCTATATTGGAAAAGTCAGTTAAGAGTTTAGGTAGGTGGTATACTGCAGCACTGAATGTTAAAGAGCAGGTGGAAGGGTTGAGGACAGAAATGGTGGAGGCCATTAATAGAATTGATAAGTCTTTTCTGCCAGGTAAATTAAAATTGTGGTGTCTGCAGTTTGGTTTGTTGCCTCGTCTAAGGTGGCCACTTACAGTTTATGATATTCCGATTTCTGAGGTTGAGAGGTTAGAAAGGGTTATGAACAAGGCTATAAGGACATGGTTGGGGGTGCCGCGTTGCCTTAGTAGTGTGGCATGGTGTGGGAGAGGGATGCTGGAACTGCCGTTGACGAGCTTGGTTGAGGAGTTCAAATGTGCTAAGGTAGGACGTGAAATGCAGTTGTTAGGGTCAAAAGACGGGCTGGTTAAAGCAACAGCACCAGTGACTAGGTCTGGGAGAAAGTGGAATGCTCGAGAAGCTACTCAAGCCGCAAGGAGGGCACTGGAGCACAGGGATGTTGTGGGGCAGGTGCAAAATGGGAGGGCAGGATTAGGTTTAGGTGATTCTTGGAAAGCATTCGGCAAGGCCACATCACCTGAGAAAAGGCGTATGGTTACAGGGTTTATTCGTGAGCAGGAGGAGGAAGCAAGGAGGGCAAAAGCAGCAGGGCAGAGTAAACAGGGGCAGTGGATGAGATGGGAAAGTGTAGAGAAGCGGAGAATCACCTGGCGAGAGTTATGGGGATTGGATACAGGCCGTATAAAGTTTCTTTTGGGAGCTACATATGATGTTCTGCCAACGCCACAAAACCTTGCTCAGTGGGTGGGTGAGGATCCAAGTTGTAAGCTATGTGCAGGAAGTGGCACGCTGAAGCACATTTTGTCGGCATGTAAGGTGAGTCTATCCCAGGGGCGCTACACATGGAGGCATAATCAGGTACTTAGATCTCTTGCAGGTGCACTTGATAAGAAACGGTTAGAAGTTAATAACATGCCCATGGTAGTTTGCAGTAGGGTAATCACGTTTGTGCGTGAGGGGCAGCATAGGGGAGAAACAGCACAGTGCTTGAAAACTGCTGGTAAGTGGGCTAATGCACGAGATTGGAAGTTATTAGTGGATGTAGGTAGTAAACTGCAGATCCCAGAGTGCATTCTGGTTACAACCTTGAGGCCGGATGTAGTGTTGTACTCTGAAAGTAAGCGGATAGTGTATTTTATAGAGCTGACTGTTCCGTTTGAAGACGAGGTAGATGGAGCTTATGAAAGGAAAAGGCTGAAGTATACAGACTTGGTGGCTGAGGTGAGAGAGCGTGGGTGGCAAGCGTATATTAGACCGATAGAGGTAGGTACTAGAGGCTTTGTTGCGAAGTCTGCCACAAGACTGCTGTCTGAATTTGGAATTAGAGGTCGTGTGCTGAGGACTGTAGTGAAGGAGTTGTCAGATGTAGCTGAAAGATCTAGTCAGTGGTTGTGGTTCAGAAGGGCTGAGGCTACGTGGGGAAGGGAGTGAGTTTGTGCTTCTACAGCAGGCTTGGAGGGGGGTGGGTCTGGGACGGCAGACTTCACTGTTGAGCCTTCTGGAGGTGTCGTGGGCCTAATTCGGCAAAACACTGACGAAGGAAGGTGCCTGCCTGATGACCCCTGAGAAGAGCTTGCACTGAAGTTGGTGTTTAGAGTTTGGATGAAGGGGATTGGTGTGGTCCTGCTGTTCTTGTAGTAATTTGTCTCATGAGTTTTTGTAGACGTCTGAGTACTTGGCAGTTGAGGCACGGACCATGAACATAGTTCGCTATGCTTCTGGATTCTTGTCGAGCCAGTATCAGATGGTAGTGGTTGCTGTGTTCTGCTCACGCAACTTATAATGTGATTTATTGTGTGTGATTGTGCTTAGGTAAGTGTGTTGTTGCCATAGTTAAAGGAAGTGAGCTTAGATTAAGGAGGGATTCTGTTAGTTCATAGGTTATTTTTCGGTAGGTCTGTTACTTGGCAGTTGAGGCAATGGACCATGAACATAGTGTTAGGCTGTGCTTCTGGATCCTTGTCGAGCCAGTATCAGATTGTGGTGGTTTTGGCTATTGCTGTTAGTTGAGTGAGTAGTAGATCCTGGCTGAGCCCTACGCATAACCCCAGCTGTTAGGTGCAGGATTTGTCAATTTCCTGTATTATATTACTTAATTTATTTCAACATTTATTCATTTATTTATGTATATATATTTATTTATTTATACATTTATATGTGCATTTATTTATTTATACTTATGTAATTTTTGGTCCTCCATACTTGATCTGTTGTAAACTGGCGTGATTGTGTACTGTAGGATAATTTGTTCATTTAGAAAAGATTTGGGTCTTTTAATGGTGTATATTAAATTGTAGGTCTAAATAAAAATGTAAACTGTGTGTTCTTACAGTATTAGGTGTAATCTGAAGGAGAAGAAGAGCTCCAATATGAGTATTTCTGCAGAACAGGACACACAGGAAGCTGAGAGGTGAGAGAATAATGTGATTGGGTATAAGTGAGTGTGTTCTCATACCATCGTGTTGGAGAGGTTGTGTAAGGGGCCGCCCCTGCCGTGGTCTTCCCACCACTAGAGGGAGGCCAGGCTCTAAGCCATGTGGTAATCAGCGCAATTAACAACAAGATAGTATAAGATATCTATGGGTGTCACTACCTTATAAGGGCTTCCTTCCGGTTCCTCGGGGGAGTCTTGAGTAGCCACAGCCACAGCCACAGCCACAAGGCTGTCTCTCTCCTTTTCTCTCTCTCTCTTCCTACTCTAGTCACAAAAAAAAACTTTCTATCGTTTCCAGCGACCAGAGGGGGAAACCTCTTCCCTTCTAACTTTGCTTACTTTTTCTCTCTAGCCCTTATTTGTCTTTTCTAATAGTTTTCAAATCATTATTCCAGTTTGGTTCATTTTTTTCGCTGCGTTTACTTTGCTCTCTCTCCCGTTGGCCGTGTTCACTGTGCCTCAGAGCCCATTCTCGTGGGTGTTTTTTTAACTTTTTCAAACCTCTTTCTGCCGCTTTGTGTCTTCATTCCTTTAATTTCGCCACAGTAAAGCAGTTCTTTCTACTCACACTTTAGTTTGTTTAATTATTCAGTGTTCTAAACCCTGCCCCCAGTGTTAAAACACCTACAGTCACCTAACACTCATAATCCTCCATAGTATTGTAGTCTACTCATTGGCCCTTCACACCAACGTTCTGGGCTCAAACTCAGCTCACTGCAACTCTCCTATATCTGCTTTTGAGTTCATCCGGGTGCTATATTCCACCAGGATATATAAAAATCAGAGACAGCTATCTGTATCTTCACTTCGGGGTAGCTGTCTCATTACAGGTTGTAGATGATGTCTAATACTGATTGTGTTTTAGACTGTTTCAGGGTAAGAGATCTGACTCACCTGAACCCAGTTGTGTGTCATTGAAGAGTGATGCATCAATAAACCCTCCATTAAACTTCAGAAAAGAGGACTGTACTCCTGAACCCAGCTGTGTGTCCATGAAGAGTGATGCATCAATAAACCCTCCATTAAACTTCAGAAAAGAGGACTGTACTCCTGAACCCAGCTGTGTGTCCATGAAGAGTGAGGCATCAATAAACCCTCCATTAAATTTCAGAAAGGAGGACTGTACTCCTGAACCCAGCTGTGTGTCCATGAAGAGTGATGCATCAAAAAACCCTCCATTAAATTTCAGAAAGGAGGACTGTACTCCTGAACCCAGTTGTGTGTCCATGAAGAGTGATGCATCAATAAACCCTCCATTAAACTTCAGAAAGGAGGACTGTTCTCCTGAACCCAGCTGTGTGTCCAGGAACAGTGACAGGTCAATAAACCCTCCATTAAACTTCAGAGAGGAAGACTGTTCTCTTGAACCCAGCTGTGTGTCCATGAAGAGTGACAGGTCAATAAACCCTCCATTAAACTTCAGAGAGGAAGACTGTTCTCCTGAACCCAGCTGTGTGTCCATGAAGAGTGACAGGTCAATAAACCCTCCATTAAACTTCAGAGAGGAGGACTGTTCTCCTGAACCCAGCTGTGTGTCCATGAAGAGTGACAGGTCAATAAACCCTCCATTAAACTTCAGAAAGGAGGACTGTTCTCCTGAACCCAGCTGTGTGTCCATGAAGAGTGATCAGTCAATAGACACACCACCAAACTTCAGAAAGGAGGACTGTTCTCCTGAACCCAGCTGTGTGTCCATGAAGAGTGATCGGTCAATGGACACACCACATAACTTCAGAAAGGAGGACTGTTCTCCTGAACCCAGCTGTGTGTCCATGAAGAGTGACAGGTCAATAGACCCTCCATTAAACTTCAGAAAGGAGGACTGTTCTCCTGAACCCAGCTGTGTGTCCATGAAGAGTGATCAGTCAATGGACCCTCCACCACTCTTCAGAAAGAATGACTGTTCTCCTGAACCCAGCTGTGTGTCCATGAAGAGTGATGCATCAATAAAGCCTCCATTAAACTTCAGAAAGGAGGACTGTTCTCCTAAACCCAGCTGTGTGTCCATGAAGAGTGACGAGTCAATAAACCCTCCATTAAACTTCAGAGAGGAAGACTGTTCTCTTGAACCCAGCTGTGTGTCCATGAAGAGTGACAGGTCAATAAACCCTCCATTAAACTTCAGAGAGGAAGACTGTTCTCCTGAACCCAGCTGTGTGTCCATGAAGAGTGACAGGTCAATAAACCCTCCATTAAACTTCAGAGAGGAGGACTGTTCTCCTGAACCCAGCTGTGTGTCCATGAAGAGTGACAGGTCAATAAACCCTCCATTAAACTTCAGAAAAGAGGACTGTACTCCTGAACCCAGCTGTGTGTCCATGAAGAGTGATCAGTCAATAGACACACCACCAAACTTCAGAAAGGAGGACTGTTCTCCTGAACCCAGCTGTGTGTCCATGAAGAGTGATCGGTCAATGGACACACCACATAACTTCAGAAAGGAGGACTGTTCTCCTGAACCCAGCTGTGTGTCCATGAAGAGTGACAGGTCAATAGACCCTCCATTAAACTTCAGAAAGGAGGACTGTTCTCCTGAACCCAGCTGTGTGTCCATGAAGAGTGATCAGTCAATGGACCCTCCACCACTCTTCAGAAAGAAGGACTGTTCTCCTGAACCCAGCTGTGTGTCCATGAAGAGTGATGCATCAATAAAGCCTCCATTAAACTTCAGAAAGGAGGACTGTTCTCCTAAACCCAGCTGTGTGTCCATGAAGAGTGACGAGTCAATAAACCCTCCATTAAATTTCAGGAAGGAGGACTGTTCTCCTAAACCCAGTTGTGTGTCCATGAAGAGTGACGGGTCAATAAACCCTCCATTGGACTTCAGGAAGGAGGACTGTACTCCTAAACCCAGCCGTGTGTCCATGAAGAGTGACGGGTCAATGGGGCCTCTATTAAACTTCAGAAAGGAGGAATTTTCTCCTGAACTGAGGTAAAGATAGTTCATAACACTTTACTGTTGGACACTGTTAAAAAGAATACATGAAATCTACATAAGCGCTTCATGACATCTGACACAAACATACATAAACATTTATAAATGCCTATTCTAGAAGACATCAGCTGTCATAAATGCTGCATTTATCAATTTTGATATCAAGCTGGCTGAACAACAAATGTCAGGTAACACAAATGTTTGGTTAGATTGTGACTTTTTCTAATTTGTGAAATGATGCATCAGGTGACTCTTGTGCTCTTATCCTGTTTTTTGGAATATTAGGGTGACGTAATGGTGATGGTTTGACACAGCTTACTGAATGAGGAAACTGATGAATCTGAAAAATGAGAATTTCAAAAAGATGATCTCAAGTAAATAATCTCAAATAATCTGAGTAAACACGGAGATGATAAACCACTGTGTACTAAATACAGTGAGTAAACATACAAGGCCTTACGCTATATTTTTGTGTAATTACAGAAGGATTTCACTTTTATTAATGTCACTGGTTTCCTGAAACAGATACAGCTCCTTATTCTGTATCTTTAAAGAACTCCAACTTAGACCTTCAACTGAACTCCTGACAAATCCTTCCCCAAAATCTAATCCTTGTCTGTAAGGTTAGGTCTTACTTCTCCCTAAACTGCCTTCTTATTTCTTTTGTAAAGAATAAGTAAAGTTTTACTGCTAACAGATTACAAAATCTAGATTATCACACACATAGAAAACAAATGTACTTTTTGTACATGTTTTCAAGTTAAAGTTAACTGCCCAACATCAGAGCCCAACCTCACCACTTGTGTAGCTGAATAGAAGTGAACTCCTGCTGCAAAGAAACAATAGTGTAAGGCCGTGTAACTTTATTCACACTACATATTACAGAGCAGTTTATCATGGCTGTGTTTCCTCAGATTATTTGAGATTATTTACTTGAGATCATATTTTTGAAGTTCTCACTTTGGTTCAGTTTTACCAGCATTACATCACCCTGATACACCTACAATGCTCAGCATGTACACTGTAAACTACTGAGAACTCTGTGATCTAACATTCATTATACTACTGTAAATTATGCTGTGGATTTAGCTGAATGTTTAAATGAATATGATGTAATATATGAGTGTATTTAATGTGTCACTTCCCACAATAATCTACCTATAAACAATGTTATATTTACCAACAGAGTCCAGCAGGAGGCAACAGACACCAACAATATGGAGTTCATAGTCAAGGTGCGTGTGTTTAACTGTAACTGGTATTAGAGCTATGTAAAAAATGAGAACATGTGAACAAATAAAACTTAAACAAATAAAAAAATAATTGTAATAATTGTTCTAAACAAAACTTTAAATTTAATGATAGAAAAACTATTCCCTAATAGCCCCTAATAATTCCCTAATATCCCTAATTTCCCCATTTTGCCAAAATAACCTTAATTAGAACATTTCTTTAAGGTTTGTTGCATTGGATGAAAGAATTACTCACTCCTGTTTGCATGGTTTATTTTATGCACAGCTCATAACAAATCAACACAAAAGTATTAAGATCTGGGAGTTGATTTACCCTTTCCTGAACTCTCTATATCTTTCTTTGAGACATTCCTTGGTGGGTTTACTGGAATGTTTTTGGTCATTGTACCTTCTGATCAGAGATGGAAAGTGTTGAATTACATTTACTTACGATATTGTAATTGAGTAGATTTTCTGAGTAATTTGTCATTTTAAAGTATTTTTAAAAATATTAAATTTTACTTTTACTCAAGTTCATTTTGACACAAGTAATCTACTTCGCTACATTGGAAAACTCCCCATTACTGAGTAAAAAATAAAATGCTGGGAAAAAAACAATTTTCTGAATAAAAAAATAAAATTGGCGCATATGCGCCGGCGCACGGATGCTCGCACATGGAATAACGAGGCAATAACTTCCTCATGCAATGCAAAAAGCTTTAATAGTTTTCTGAAAAACAGTGAAGGTTAATGGAGACGAAAAGTGTTTGTTATCCTGTATGTTAATTAATCGATTAACGTGTATAAATGCCTAAATTAATAGTATATAAAATTCTCTGAAATCTGTATGAAATGCGTCTGTCTGCGCGATGTTAACAGTCGATTGCGGCGAATATAACCTAAATACATTAGCTAATGATCATGGATTACATAGATCCCTTTTAGACATTAAACAACGCTAAACTAAACTGGAGACATATCAAACTGCCTAGGTTAGCTAACCAGTTATTTAGCTAGTTAATCTAGCTAACGGAGCTGCGCTACGTTACATGCTTAACCTGTGTCCACAAATTGGGTTTACCTTTTTCTTGGTGTCTTGGTCTTGGTGGTGAGAGAAATGCCTCATAATGTTCCCTGTGTTTATGTTCCGTTGATTTTATCACACATAGTTTGGGCTGAGTTTTCTTCTCCATGGTCGCGCAGCTAAACCGTCATTTTGTAGTTGGCGCCATGTTGTTTATGCCCATATTTGGGGTTCCGTGTCTAAGTGGTTTAAGTGAATGGGGAATTCGAATTGGCTTTTCAAAAACTGGCCTCTGTCACATTCTGTGGTAAATAAATATGTTCAGAACCATGTACGTTTTATTCTGTGTACATTTACCTCCTTAATATCACTGGATCCTCTGAATTACGAGATCGTTTAAGGGTAGTAATTAGAAAAATGCTAACTTTAAGCTAATGCTTAACTGACGTCACAGCACAGCGGCTGGAAATGACCCCGTACTGGATTCTGCATAACACCACTGAACTCTGGTCAGATCACGTTTTAGATTATTATGCTTCTTCACAGAGGATCATTAAAGCATTTAAACAGGTGAAAACTCTTTCAGTAATGTTGAGCAGTGTGATGTTGAACAGCTTGATGTTGAGCAGTGTGATGTTGAACAGCTTGATGTTGAGCAGCGTGATGTTGAGCAGTGTGATGTTGAACAGCTTGATGTTGAGCAGCGTGATGTTGAGCAGTGTGATGTTGAACAGCTTAATGTTGAGCAGCTTGATGTGGAGCAGTGTGATGTTGAGCAGTGTGATGTTGAGCAGTGTGATGTTGAGCAGCTTGATGTTGAGCAGTGTGATGTTGAACAGCTTAATGTTGAGCAGCTTGATGCTGAGCAGTGTGATGCTGAGCAGCTTAATGTTGAGCAGTGTGATGTTGAGCAGTGTGATGTTGAGCAGTGTGGTGTTGAGCAGTGTGATGTTGAGCAGTGTGATGTTGAGCAGTGTGATGTTGAACAGCTTAATGTTGAGCAGCTTGATGTGGAGCAGTGTGATGTTGAGCAGCGTGATGTTGAGCAGTGTGATGTTGAACAGCTTAATGTTGAGCAGCTTGATGCTGAGCAGTGTGATGCTGAGCAGCTTAATGTTGAGCAGTGTGATGTTGAGCAGTGTGATGTTGAGCAGTGTGGTGTTGAGCAGTGTGATGTTGAGCAGTGTGATGTTGAACAGCTTAATGTTGAGCAGCTTGATGTGGAGCAGTGTGATGTTGAGCAGTGTGATGTTGAGCAGCTTGATGTTGAGCCGTGTGATGTTGAACAGCTTAATGTTGAGCAGTGTGATGTTGAGCAGTGTGATGTTGAGCAGCTTGATGTGGAGCAGTGTGATGTTGAACAGTGTGATGTTGAGCAGCTTGATGTTGAGCAGTGTGATGTTGAGCAGTGTGATGTTGAGCAGTGTGGTGTTGAGCAGTGTGATGTTGAGCAGTGTGATGTTGAGCAGTGTGATGTTGAGCAGTGTGATGTTGAGCAGCGTGATGTTGAGCAGCGTGATGTTGAGCAGCGTGGTGTTGAGCAGTGTGATGTTGAGCAGTGTGATGTTGAGCAGTGTGGTGTTGAGCAGTGTGATGTTGAGCAGTGTGATGTTGAGCAGTGTGGTGTTGAGCAGTGTGATGTTGAGCAGTGTGGTGTTGAGCAGTGTGATGTTGAGCAGTGTGGTGTTGAGCAGTGTGATGTTGAGCAGTGTGGTGTTGAGCAGTGTAATGTTGAGCAGTGTAATGTTGAGCAGTGTGGTGTTGAGCAGTGTGATGTTGAGCAGTGTGATGTTGAGCAGTGTGGTGTTGAGCAGTGTGGTGTTGAGCAGTGTGATGTTGAGCAGTGTAGTCTGTGTTAGAGCTTTAAAAGGCAGATAATAAGAGAAAGAGGCTCTCAGTTCAGCAGCGTTTCCCTGCAGGTTTAATATTTCAACAGCCAATCAGGTTGCTGGTTTTGCGGAGCGCAGAGGAGAGTCAGTGTAGGGAAGCCCCCCTCCACATATATATATATATGTTCAACCTGCCCTGATGTACCTGATCAGCCAAAAACTATTTCATTTTCAAACTGTGTTTATTAATTTAGGATTGCAGGCCTACTGCAAGCTATAATGAACGAAAATTAATTTAGCTAACTAGTCTAACTAATCTAGAAGATGTTGTGGATAGCCAGAATTTAATACAAAACTTTATGTTTGTAGTTTAAAGCAGTTTCTTAACCCTGATCACAGCCATACAATTGTGTTTTCCACTGGATCCAACTAATCAGCTAATAAACAATCCTTTAATGAGTTTACCTGTTAAAATCCCTTAGCTCCCTATCGACCATAGATCAATCATTATGTATATCCAGCAGTGTATTAAACACATCATACCACCACAACAATATGCAGGAACAGGTTTGAGAAACACTGTGACTTCTATTCATTCGTAGTTCACAGTAAGACCATGTCCTGAGTAAATAGAGGGATTCCCACAAATCCAAATGTTTTTTTCTGCATTTTTTATTTACTGTAATTGTATGTTTTGAGCAACTATACAGCAATTTAGTCAATAGTGTGACAATGTTTAAGCAAGTTTGTAAAAAGCATAAAGAGAAGGATGTTGCAAAAGAAACGCTAGTTGATTTTTATATCTTTTGTGAATGTTGCAGAATTAATTTATTTTAATAGTTCAGGGATAGTTTTAGGGTTTGTTAGAATTTGTTCAAATCTCAAGTATTGTCGTGTAAGAATTACATGTGTAGGAATGTCCACAACATTTTAGTGTCAACAAAGGTAGACCTATTAGATTCTAAACATCTAATTGTAGTGTGTAAGTGGTTCACAGGTGGTTATTTTAGATTTCTTGTAAACCCGTCTTACAATGTAAGGGAGACTGAACCTCGATTGGGGTATTGGGATGACTTTAAGCGGGCGGCAGAAAATGTCCCTTATTTTTAAATCCAAAACTTCACAGGTATGGTTACTAGCAGTGGCTGGGGTGCCGCCCCCTTTAAAATTGTTCAGATAATAAAATGAATTAATTATGAACTGCAAAATATTTAGAAATATATTCAATCACACTGTGTGCTTAATAAACATGTTAGAATTTGTTAAAAGAATAAATACATATTTTTATTTAATTGCTCACATTGTGCACACTTCCTATGTGCAGGGCGCCGGTCTAATGAGAGTGTATGTAGGCACGTCAGCTTTTGGCAAGCAGGTGATCTGAGACTGATTTTTAGGGTTCAAGCACCGAAGGTGCGTAGAACCCTATTGTTTTTGCTAAATTTTTTCTTATTATTAGGGGTTCGAGCACGTAGTGCTAGAAACCCTATTGTAATTGTTCTGATTATTAGGGGTTCGAGCACGTAGTGCTAGAAACCCTATTGTAATTGTTCTGATTATTATTATTAGGGGTTCGAGCACGTAGTGCTAGAAACCCTATTGTAATTGTTCTGATTATTAGGGGTTCGAGCACGTAGTGCTAGAAACCCTATTGTAATTGTTCTGATTATTATTATTAGGGGTTCGAGCACGTAGTGCTAGAGACCCTATTGTAATTGTTCTGATTATTATTATTATTAGGGGTTCGAGCACGTAGTGCTAGAGACCCTATTGTAATTGTTCTGATTATTAGGGGTTCGAGCACGTAGTGCTAGAGACCCTATTGTAATTGTTCTGATTATTAGGGGTTCGAGCACGTAGTGCTAGAGACCCTATTGTAATTGTTCTGATTATTATTATTATTAGGGGTTCGAGCACGTAGTGCTAGAAACCCTATTGTAATTGTTCTGATTATTATTATTATTAGGGGTTCGAGCACGTAGTGCTAGAAACCCTATTGTAATTGTTCTGATTATTAGGGGTTCGAGCACGTAGTGCTAGAGACCCTATTGTAATTGTTCTGATTATTAGGGGTTCGAGCACGTAGTGCTAGAGACCCTATTGTAATTGTTCTGATTATTATTATTATTAGGGGTTCGAGCACGTAGTGCTAGAGACCCTATTGTAATTGTTCTGATTATTAGGGGTTCGAGCACGTAGTGCTAGAGACCCTATTGTAATTGTTCTGATTATTATTATTATTAGGGGTTCGAGCACGTAGTGCTAGAAACCCTATTGTAATTGTTCTGATTATTAAGGGTTCGAGCACGTAGTGCTAGAAACCCTATTGTAATGGTTCTGATTATTATTATTCTTATTCTTTTTCTGCCATAGAAGTGATTGGGCAGAAGAAACCGTAAGGCCTACAGGGCTGAGACTTGGTCATATGGTAGTACTTCTCACCGCTACTCAGATTCAAAAGATGAGCCCGATCGGCCTCAAGGGGGCGCTATGGCGAAGGTCAACGCGTTTGGCCTCGTAACTCCTACGCCCTGATAGCTAGAGCAAAAATTCTTGCATTATATGATTCCTTGGTTAATGGCAAATCAAAAAGGTCAAGATTTTTTACTATTTAGCATAATATGCAAAACCTACTTTTGAGAACTTTTCCTAGGGTCATTGACCAATCCTGTCATATTTGGTGTCAAACAACTCAGCAGAGTCCCAACCTCAATAATTATCGAAAAAATTGAGAAATTTTTAAACAATATGGCCGCCATATGCAAATTAATCTTACCGTGGCACACCCAAATTTACTCTAACAGCTGTAACTTTTGAATGCTTAAACCTACACTAATGCCACTTTACAACTTTGATGCCAACATGATTCTGAGGTAGCCCGTCAATCTGTGTAGACATACGCCCCCAGGGGGCGGAGCCAAAGCTAAAAATCTGTTTCTCAGGAACCGTACAAGCTATGAAGCTCTCCTTTGGCATGTATCATCTATGGCCTATGTCCTAATGTTTTACAGAAGGAAAATTTGATATGCAAATTTTTGCAATCGTTATTAGCCAATCAGATTCCAGCAAGCTTTTGACAGGCTAAACAATGACCAATCAGGACGATACTTATACCCTACATGTATCTCAGGGCCTTCTATCATCCATTAAAATTATTATTATTAGTGTTTTTGCTAAAATTTTTCTTATTATTATTATTCTTTTTCCTCAGAAAAAACAGTTGTGCAGCCTAAACTGTAAGTCCTAGAGACATGAAACTTGGTAGGTAGATGTAGGATCAGTGCATCTCGGCGGACAACAAAAATGGCACCAATTGGTCAAGTGTTGGCGCTATAAACAAGGAAATTCATTTTTTCACATTTTTCTCAATAACTCACAAACCATAAAACCTACATTCAAAATTCTTTTTTGATGGATTCCTTGGGTCAATACCTACAACTTTCCAATTTGGACCATGCACTTCCGTCTACTTAGATTTTTTGCTAATTTGCATAATATGCAAAACATACTTTCGCGAACTAGTCCTAGGAATTTTGACCAATCCTGGCATGTTTGGTATCAAAATACTCGATAGAGCATGGGCTTAAATATTCATCAAAAAAATGTTGAAATTTGTAAACAATATGGCCGCTATATGCAAATTAGTCCTTCCGGATATATGCCCCATTCACTTCAAAAGTTAAATTTGGAACACTGTTTCTCAGCAACCTTGCAACCTGAAAATTTGCATGCAGAATCTATCATACAGCCTCTAAAGGATGCTCAAAGGACAACTGAATCAATTAACATGGCTGAACACCATCAGCCAATCAGCATTCAGTAGACATTTTGCAAGCTGAATGTTGCCCAATCTGGATGACACTTGGCAGTTATGTTCAGGTGGAGACACTGTAGTGACCTGCAAAGTGCTGAAACAATCCGGCCACTGGGGGCGCTGTTCCAAAAAAACTAGTACATGTCAATCATACTGTACTATTTTGATATCTAATTGATGGAGAGATGATTAAGATTCATTAAAAACATTTGTGAAAATTTCACATACAATAGTGTCCAGGCATCAAGCAATCTGTGCGTCCTTGGAATTTCTAACCTAAATTGCTGTAACTCTGCAGTATTTGCTGTAATCTCACAATGTTAAAGACCTCTGTACAATATCACTCTGATGAAGCGCCATTTAATTCAGAACTAGATTTAGAATAACTTTGTAATTACATGTCATATCAGAACATGCACTTCTTTGTGCCTCTGCTCAACATTAATAACAGGTGAAAGACTTTTGATCATTTGTAAATGTGACAGAGTGTCTCCAATTATGTTAGACCTTCTTACACATCATCATCTTATGCTCTAGTAGGCACCATTGTGCCAGTTGGTGCTCGATGAAGTGCCATTTAATTCAGAACTAGATTTAGAATAACTTTGTGATTACATGTCATGTCAGTCAATGCACTTCTTGGTGTTAATTTAAACTTGTTTGGTCAAACATTTCAGCTTGTTTTGCAAAGGTTAAAAGGTCAATCTGAACACCACTTTGGGAACATTCTGGTTGAAGCCACCTGATCAATACCCATAACATATCCTACAAACTTAAATAGATTTGCATTTTTTTACATCCTGTGATTGGATAATTCCCAAATCGCCCCATTAGCTCAGCTACTGATGACTAAATAGAAAGTACAAAATAACATACATTTTCCAGTCCAAAGCTTCAGCTGGACAATACACCCTCCGTAATGTTAACACGAGACGCATCACTAATCCGAATTTCAGTTCCACAGTTTACCCTGAACCACCAGCAGCTTCAGTCTGCGGCTGACTGAGTAACTTTAGCTGTTTTTCTACCAAACAATGTGGACAATCTGGAGAGTTTTCACTTTGGAGACGCCGAACAGCAGAACAGCTAACCTACATGTAAGTTAATATTTGTAAATTCAGAGTCTGAGGGGTGAGCAGATTAACACCAGCAGTCTATTAGCATAGCTAGCATTAGCATTAGCACCCACAGCTGCATTCTGGTGTTGTAAAGGTATTAACTACAGACTGGATTAATCTAAAGTCATAATACACATATCCTACAAAACCACAGGGTCTACAAACACTAACCAGCACAAACACACCCATCTGTTTGTAAAGAAAAGTGATGAATTAAGTTCGGAAATAGAGTTAGCCTCGCTAGTTAGCCGTTAGCATTTCCATTAAAATCTGCAGTCTGTTAGCTCAGCTAGCGTCGGGCCGTCAGAAGCAATCCGGTGTTAAGAAGGTATAATAAAGTAACTTAAGAGAACTACAGCCATAATACACACTGAATACCAAACCACAGTCCCTACCCACTCTAACCAGCTCTGAGAAATTAATCTGTTATTAAAAAACAGTGATTAATTCAGCTCGGAAATACAGTTAGGGTCACCGGTTAGCCGTTAGCCATTGCACTATGTTACCTGTCAAAATAAAAGTCTCCTGCGCAACCAGTGCAAAAGATTAATCTAGAGCCTTGCATTTAATATTTAACATATTTAATATTTAACTTTTTTATATTTAATACAAAAAAGAAAACTATTGTGTGTTTGTATATAAAATGTGTCAAATACGTTACTTTGGAATGCATTTACATTAAATGTGTATACTCTTGGTCTGTGTGGTCTGTTTCAGCCTCATTATGTTACTTTAATCATAGTACTACTTATAAACAAAAATAGCCCTTTTATCTGTATTTATATTGGCAGTTTTATATTGGATTGGAGCTGAAAAAAGTAATATTTAGAATAAAAATGTAATTTCATAAAATCACTTCATAATCTTTGTTTATGTTTTTTGTATTAAGATTTGTTTTATTTGTTTGTTTTTAATTTGTTGGTTTGTTAATACGCTGTATAGTTACTGTCGGAGTTCTCTGGTGTTGCGCTGAAAAGAGTCCCCTGCTGATCTCTGCAGCTCCGCTGGGAGTTCAGTTCACTCCGCTGTAGCATTAGCTTAATGATAGCATTTTTCTCATTACGACTCTTAAATGATCTCGTAATTCAGAGGATCCAGTGCTGTTCAGGAGTAAAATGTACACAGAATAAAACGTATAGGGTTCTGAACATGTGATAGAGACGTGTTTTTGAAAACCCTATTCATTTTTCTCATAGGGAAAAAACGCTTAGACACGGAAGCTGTACGAGGACTACAAAACGACACATGACTTCAGTGGTCTATGTTTATTACGGTTAGCGAGAGAGATGCGGTGTGAATCAGCTGTGTAGCCTGGGGTCTGTGCGTGCGACTCGGGGGAACCGGTGTTCTGTCGAGTTATGCTACCCATCGATATGTGCTTCTTTTGGATGATTTCATGTTTTTATTGGAAACATTAAACAATCTGCTTCAATGTAAAAAAAAAAACCATGTAAATATCAGTTAAAGCAAAGAAAAAGTTAAAAAATAATAATGAAATGTAAACCTATAAAAATATGGTTTATAGTCACATATATGAAAAAAAAAATGGATCATAGAAACCTATGCCACTTGTTCTTGAAAACGTTTTATGGGGTGGTCTGAACAAATACTGCCTGAAAATTTAATTTATGATTTGTTGTACTTTTTTGCATCAAATAATTAAAAGTAACTATGTAACTTTTACTCAAAGTACATTTTAAATTGAGTACTTTTTTACTTTTTACTTGAGTAGATTTTTAGATGGGTACTTTTACTTTTACTTGAGTAGAATTTTAGCAAAGTAAAGGGACTTTTGCTTAATTACAATTTTCAGTACTTTTCCACCTCTGCTTCTGAAACAGTGAAGATTTGATGGTGGATCTATGATGGAGAGCTTGCCAAGCCCTGCTGCAGTAAAGCAGCCTCATCTTTCATCTAGTGGATTCAGCTTTGTATTAATCTCTGCACACTGTTCCAGAAGTCCTCATTTTGATCTAGGTGTTCTCTGGTATTCTTTAGTTTTGCCCTGATGCTCCATGATAATTAAACTTATGCTCTTTCTGATGGTAGATGCTGTGGGCGGAGCTACCTGTAGGTCCTGTGATGATTTAAGTGCTGGCCATGTTGATTTAAGTGTTCTTCACTTTTGATTTATGATTTCTAATTGATTTTAGATGTTTTAAAGCTCTTCCCAGACCCATCTACATCTACATCCTACTTTCTGAAGGATCAGATAGCTCTTTGGATCTGGCCAATCAATTTTCCAGTTAAGATCAACCTAAACTAAACTAATATCTAAGGTTTAAATAAGAAAGATTTTCCAACATGCTCTCTAACAGTAGTCTAATCATCTGCAGCGAATGCACTGCACCTCATTCTAATTTTACATATTGTAAGTAGTTTTAAATGTGAGGTTGTCTTAACATTTCTCTCACAATAAATTAATATTTTTATGCATTATATTTTACAACAAAATATTTAAAAGTTTTTATTCCCAAATTATTAAGAAAAGTGAATGTTCACTGAATTGCTAGTTATGTTTAGAGCAGCTTTGTTATTTTGGAACAGAAATAAACTGTTTTTATTCACCTCAGACAGTTTTATTTGTGATGTGATGTTTAGTTTAACTTGTGGTAAAGCTCATTCATACAGTATAATTAAACAACTTTAATTATTAAGTAATGTCTTACCATTTAAAATTTATGCTATTACACTTTATTTGGCGTACGAGCCACACCTTTACTCCTCCCACTCTCCAACCTATATAAACCGTCACTTCCTCTCTACCTGCGTGTCGAACAAACTCGCACGTGGCGTTGGCTCCCGCTACTTTCCTGATCCGCGATGGTCCTCCACCTGTATGTCCACTGTCTCCTGCCGCCGGCGTTCCCTTCTACCCTGGCTTCTCCACCGCCACTGCTCCCGGCTGCATTCCCTGGTGATGGCGTGTTTTCCCGGCTGCCGCGGCTGGCATCTCCTCAGCCTGATCTGGCCTCTCCCGCAAGGTCGCCTTCAGGATTCGGCGACTTTTTTCTCTCCCTCACCGTGGCCGGCGCCCACGTCGCTGCATCTCCCGGCATCACCGCCGCTGCTGCTGCCCCGCCCAGCGTCTGCGCTGTTTCACCGGACTTCTCTTCATCCGTGTCGGCGCTGCTTGCGCCCCTCCGGCAGGTCCCCGTATTGGTTCGTGTCTGTTTTTGGTTTACAGTTGGAACTTCGGTTCGGACTCCCGCGGCCAGTTTTCCCTGTTTCCCCCCCCCGCGGCGTTCCTCAGCCGCTCCTCAGCCGCTCCTCCTCTCTCTCTCTCCCCTCTCTCCTCTCTTCTCTCTCTCCTCTCTCTCTCTCATTACTCGTCATCTAACCCCTCCATCCAGCCCCTCCCTCCATCATCCAACTCCTCTGTCTCTCTCTCTCTCTCTCTCTCTCATTACTCATCATCCAACCCCTCCCTCCATCATCCAACCCCTCCCTCCATCATCCAACGCCTCTCTCTCTCTCTCTCTCTCTCTCCCTCTCATTACTCATCATCCCACCCCTCCCTTCATCCCACCCCTCCCTCCATCATCCAACCCCTACCTCCATCACCCAACCCCTACCTCGTCGTCCTGCTGCCATGTGGCTTCCTGTCTGGCTTCTGTCTCCCACAGCGTGCCTTACCAGCAGCTCCTGTCCCATCATCCCTGCCTTCCTCTTCATCCTCACCCCTTTCATCGCTATCCCTCGCCACCTTCACCCTCGCTTTATCATCTTACCATCATCGTTTTTGTCGCCATAATCATCGCCCTCATTGTCTTCGCCACCATCACTGCCATCTTAATCTTCATGGCCATCTTAATCACCGTCTTCATCACCATTGTCATCGCCACCATTTCTGCCTGCATCACTGCCTTCATCGCCATTGCCTCCATCATTGCCATCTTCATAACCATCTTGGCCATCTTCATCACCATCTTCATCGCCACCATCTCTGCCTGCATCGCTGCCATCACAGTCATTGCCTTTATCACCGCCATCATCATCAAGACCTTCTTCGTCACCACCGGCATCGTCGCCACCATCTCTGCCTTCATTAACGCACTAATTACCTTTAGTGCCATCTTCGTCGCCATCTACCGATCATCATCACCAGCTTTGCCTTCATCGTCTTTGTCTATGATCATCTTTGCCATGATCATCTACCTACTTTTCTACACTTCCCCGGGTCAAGTTGGACCGCCATGGGCACCCTGTCTACCTTACTTGGTTGCGCCTGTTATGCGACGTGGAGCAACAGCCTTTTCTTTGGGGCTTTAAACTTCACCACAAGCATCATTCCACAATTCGTTTGACACCATACTCCACTTCAACCGATTCTGACTCCCTGGACCTCATCCTCCATGCTGTCATTCCAGTACACTCCATTCAGATAGGCTGGCAACACCACAAAACACCTCACTCTTTCCCTAGACCTCCACTTGCCTTCATCATCTTGCCAGCATTTGTTCTTATCCGCTCTCCCTTTTACCCCTGCCTTAATTATCTCTCTGCCTTAATTTCCTCTGCCTCTATTCTTCCTCAACCATTACTACAATCTCCTCACCCTTTCCAACCACTACCTATTCTCCGTTCATCAGAGATGTCAACGAGAGCCTTGCGCTCTCAAGCAGCACCTACTTCACTTCTCATATCCTGTCTTACTGTATTATTTGCCCTGTGCAGGTTACATCTCCCCCTTTACTTCAACATCTTAAAACCATTTCGTCCCTTCTACTTATGTAAATCTGTTCTCACGATTGTCTGACAGATCTCACTATCCTAGATTAATTAACCTTACCCTCAAATCAGACACATAATTCACCAGCTCAAATCAGCGCAGCCCCTGGCTCTCCCAAGGACTACCTGACTATACGAGCCCTGTTAGAGGCTCGGGGTTATACTGGTTGAGTATTTGAAGTTATGGAGCAGTGCGATTCCGGTAAGAGAAGCGCGGAGAGAGAGAGAGTGCCACTTCACAATTTATTGTGGAAAGGGAAAGTTGCTGTTTACAGATGTTCAATTTGTATGTGGTTTGTAGACAAGTTACGCACACCAACTCAAATGCAGCAAGTCTAACTCCCTGGAAAATATGGTGGTCAGGCTGTAATTGCTGATTCACTCTATTGTGCTTAAACAGTGTCTAAATGGCCTAAATGGGCCTTTTGGAAAGCTCAGCTGAGCAAATTTTTTTCCAGGTAAAGAGTTCTGTGATTAGTCTAATGAGTAGGACAGGTGCGGTGAACACCTGATTTGCTTTCTGCACAAAAAATGCATTCAAAGAATTTCATGATTGCACTATTTCAAATTATTCTAATTCGTTGACCAGCACCTGTATATAAACTGTCACTTCCTCTCTACCTGTGTGTCGAACAAACTCGCACCCACCTCCTCCCCATCTTCCTCATTCATTCATTTTCCCCCTTTCTCATCCCGTATCTTTGTGTGGGGGGGGCTTCAGCTTTACGCTTTTCCAGCAAAGCTGCCCCGAACTCCTGCCCAATCATCTGAGTTCGCCCCCCTTCTCTTTTCCTTCTCTTTCAGTAAGGGCGTGGGGAAACAAATAACTTACTTCATGTGTAAGTAAAGTCAAGTAGTGTCAAACATGTTTTCTCTGGAACTCTTACTGTATCTGGTGTTTTATATCAAGTAATTGGTAAATATTATCGCATAATAATTTGAAATAATTATCATCATGATCGGTCCAATACAATAAAAAGTCTCAGCACTAACTAACAGGTCCTGGTTCTGAATTATATGTTTAATCAGGAGCTGGGGCAGAAAGTCATCTCTCTGGTAAAGAAGCAGCTGAAGAGGTTTGAGAAGATCCTGAAGAGTCTGGATTACCCAGCATGCTCTGGGAGAGAGGAGGAGAATGAGGAGGATGAGAGCGCTGTCAGAGAGGAAGCGCTGAAGATCACACTGGACGTCCTGAGGAACATGAACCAGATAGACCTCGCTAACACACTGCAGATCAGTAAGAGCTCAGGGTTATTTATAGGGCTGGAAGATACTGTAAAAAAATGTAATCATGATATTCTTTAAATATATTATAATTCTTTTGATTGTTTATTTCTTACATAACTAAAAAAATACAATTTCACTCAGATTTGCCAAAATAGTCATAAAACAGTCCCATTTAAAATATAAAAAATAATGTTTTAAGTCTTATTTTAAAGGTACAAAAACTGTGCACAATAAAATTTGCTTTTTATTGCATTTATATTGAATACAATGCAAATGTTAATGAAAAGAGTAAAATATGTAAATTATTGCCACACAAAAAGATCTTTACAGTTCCTTTACAGAATCACAAGCCTACTGAGATTCCCTCTATCAGCTTTTATATGTAATATTGTACAATTTCCATTATCCCTTTTTTAAATTTACATCATTAAAATAAATAAATACTAAATTAGAACAATTACAGAATTAACAGAATTAAAACAAGAGCGCAACATGAATCCTCACTAAAATCACCAAATTGATTCACTCTGGAAAGAGACTGCACCACAATGCACATTTTAATATAGCCTTTTAGCATGCTCATTGCAATTACTGAAATGTATTATTTTCCACTTTCACTTTCATTTCAGTTATGATTTCTTTTGTGAACAATCTTTAGTGATGGTACATGTTATCAATGCTACAATTTTAATAAACATATTTAAACATGTAGCAGTTTTAATAATTTCACTTTTTCTCTTGTATTAGAACTGGCTCCATCGTGTCACCAAAAGCTGAAATCTACTCTGAAGGAGAATTTTCAGAAACTCAATGAAGTAATCTCAAATCCTGGAACCTCCACCCTTCTGAATGAGATCTACACAGAGCTGTACATCACAGAGGGAGGGAGTGGAGAGGTCAATAATGAACATGAGGTCAGACAGATTGAAGCAGCATCCAGGAGACAAGCAACACAGGAGACACCCATCAAATGTAACGACCTCTTTAAAGACCAGTCCATCAAAACTGTGCTGACTAAAGGAGTTGCTGGAATTGGAAAAACAGTCTCTGTGCAGAAGTTCATTCTGGACTGGACTGAAGAAGAAGCCAATCGGGATGTTCTCTTCATATTTCCACTTCCTTTTAGAGAGCTGAATCTGATGAAATCTGAAACACTCAGTCTGGTGGATCTTATTAATAATTTTTTCAAAGACACAAAAGAATTAAAACCAGGAGACTATCATCGCTACAAAGTCATGTTCATCTTTGATGGTCTGGATGAATGTCGACTTCCTCTAGATTTCCAGAACAATAAGAGAGTATCTGATGTAACACAGTCAGCCTCAGTGGATGTTCTGCTGACAAACCTCATCCAGGGGAAGCTGCTTCCCTCTGCTCTCCTATGGATAACGACTCGACCAGCAGCAGCCAATCAGATTCCTCCTGACTGTATTGACCAGGTAACAGAGGTACGAGGGTTTAGTGACCCTCAGAAAGAGGAATACTTCAGTAAAAGGATCAGAGATCAGAGCCTTGCTGAAAGAATCATTACACACATGAAGTCCTCCAGAAGCCTCTACATCATGTGCCACATCCCAGTCTTCTGCTGGATCTCAGCCACTGTTCTAGAGAGGATGTTGGGTGAAGCAGAGGGAGGAGAGATCCCCAAGACTCTGACTCAAATGTTCACACACTTCCTTATCTTTCAGATCAAACACCGCAGCCAGAAGTACGAAAGAAAAAGTGAAGTTGATCTTGACCAGACTAGAGAGATTATTCTGGCTCTGGGAAAACTGGCTTTCCAACAGCTGGAGAAAGGAAACCTGATCTTCTATGAGGAAGACCTGAGAGAGTGCGGCATTGATGTCGGAGAAGTGACCGTGTACTCAGGAGTGTGCACCCAGATCTTCAGACAGGAGTTTGGGCTGCACCTTGGGAAGGTTTTCAGCTTTGTGCATTTGAGTGTTCAGGAATTTCTGGCTGCTTTATATGCATTTCTGTCCTTCATCTCCAACAACAGAAATGTGCTGCAACAGAAGCACAGTGGATTATTTGATTTCTCCAAAAAGGGAACAATGTCTGACTTCCTGAAGAGCGCAGTAAACAAGGCCTTACAGAGTGAGAACGGACACCTGGACCTTTTCCTCCGCTTCCTTCTGGGTCTCTCACTGGAGTCCAATCAGACTCTCTTACGAGGCCTTCTGACCCAGACAGAGAACATCTCTCACAGCAAAGAGGAAGTAGTGGAGCACATCAAGCAGAAGATCAGGGACAATCCCTCTCCAGAGAAAACTATCAGTCTGTTCCACTGTCTGAATGAACTGAATGATCATTCTCTACAGCAGGAAGTCCAAACATACCTGAACAGAGGAGGTTCCATGGGTCTCAGTGGAGTTAAGCTCTCTCCTGCTCAGTGGTCGGCTGTGGCATTTGTGTTGCTGAATTCAGAAGAGGTGCTGGATGAGTTTGACCTGAGGAAATATGGTGGGACAGAGGAATGTCTTCTGAGGTTGATGCCGGTAATCAAAGCATCCAGAAGAGCCTTGTGAGTATTTTCATTCCTTTTTACTGTTTTATACTGATTTACTGATGTTCTCCGTGTCATTATGTTATGGCAAATCACAGTTACTGTATGAATGTGCAAAAATTATATTTTTACTATAAGTTGTACAGTATGCTGCTTCTACGGTGCTGGTTGTGCTGACTCAAATGGTCTCTTCAGAACTATAATATAAAACTAAGTTCTTTAAAGTTGGTTCCAGATTAATCATTCTAAAATAAATTTAGCACTCAGTTATTCAGTGATGCTTACCTTATTAATTCACTAATCAGTGAATGAACAAGAGAACAAATATATTTACAGATAAAATTGATTAATTGTTGAATAGGGTAGATACATGGTTTTAATATGGGCATAACACTTGTGACATCATATTGATCAATAAGTGCATTAAATATATAACTTTGTAAATTTCGATTTACAGAAATTAAAAAACATGTTTGGTTGAGATTAAGGTTGGGAGTAAGTATTGCTGTTAAACAAAAGCAGAGTGGGAAACACAGTCTGTTGAAACTGGAAAGAGCTGCTCGAAACGGTCCGAGAAACCAGGACCAGAACTTTATAACATGTTCAGTTCAGTATTTATAATGAAACTAAGATTAGATGCAGATCAGACAGTATTCACGTGGCATGGACAAATTACTTTTTAATAATTCTAGCTCTGTAACTATTTTAGCTCATCTAACTATTTCTTTTGGTCATTCTTTTTCAAATGATTTATGGTTGTATTGTATTTAAAGTGAATGCAGTCTGAAGTAGGTCCTGCTGTGGACAGTGATCATAAAGTAGATGGTTCACTGTGTTATCTATACTAGATGTGTAATATGTATCAGTTGTTCACTGGATACATTTTTTGTTCAAAATTAATGTTGTATTGTTTTATTGCATTATATTTGAGTATTTATTTGATTGTTCATTCTGTCTTTTTTTTCTGACAGTCTTTTTAATTTGGACACTGTTGTTTTTATTCTCCCTCTGAATTTCAGCTACACTCAAACCGATATTCCCTTCAATTTAAACCCAAATTTACAAATGATAATAATGATTTCTTCTAAACTATGATGTTCTGTTTTAAGGCATAATTCCTTCCTTAAAATGTAAAGGTGTGTGTGTATAGGGGGAGACAGGGGGTTCATATATCAGTGTTAATATTTTTTTATTTCTCTTTATATTGTATTTATATTATATTGTTTTATATTGTAATCTCACACACAAACCCATACATTAAAGAAAAAGAGATAAGTGAAATAAGTGAATCACATTTTCCGTTTACCCCTTAAAATCAGTGGTATGGGATTACTTTGGATAGCCCCTAATTAACATTACTGTAAACAACAAATCAGTGAGTAATCCAGCTCAGAAAAACAGTTAGTGTTGTCGTGGCCTGCTGTTAGCTAATTCCTGGCAATTGCATCATCCATCCTCTGTCCAATACATGTGAAGTCAGCCACCGCTTCTTTTCAAGCTAATGCACATTACCGAGCAGCCAGTGCACTCGGAGGAAACCGCAGCGGCTCTGCTCTGGTACATCAGCTCACAGACTGTGCTGCGGACATCACCCTAGGAGTGATGTGGGGAGAAAGCAACATCTACCCACCAGAGGGCCAATTTTGCTCCCTCTGAACGCCAGCAGCTTGATGGCAAAGCTGCATGACTGGGGGTTCGAACCTGCTCATAGTGGCAGCGCTTTAGACCGCTGGACCACTCAGTGCCCTATCATCCTCTGTTGAGCTTCAGTTGGTGGACAGATGGTCTTAAGTTTCCTGCAAAATGTCTTGGTTAACTTGGGAATTCATTTATCCATTGATGACAGCAATATGTCCAGGCCCTGAGACAGCAAAGCAAAAAAACATGATGCCCCCTCCACCATGTTTCACAGTTGGTATAAGGTTTTGATGATTGTGTGCTGTGCCTTTTTTTCTCCACACATAGTGTTGTGTGTGTTTCTTCCAAACAACTCAATTTTGGTTTTGATGTCCAAAGTATATTTTGCCAGTAGTGCTGTGGAACATCCAGGTGCTCTTTTGCAAACTTCAAACGTGCAGCAATGTTTTGTTTTTGAGAGCAGTGGCTTCCTCCATGGTTTCCTCCCATGAACTCTATTCTTGTTTAATATTTTTCTTATTGTAGATTTAGCATGTGCCAGAGATTTCTGTAAGTCTTTAGCTGATACTCTAGGATTATTCCTCACCTCATTAATCATTCTGTGCTGTGCTCTTGCAGTCAGCTTTACAGGATGACCACGCCTAGGGGGTAGAAGCAACAGTGATTAAATTTTGTAGACTGTCTGTCTTACTGTGGACACATGAACATCAAGGCTTTTAAAGATACTTTTGTAACCCTTTCCAGCTTCATGCAAGTAAAAAATTATTGAATGTAGGTCTTCTGAGACACACATACTTTTCTGCCCTCACTGTGAATGTTAACGTGTTCATGTGTAACTGTTGTTAACAATAGGTATATTTACTAGATACATATTTATCTATATATTTATATTTAGTTAGTTTATTTCTTTCTTATTGTATATTTTCCACTTTTGTCTTTATGCGGCATACTTGGCGAGGAGCAAAGAAAAATTCCATTGTACGAGGAAACTTGTTTCTTTGTCAGGTCTTAGCCCTGTCTCGTGTCTCTGTGTGTCTTCCCCACGTGACCTGTGCTCCCCTGTGTCTCCCGTCTTAGTAGATTTCCACCTGTGTCTCATTTGTAGCTCCGCCCCTTCCCCAGGTGTTTCCAATTCTAGAGTGTTTCTTGTTTCCTTATATAGATCCCCTGTGCCACTTTGTCTCTGTCGGTCTTTGCACCTTCCCCTGTCGTTTGTCTCTCTGTGTTTCATAGCCTCTGTTCCTCGCGCCCTTAGTCTCTGTGTTTATCTATAGTTTTATGTTTCTAGTCTCTTGTTTATTTCAGTTAGTTCCTTGTAGATACCCCTGCTTAGTGTTTATTTTTCTAGTTTATTTCCATTGTATATATTCCCTGTTTATTCCCTGTTTATTCCCTGTATCTTTGTTTCGTGTTCCTCATTCAGTGTTTCTTTGTTATTTATTTATTAAATTATTTATATATCGCCCTACCTGCACTTGTGTCCGCCTCCTCGTCTCCCTGCCTGGGTCATTCGTGACAGAAAGACCGACCGAACATGGACACAGCAGGTTCTGCCTGGACTGGCACCAGAATGGCGATTCGTCGTGCTCCTTGCGGGACCCCGGCGCAGGACACCTCGAGGCCTCAAGGACGCCGCAGGCCTCGGGGTAGGCGCTCTAAGGGGTCCCGCCAGCCGGAAGAAGACCCCTTTTCCGGGGAGGATTTTCTTGGGGGGGCGCTAAGGGCTTGTGCGGTTAGCCTCGGTGCCTCCGTGTACCCGAGGCTAAAGGAGCGGGATCCGTGGGACTTTCTCGGGTGCGCTCCCAGTAGCTCCGAGGACGAAGAGGAGCTCTACCCTGCACCAGTCCGTGCTCCGTTACCGTTTCCCCCAGGGGCGGTGCTCTACCCGGCTCTCGGCCGCACAGCTCCAGAGGCCGTTCCGACTCCCGTCCGATCCCCTGCAGCCAAGGTGCGCTCCTCACCGGCGGTTCCAGAGCTAGCTTCCCCGGTGGCTAAGGCGTTAGCTTCCCCAGCGCCTCCAAAGCTAGCTCCTCCCGCGGCCAAGACACTCTCCTCTTCAGCGGCTAAGCCACGCTCCGTGACTGCTGTGAAACCGCGCCCCGAGATCCCCGCGGTAGCTGCCGAACCGTGCCCCGTGATTTCCGCGGTAGCAGCCGAGCCGCGCTACAGGAACTCCTGCCCAGCGAGCCAGCCGCGAGCAGAGACTTTCCCCGCGCTTGACTCAGCTGGAGAGAGTACTAATCCAGTCCGGGATTTTACGGCTACCGCACTCTCAAGCCCCACAGCTGCAGCGCCAGCACCTCAGGCTGAGGAGCTGGTTTTCATGGCGGCTGCAGAGCTGGATTCCGCCGCTGCGAACCAGCCTCTCTCTGGGACTATCTCCGCGGCAAATCAGCCGCGCTCTGGAACTCTCTCCGCGCCGGACTTTACCGGCGGCCCCGCGCTTTCTGCTTCTACAGTCTCTGCCGGCGAAGCTGCAGCTCCGGTCCGGGTTTTTATTTCAACCGCAGTCTCAAGCCCTGCTGCTGCTCCGCTGGATCTGCACACACCCAGCTCCGAAATTCTCTCGGCGGCCACGCCCATCTCCGAGGTGTCTTCGGCTGCTGAGCCACACCCCCGGACTCCTGCCGTGTCAGCAGAAGCTGCTCCAGCCTCCGTCTCTGCTGAAGCTGTTGAAGCCTCCGTGTCTGCTGAAGCTGCTCAAGCCTCCGTGTCTGCTGAAGCTGCTGAAGCCTCCGTGTCTGCTCCAGCTGTTCAAGCCTTCAAGTCTGCTCCAGCTGTTCAAGCCTTCAAGTCTGCTCCAGCTGTTCTAGTCTCAGTGTCTGCTCCAGCAGTTCCAGTCTCCGTGCCAGAGCCAGCTGCCCAAGTCTCCGTGCCAGAGCCAGCTGCCCAAGTCTCCGTGCCAGAACCAGCTGCCCAAGTCTCCGTGCCAGAGCCTGCTGCCCAAGTCTCCGTGCCAGAGCCAGCTGCCCAAGTCTCCGTGCCAGCACCAGCTCCCGCTGCCAGAGTCGCCGCGCCGCCAGCACCAGCTCCCGCTGCCAGAGTCGCCGCGCCGCCAGCACCAGCTCCCGCTGCCAGAGTCGCCGCGCCGCCAGCACCAGCTCCCGCTGCCAGAGTCGCCGCGCCGCCAGCACCAGCTCCCGCTGCCAGAGTCGCCGCGCCGCCAGCACCAGCTCCCGCTGCCAGAGTCGCCGCGCCGCCAGCACCAGCTCCCGCTGCCAGAGTCGCCGCGCCGCCAGCACCAGCTCCCGCTGCCAGAGTCCCTACCCCACCGGTTCCTGCTCCCAGAACTTTGTTTGGCCCCAGGTCCCACGTACCCAGGCAGGCACCGAGGTCCCCTGACTTTGTCCCCAGTACTGTGCCCAGGCTGGCTCCTTGGACTTCCCCTCAGACATTTGCCAGTCCTGGGCACCCACCCGTGTTTCTGGTCCCCATGTCTCTCCCTGTTTTGGTCCCTGTCTCTGTTTACGTCCCTGTACCCGTGTCTGTCTCTGTCTCTGTTCCCGTTCCAGTTACAGTGTTCGTTTCTGTCCCTGTTAATGTCCTCGTCCCTGTTCCCATGTCCAGTCCCGTCCAGTCTCCTGTTCAATCTCCGTCCCCTGTCCAGTGTCCTGTCCAGTCTCCGTCCACCGTCCAGTTCCCTGTCCAGTTCCCCGTCCAGTCTCCTGTCCAGTCTCCGTCCACCGTCCAGTTCCCTGTCCAGTCTCCATTCCCCATACAGTCTCCGTCTCCTGTCCAGTTCCCCGTCCAGTCTCCGTCTCCTGTTCAGTTCCCCGTTCAGTCTCCCGTCCAGTCTCTGTCCTCTGTCCTGTCTCCGTTTCAGTCCCCGGTTTCGTCTCTTGTTTTCCCCGGCCTCTCCCCGCCGCCAGCCCCCGGGGTTCGTTTTTACGCGCCTCGGGAGCTGCGCGTTTAGGGGGAGGCTTCTGTCAGGTCTTAGCCCTGTCTCGTGTCTCTGTGTGTCTTCCCCACGTGACCTGTGCTCCCCTGTGTCTCCCGTCTTAGTAGATTTCCACCTGTGTCTCATTTGTAGCTCCGCCCCTTCCCCAGGTGTTTCCAATTCTAGAGTGTTTCTTGTTTCCTTATATAGATCCCCTGTGCCACTTTGTCTCTGTCGGTCTTTGCACCTTCCCCTGTCGTTTGTCTCTCTGTGTTTCATAGCCTCTGTTCCTCGCGCCCTTAGTCTCTGTGTTTATCTATAGTTTTATGTTTCTAGTCTCTTGTTTATTTCAGTTAGTTCCTTGTAGATACCCCTGCTTAGTGTTTATTTTTCTAGTTTATTTCCATTGTATATATTCCCTGTTTATTCCCTGTTTATTCCCTGTATCTTTGTTTCGTGTTCCTCATTCAGTGTTACTTTGTTATTTATTTATTAAATTATTTATATATCGCCCTACCTGCACTTGTGTCCGCCTCCTCGTCTCCCTGCCTGGGTCATTCGTGACATTCTTACTGTGCACATGACAATAAACTATTTGAATCTTGAATTTATTGTTAAAACCTTAATGAAGAAACAGAAACGAGAACCATAATTATCTTACAATATACTTACTTCACCTCCTCTATAAGGTCTGTGTGTGTGTTTAAATGTCAGTGTTTCTAATGGATTTCTTTATAATTTCTCTTTCAGTCTGTATGACTGTAATCTGTCAGAGAAAAGCTGTGAAGTTCTGGCCTCTGCTCTCAGCTCAAACTCCAATTTAAGAGAACTGGACCTGAGTGGTAATGAACTGCAGGACTCAGGAGTGAAGCTGCTCTCTGCTGGACTGAAGAGTTCACACTGTAAACTGGAGACACTGGGGTAAGGTCATCGCATACACACAGACGCACAGTTTTTTCTTTGTGTTTAATAAATCTTTTTCTCTTTACATTGTTTGTTTAGCTTGTTTTCTTTTTATTGTCACTATGCTTTTGTAGGATCACTTTTTAAATAGTGGGTATGGGAAAGTAAATTTTACACTTTTATTTACAAATAAATAAGAAATTTAGTAAGGATGTTGTTTTATGCAACTGAAATGTCAAAACAAGCCTAGTATCTTATTAGCTGCATCCCATTTTGAAGGCAGCTGCCTAGGTTATCATTGTCTTCAAATGCAGCTCTCTCGTTCGGCAGCATTTTAACCGATTAGGAACCTTATGTGGCAGTGCTTCTGGGGCAGTCTTTGGAGTTTACTCTCTCAATTTAACCAATTACCTCAAGATAAATCTTAAAGCAGCGGCATCTTTTTTTCTTTCCTTTACACATTTGTGGAAAGTGTCTGCCGCTATGTACTTAACCCATATACCCAATAGTTCAGAAGTGACAGGACAATAAGATTAGTGACAATAAATAGACAACATGCAAAATGAATAATGTTAAGAGAGAAAACTTTATTAAATTATAAAACTTAATCATAATAGAAACTAATGCTGCCTCCAGCCAGTTCTTCTCCCCTTTTTAAGAACCTAATCCCCAGACCAGTAATCTTGTTCATTCCTGGATTACAAAATAATCTAAATCAGTAACAGCTCTTTATGGCAAAAATAATTTCCACAAACTATTTACATATTAAATCACTCAGTTACACGTAAATCTACAGTTATTCTGTCTAACAGGTAAATGTTTTACACTGTACAACTGCCTGATGCTGTTAGCGCACCAGCAAGGTTAGTTTAGCAGGCTACACAGGCAGTTATCTTAGCGCGCCAGCCACATTTGGTACCTGGAAGTCCGGCTAGCCTAACCAGTAAATTTGCTAACCCGCTAAGCTAACGGTAGCTAGGTAGAAAACAACTTAAGTCAAGTCAAGTAGTTTTATTGTCAATACTGGATATGTACAGGACATACAGAGAATTGAAATTACATTACTCTCCTTCCCAAATATTACAGCAAGTACAGATAACAGATAATAAAAGAGAATGGGAGACACTATGTGTACAATACAGCAGGGACACAAATACACATACATGAGACAGAAACAAGGTGCAGTAGTGGTGGGGGTGAAATATGATATATAAATAAAAATACAAAGAAATAAGATATATAAAATAAAAGAGTGGGAGGCGCTATATGTACAATACAACAAGAACACAATAGACATACATAAGACGGAAGACAACAGTGCAATATTGATGGTGATTGAGATGAAATGATAGTATAAATAGAACAGTGTAAAATTTACTAATTTAATAAACACATGCCACAGTGAGTCACAATCAAAGAAAATTAGTACTATATTTGTACAGATACTCCCCCGCAGTGCCCACTCCATCCGCCATGATTTTAGATCTGAGCGCTGGACCTCATGGGATTACCTTCACTGAAAAGGATGTGTCTTAGCTCAATTTGGGTAAAAAAAGGATGTTGCCTATGAAGGTAGCTCATGCTGCCTATCGAAAGGGGACAGTTATTTTCTCGGGAGCACACATATGCTGCCTGAAAGTGCTGCCCTGTTGGGCAGTTGCCTTTAGAAGGGAATCCAGGTATTTGCTTTGGTCCATTCTGAAGGCCGCTGCATAGGTAGTCATTGCCTTTAAAGACAGCTCTCTCGTTCGGCAGCATTGTAACTGATAAGTAACCCTATGCGGCAGTGCATTCGGGGCACCCTTTGGAGTCAGTATTTTGTAGAGCAGGGTTTCTCAACCAGGGGTCCGTAGGCTCATCCTCAGAGGAAGACAGTTGTCTGTAGTGAGCCCTTTAAATCATGGGTTTCAAACTCGCGGCCGCAAACTATTGAAGTCAAATGTTTGTGTTAGTGCGGAGCGCCCGCAAGAAAGACGCACTCTCTCCCCGTCCACCAGCACAGCGCATCCCATTCATTTAAACAGAGAGAGCCGCTGCACGAGCGCAGCCCCGCCCTCCGGCAAACCAGTTCAGCTGTGTGTGAGAGACACGCACACAGACACACATGAGCCTCTCATATACAGAACAGCTGCCATTCAGCCACGGAGGAGAAGCTGAAAACGGATTTATAGAACTATAGATCACAGTGAGGTTGATTAAAAAGCTTAAACTTATGATTGACTACACCTGTTGCTTCATTTGAATTAAAAAAACTCACGGATACGCCCACACACGCCGAGCCGAGTCATCAGGTGTTCTGTCGAGTTGTGCTCACCTGTCAAACCGTCCTACTCTTATTTTGTATATTTAAAGGTAAAAATAAAAAGGAAGCACAATATTAGAGCATGTTTCCAGTAAGAAGTTCATGTACTATATTTGGAAAGCCTAAATCTCACAGTTTCAGGCTAAAGTTACGGTTTCAAGAGTTTATTATACTCTGTTTTTTTTTTTGTATTATTATACATTTTTTATATACTCTATTTTATTATTGTTTATATATATATATATATATATATATATATATATAATAATATAGAAAAGGTTGAGAACCCCTGTTGTAGAGGACTGTATAGGTGTAGCTCAGAAGTAGTGATGTATGCCTTAGGTTGCCGGTTAGAACACACAGGACCTTTGGCTCAGTTAACTTGTCTTTACTGATGTCTTCGACAACACAACAGCACAGTCAAGAACCATAACTGCTGGCAGGTGCAGGTTACACACTAGTTGTGTGGGTGTAGGTATGTGTGGTCTATAACAGAATCAAACAGAAAACTAAAGTTCGAACGTGGCCATCACGACCTGGAAATACATTGATCACATGTCCGACCTGCCATAAGGCTCGAGGCATCTTTGGGTCTACCAGCAGGACAACAGCTCCGACTTTGATGTCTTCGATAGGTCTCTGCCACTTACTTCGGGTTTGGAGGCTGGGTAAGTAATGTCTGATGAAGGCAGACCAGAACTGATCAACAAGTATCTGTGAATGTCTCCATCTTCACCCCAGCACTGCTTCGCCCCAGCAGTTCTGATTGAGGGTACACTACCTGGGGTAGTGAACTGTCAGGCCGCCCCATGAGCAAATAGTTGGGAGTTACAGGATTGATATCAGATATGTCTGATGAAACATAGCCAAGGGGTTTGGCATTCAAAATGCCCTCAGTTTCAACAAGGACTGTTCTGAGCACTTCTTCGCTCACAGTTTGGGAGGCAATGCAGATGTAGAGGGCAGATTTGATGGAGCGGATTTCTCTTTCCCACACGCCCCCAAAGTGTGGTGCTGCAGGTGGGTTGAATCGAAAACTGACCTGTTGCTTTGCCAGTTGCTGCTGGAGATTTGGACATATATCGGGGAAGCCTTCTCGGAGTTCCCTTTTTCCGCCAGTGAAATTAGTTCCCCAATCTGAATAAATTTCAGCTGGCTTTCCCCGTCGGGCAATGAGCCTTCTTAAGGCCAATAAGAAGGAGTCTGTGTCAAGAGATGTCAACAAGTCAATATGGATTGACCTTGTAGTGAGGCACTTAAACACAATGCCCCACCGCTTCTCTTGGCGTTGTCCGATTTTGACTAGAAAGGGGCCGAAGCAATCCATACCAGAGGAATAGAAAGCAGGTTTGTATAATCTGAGGCGGGCAGGAGGTAGGTCCATTTGCTGAGAGGCAGGTTTTGCCATTCAGTGCAATTGATTTGATGTCGCCTGATGGCCTCGCGTCCTCATAATATCCATACAGTAAGGCGCAGTTCAGCAAACAATCTCTCTTTTCCTGGATGACAGAGGCGAGTGTCAACATCTTGAATGAGTAGTTTAGTGTATGAATGTTTAGGGTCAAGGACAAGTGGGTGAACAACAGCTGGGTCAAGGTGTTCTGTCAGCTTTCTGCGTCATACTATGGTGCAAGGCACGATAATCTGCTGGTGGAAGGGATTGGTTTGCCAGCCTTTAGTAAGTGGTATTCGTCTGGAAAGCCATCCACCTGCACCTGTCTGAAGATATGCTGCTCAGCCAGCCTGTATACCTCTGCTGAAGGAGAAGTCACTGCAGGGTCCCCTTGCCCAGCCATCCCCTGAAGCTCCTTATCCGTGACCTCTTCGAGTTGTTCCCAGGTATAACTCTTTGTAGTGTCTGGGATCAGTGGTACCAAGTTGGTTATAGCCATACCACAGACAGCTGATTGTTTCAGCTCTGTATCATCTTGCGGTGGCTCTGGGGCGTGTGAAGATGGGTAGGAAGGCCATTTATCTGGTGGTAGGTGGAGGAATTCTGGTCTCTGATTCCACCTATTTGCTCTTGCTAATTCTGTTAGTGTTTAGCCTCTGGTGATGTCATCAACTGGATTACTACCTGAATCTACATATCGCCAGGCATTAGGCTCTGTGAGATCTTGGATTTCAGCTATCCTGGTGCCAACAAATACCTTGAAGTGACATGATGCGGAGTGAAGCCATCTGAGGACGGTAGTTGAATCAGACCAAAGAGTGATTTCCTCCACTTTAAAGGTCAGTTCAGTCTGAAGCAGTTTTATCATCTGAGCACCGGTAAGTGCTGCACACAGCTCCAGTCAAGGGATAGATAGCTGCTTGGCAACACGTGATCTGGCCATACAGAAAGAGAGATGTATATGACCACAGGGATCCACTGATCGCAATAGGCCACAGAGCCATAAGGTCGCTCTGAAGCATCACAAAAGATGTGTACTTCCCTTATGACATCTGGCCGGTTCATTGTTGGTGCTGTGTAACATCTGGGCAATGTTACCTTCGGTAGGTGTTCCAATTCTCTTTCCCAGGTCAATGACTGCTGTAGCAAATCATCGGGTAGCTGTGGGTCATCCCAATCTCTGTGCTTATTCCACAAATGTTGTATTATGACCTTGGTTCTGGTTGTAAATGGGAGGATGAACCCGAGTGGGTCATACTGACTTGCTAGGACACGGTATATATTCCTCATTGTTGGTGTGCCGTAATCAGTGAGTCGATGCTTGAATCCCAAGGTGTCTGTGTTACAGTGCCAGCTCAGCCCTAGTGTTCACTCATGTGCCTCAACTTTTGTATGACAGCCAAAGATCCAGTTTCCCTGAGCGTGCTTCTGGTGGTAGATGGTTAATGACCTCATGTCTATTGCCAGCCCACTGGCAGA
This sequence comes from Astyanax mexicanus, assembly GCF_023375975.1. Taxonomy (NCBI): domain Eukaryota; kingdom Metazoa; phylum Chordata; class Actinopteri; order Characiformes; family Acestrorhamphidae; genus Astyanax; species Astyanax mexicanus. Next base: position 4,119,647 of record NC_064415.1, read on the forward strand.
TCTCAAATCCTCCTTGTTCCAGAAGCCGGCGTAGCTTGCTGACCAACTGTCGAGCCTCCTTTGTGACAGAAGGAGCAATTAAATACTACTGTTTTTCCCATCATGCTGAACCAGGTAATGAGTGATGAACCAGCTCTCCTTACTGGTAAGTGCAATGTCAGGTGTCACTTTGGCCACAATCCCAGAGGCCTCTAATTTCTCTATTTCTGTACTATAGCCTGCTGCTCTTTCTGGATCTTTTGCCAAGCGTTTCTCCAGACTCCTGGGGCTGGGCATTACTGCTTACTTTGATGCTTGGATGTGCGGCGTGTTCTTCCTCCTCAGTAGAGGTGTGGCATACCTGAGTACCCCATTCAAAATCACTTGCCTTGTCTTGGTTTCGAGTACCTTTAGAGCTTCCTGGTCTACCTTCGATCTTGTCACTTCCTTCTCGATCTTATAAGGCAATGTATCTACCTGCCACAATCGTTCCACATGCTTTTGTAGCTCCAATGCTTGTGGGCTAAGAGATGTAAAAAGGCATTGCTGAAGGGAAGATTGTGACTCAAGCATCCTGGCTGGCCCTTGAAGTGTCCATCCCAGTCTTGTTCGGATAGCAGCTGGCCCTCCTGGAAGACCCAAACGCACTGGTTCAACTGGGCTTAATGGGTAAGGGTGGTCAGCCCCAATTAGCAGCAAAGGTGACATCCTGCTAATGGATTGCAGAGGTAGGTCTCTAAGATGTTGGTACCTTTTCTTGAGGGTAGACACTGGAAATGAATGCTCGGCTAGTCCATGACATTGTGCAGTGAAAGCATAATCTATCTGAAAGGATTTCTTTGGTTGCATAATCAGAGAGACTTGGATAGAAACAGTTCTCAGACAAAGGTCTTCTGGGTTGCCTGTCACTCCAAGTTGTTGTGCTGCAGCTGTGAGGAGCATAATGCTGTCCGACCCATCATCTAAGACTGCATAAGTGTCTAATGTCTTGTCACCGTGTGTGTGTGTGTGTGTGTGAGAGAGAGGAGGAAAAGAAGGGTCTTTCTGTGAGTGTGTTCAGCCCAAGTGCTAGTTTTCGCTTGTTAGCTCATTAGCGTGTTGTTACTTTGGTGTGTTTGCGTACGAGAGCAACCATTGTAAGTTCCAGCAATAAAGCGACAACTGTAAACGCCTTTCTCGTCCATCCTTTCAACGAATCCAGCTGGACACTACAATATCTTCTTACTAAAGAACATTACAAAAACGTAACGCATAGTGACTTGGATGAGTAACTTTAATCTGATTACTGGATTGGAAATTGTAACATGTTAGATTACTTGTTACTAAGAAAATGGTCACTAAGTAATGCATTACTGACATCACTGATACTAATGGATGAAATCAATAAGTTAATCAATCAATTAATGAATAAATTATACTTAAAAAAAACGAAATATCTATACTTATTAAAGCTAGCAATATATTTTCTGTAAACAATGCACTTGTGTGTGTGATGTCTGCCTTGTGTTTCCTGTGTCTGTTTGATGTGTTGGTTTTGCACGTCCACAAAAATGTACACTCAGCTTCACTCACTGAATAATCTTATAATATTCTTACAGGAACTGTTCTACATAATAGAGGCACAATTTATGTTCTATACAGAAATTAGAAGCTCTCTTGGAATAAAGTATAATTATCCAAAAAATATGCTTACTACACATCTGCCATAATGTCTGTGTGCTTGTGTTTAATGTTAACACTTACAGTAATTAACATTAATAAAACTTACAGTATCATGGCATTATTACCTTGATAATGTCCTCAATAATGTTCGTATGTGTATCTGTGTTTAAATGGATTATCATTTCTTTCTCAGGCTGTATAAGTGTAATCTATCAGAGGAAAGCTGTGCAGTTCTGGCCTCAGCTCTCAGTTCAAACTCCTCAACTCTGAGAAAACTGAACCTGGATAATAATAAACTGCAGGATTCAGGAGTGAAGCTGCTCTCTGCTGGACTGGAGAATCCAGACTGTAAACTAGAGAAACTGAGGTAAGGTCATCATGTACACACACACACACACTGTAGAAAGTGAGAGAATTGAGACTATGATTTAATCTCTATCCCCTAAAACAGCAGTACAGTATTACTGTTAAAATTACAAAAGTACACAAGAGCATGAGATCCCCTTTGCTTTACAATCCAAACAAAACAAATATAGGTACAGGACCCTGATATGCTAATCTACATGTAATTTAATGTATACATGATATGCATTACAATAAACTACACTTATGCTACAGGAGTCTCATTTAGTAATGCCATAAAGATGGAACTTCCACTACCGATTACATCCAAGTTTATATGAACTCTAAGTAGGAATTTTCTAACTAAAATTCTAACCGTTTTCTGATTCTCTGTCCTTGAATCACATTTCTTTAAAGATGCTTTGCGGCAACTTGAGTTGTAAAAAGCGCTATATGAATAAATTAGATTTTATTTGTTTTGAATGTGCCCTTTGCACACTGCACATATTTACAAGTATTTAGATCATTTATACAATCCATAGGCAGTTCAAGAGGCTTCACCTACAGTAACTGTGAAGTGGCATCACCATATGAATCTGCTGTTTACACAAATATAGAATTGCAGGGTATCAGTTCTTTTGGTTTATTCTGCATTATAGGTGTAATACAAATGTCACGTATAAATGTGATGTGTACAGGATGAGATCAGTTGGTCTTTACTCTCTTAGTGTGAGAATATAAACTGTTCACTTGTCTGTTGTATTTTTTTCCTTCTCTCTGTAGGCTGTATGGCTGTGGTATTACAGAAGAAGGCTGTGCTGCTTTAGCTTCAGCTCTGAAATCAAACCCCTCACACCTGAGAGAACTGGATCTGAGATACAATAATCCAGGAGAGTCAGGACAGAAGCTGCTCTCTGATCTACAAAAGGATCCAGACTTTAAACTGGAGATACTATAGTGAGTTACTGAATTACATACACACACACACACACACACACACACACACACACTCGGGCCGTGTTGCTGAGCTACCATATCTTGTATCTGGAATTCCGACAAGCAGAAGAAACAAGATCAGACCGTAGTTTTAGTGACGTTTAGGGTGAAAACAGGCCTGTGTGAAGCAGAGTGGTTTATGGTGGATCACAGTTACTGGAAATGTTGTATCAGCTTCAGTCAAACCTGTTTAACGTTTAAACACAGGATGAACTTCACAGACTTTTCTCAATCCAGTGAGAATATCCTATTCTCTAAGACTCATTACTGTGACCCCTTAGTCTAATTAACAAACGGTATAATTTTAATACAGTTTTATCAGACACTTAATTTACTATATAGGAACAAAATAACCTTTTATGAATGGAATGTATTTAAAGTTAGTACCAGTAGTGTTTCATACACATTTCAGACAGTTTTTTTTTATGTGAGTAACAGATTAATTAGTTTAATACATTTAGTATTTCAAAATAAAATGACTCAGCACATCCCTACAGTGTTTGTGTGAGGTGTGAAGTGTTTGATATGGGAGTGTGTGCACAGTTTTGGTTTTATAGGTTTAAGCTGTAGCTTATTTGATGAAGCTTCCTTGTGCTTGGAGTTTTATTGATTATCCTTCTACTTGTAAGTCAGGCTGGCTTAAAGATACTTTTAGCTAGATTGTGTTAGAACTGTTTTGGTACTTTTGTTTTGAACTGTTGGAAGTAGATTAAGGTGTGGTTTTATGGTTCTAACCTCTAACATCAAAACTCTATGTACCTCTTGATCCTAGTCTCTACAAACTAGATATTTCAATGTAAACAATGAAGCACTGTTGTAAGTCGCACTGAGTAAGGGCATCTGCTAAATACTGTAAATGTAATATAAATGTAAGCTGTTCTGAAACACCTTGTGTGGAACTATGCTCAGTGTGTTTTAGTCAGACAGAGAATAAGAAAATTTGTGTTTTGTGTGTGTTCATGTCTGATAATTTTGTCCTGTTTTTTTTTTTTTTTGCAGCATGTCTTCATGGGACTGAGCTGCTTATACAGATATGGTTGTATATTGGTTTAGAAGGACAGAAATGCTCTTGGAGAAAGGCTAATTAAGCTCTGCTGCTTCCTGTTCAGTCATCCCTATGAGGTTTCTGGGGTTAATAAAATGCTTTCATCATATTTATGACACTAAAACAGTCAGTGCACAGCATGTCAGCACTTCTTCATTAGTACATCATACAGAACATCTTTGCCGTCTAAAAGTGTGTAAAAACTACATGACTCCTAAACATTTGTCACATTTATGATGGTTTGCTTTCCTAATTCTGTTTAACACTTAGTATGAGCTGTAACTACTTTTTAACAATCAAATAATGCTCTGCAAGCTTGAGAGTATACTTTGTCATGGCACAACCTAATTTTGTACTAAATGTCATGTAAATTTGATTACAATCAAATTTAAGGTATAACTTATATTATGTTTAATAATATGTTTTTTAGTGCAGATAATAGATTAATTACGGGATAACAAAAAGAAATGCTATTTCTTTTCTGATTAAAATCAAAGACAATGTATAGAGCTGGGCAATTAATCGATTTTATTGATTAATTCGAATTTACAGTTAAGGACAATGTGTTTTTTAAAAATCGATTTTCTCTGAGTTTTAATTTTCACCATCGACACTCCTCTGTAGGCTCCCGTACTTCAGACTGAGCTTAGCCCCGCCCCTCTCTCCCTCCCGCGCGCACCCCACACAACACACACACAACATGACGGCAGAGCTTGAGGTTCGGTTTTGCAGCGTTGGACGTGGACCAAACAGGTCCTCGCTGTAAGGTGTGTTTAAACCGAATGCTTCTAAACGAAGCAGCGCACAAATTTATCTCTACACCTTTAACAGAAGCAGCGGAGTGGGAAAAGTGCTGCTCCCAAAGGAATGAACGCAGCAGCAGCACACCATCCAAATAAAACAACTGTCCCTGACACATCTTCCACCCCTGTACCAGGTTCTGTATGTAGTACAGTTTATTATTTTTTTTCGTATTCATTTCGTATCTCATTTTATAGAACACTGGCACTTATTTAAAAGCTTTGTTTTGCAAATTAAGCCCAATGGGGGAAAAGTCTTTACTTAATAGCATATTAAATTGTACTTGTTTCCTCTTTTTTAAATTTTGATCAAAAAGGGCACACTTTTATTTCTTTCTAATTGTTTTTTGAGGGTGCATTGTGTCAGTACCTAAACTATGTTTAGCTTTCGAAAAGTTACTAGATGTTCTCACTGTTTACAATTGTTTTTTTTTGCTTGTTTCTGGTTGCATTTAACCACAAAGGGGGCATTTAAGTGAAAACTAAATAAATAAAAACTAGTTTTTAACCATTTCTTTATCATAAAATCAGATAAAAAAAAATCGAAGATATATCGCCATATCGCCCAGCTCGAACAATACATAACACATTTAATATAATAATATAATATTTTATATTCACACATACTATATATATATATATATATATATATATATATATATATATATATATATATATATATATATATATATATCACGTCAATGTTTGACTTGTGCCCTTAAATCAAATGCAACCTTTATATGTAAGCAACATGCAATTCATATACAAACATAAAATATTTTGTGGTGTTTGTGTGTAATTAATTTTTTATGTTTGCGTTACCTCTGAAGTAGTCGCGGAAATTCAGCTGATTTGAGACTTTTTTTTTTATGTTGAAATGCGCTTCCTGTAAAATTGTGAACTCCGAGTGGGGAAAGGTTGCAAATCGTTTTTGTGAAACAACCCACTGATTCTCAGATTCCAGAAGCAGTTTATAGAATGGATGATTGATTAAAATTGAGGGATCAATTTATGTTTCTAATCATTGTTTTGTGAATTGTTGCTTTTCTGACTCTTTAGAAATGTGTTAAGAGCAGGGAGAAAGGGTTAATGTATTATTATGTTCAGTCATATAATGCTGAACATCGTATCACAGCAGTTGTGTGTAAAACTCATTGGTGTTCCATGTTTTAAAATGGTGCATTATGGGTTCCACTGCTGTACAAATGTAAATAATTTCAGCTTTAGCCTGTATTAGGTTAGATTTGTGATTTTTTTCAAATAACAGTATTAGCATCAGTTAGTGTTCTTAGCTTTATTTCTATAGGATTGTATATAAAACTGTTAACTCTGATAATATACGATGATAACAGAGGCTTGTATATAATTTGTCTTTGTAATCACAGTTATTTCTACTATTACAGCTTGGGTGGTGGATGTTTGTCTTTTTAAACTAAACCAAACCACCAAGGTAAATCAAGTTCTGCAGAGTTACTAAGAGTTTATTCAGTCATTCATATTCATTTATGTTCTTTTATGTATAAAATGTCATGTATTAGAGGAAATGCCAACATATATTTTACTTAGAATATGTTCTTATGTGTGCTATATAAATTGTTGAATAAATTCTAATGTTTATTCAACTGTTGTCTTTTTATTTTATTATCTGCATGCGCGTAACACTAATGGTGCTTTAACATCTTGTTTGGTCCAAGCAAAAAATGCTGGTATAAGACTTGCTGTGAATCACGAATCGAACCTAAAGGACCAAAACTTGGTCCTACTAAAAGAGGTCATCTCGCTCCAGATTGGCTGGACCATAATATGGTACATTTATAGTGTGAAAACACTTGTTTTGAAGTGTTTTGATTCAGGCTTCTGGACCAGTTATAGGAAGATGTGGCACGATATCATCAAAAATTTGACAATATTTTAATCCTTATTTATAAACAGAAATAAAAGGAATCTGAGGAGAATCTGGTACTCATGTTTTGGGACATGCCTGGACTAAGACGGTTTCGGATTCTGACAGGGAAGCAGAATTTAGCACAACACCTGAAAAAGCCACTAACTAAACTACCGTCAGAAGTGCGATATTCTACAAACCAATCAATATGAAGTATAGGGAGACTTCGCCAACATCAGTGATGAAGACGGACGTAACAAAGTTCTTTAGTGCATTTACTAAACTGCAGTGTGAAACCGAAACTAACCGGATCAAAGAAAGAATACATTATAATAAACACATGAACCTTGGTTTGGACTCTGGTAGGTTAGAGAGGAATCTGCCTAAACAAGTCATGTGACTTCATACCTCATGTTACTCACCTGTTTACAGGTGTATAATCTGTTCTGTGCTAATCCTGGGCTCGGGGAGAGTAACTCAAATGAGCTGAAGTGAGATCCTGCTGTTCAGCAGCTGGAGTAGCTGAACTAGTAACAGATCATTATCAGAACAGCTCTAATCTTCTTATTAGAGTGAAAATAGAACCTCTTTGATTTGTATAGTGTGGAGTGTAGTAAGGAGTCTTGTCTGTTAGAAACTGAAATTATTCACCCATGATATTTTAGTTCCAGAAGATTTATAATTTCGGTAACACTTTATTTTAAGGAACACAAATTAGGCGCTTATTAATGTCTTATTATTTGCTTAATTAAGCCAAAATTAGACATTTATAAAGGATTTATTCACTACTTATTAGGCTTTATTCTGTGTAAGTGTTATTGGTGCTTAATTAGTGGTCTGTTATGTGGAAATGATTAATAATGGCTGTATTAGTTCTTATAGTTCAGAATAAACGGCTTGTATTCTTGGGAATAATTTGATATATCTTAATAATTTTATATATTTAGGAATAATTTAGAATATTTAGGAATTATTTGGTATATTTGTTTACTTTCTGGTGTTATGTAACTAATATCCCTTACGAAACAATAATAAATGGCAATATATTGGAAAATATAGTGCAATATATTAAATAATAAGTTACATCAATAAAAAGGACATCTATTGTTTAATATATGACAATTTATGCATGGACCATTTATTTCTATATATTGGTAAATATAAAAACATACCGCAATAAAGACAAAATCTCTAAACTGCTAAACTGCAATATTTTTTTAGACCAAATGCTTTTTTTGTATTTATTAGTGTCTTTCTTAGTTAAGCATTTCACAAAAGAGACAAAAGTGTACCATGCTTTAAAATACATCCTGAATGTGCCAATAAAGGTCCACAGTTACAGACCCAATAAACAAAATACATTTACATTTCCATCATCTACAATTACTTAAATAAAGCAGTCATATTTTTGCGTATTTTGCATATTAAAAATTTGAATGTAACAAAGATTGACAAGTTATTACATGTATTTATTTTTTTTGCCCAAATGCTACATACATTACACAGACCTAGACCAAAATCTTATATTTAGGTGTATTACACTTATACAGTCTATTAATTTTACTTTGTGATTTTATCATTAATTTTGTGTATAAGGGCATACGAATATTATTATATTATATTATATTATATTAGATTAGATTAGATTAGATTAGATTAGATTAGATTAGATTTTATTATATTGCTAATAATGTATTACATTTTTTAAATCATTTTAAATAATTGCAAGAAAAAAAAGCATTAGCTATGGTCAGTGTGAGTGAATCACCACATACAACAGTTCCTGTAAATGTGCTGTGTCTCAGTTGTAACCTGCTGAAAATACCCTCCCTCTCCTTAAATCATAATTGTTACATTTTCAGTTTGAAAATTAAGCAAAAATGTACCTGTGGTTTTCAGACAAGCCAAATTTGACAGGATAACCGCGAACCTGGCAACTCTGGGGGAAAAGCGTTCTGTGATTGGACTGCAAGAGCAGAAGATTTAGACAAACAAGTATCAGCAGTTACAGCGCGATAGGGCGGGACTAAGCTTTGGATGATGTTCGGAAAAAAGACGCTAAAATTGGCTCTCAGTTTGAATGAACTGAATGAATATACAGGTTATGGTTTGCCCTTGTTTCTTGGACGGAGGGACCAATGCAGTGAGCACTGTGTCAACCAGCTGGATACCTGACTCTGACCCAAAGAAACCTCCACGCAGTCCTTCTACAGTTATCAGGCAAGGTGAGTCCTTAATTTAAACAGTAGCTCATCATAACACAGTTTAAAGAATCCACATGCTGATAATAAGGCTAAGTTTTTTTTTTAGCAGTTTAAAAATTATAATAATAATAATAATAATACATTTTATTTAAAGGCGCCTTTCAGGACTCTCAAGGTCACCGTACATAATACAATGAAAACAAAGCAGAAAACATATACAAACATCATTAAAACAACAGTAAAAATAGGGAAGCAATTTAAAAATATCATAAAATGAGGGAGCAGACTAAAGATTGTATGCTATCTTAAACAGGTGCGTTTTGAGGCGTGATTTGAAAATGTGGAGAGAGTCAATATTACGGATGTCTGATGGGAGAGAGTTCCAAAGACGGGGGGCAGACCGGCTGAAAGCTCTTAACCCCATGGTGGTCAATCGGGCTGGGAAAACAGTGAGACTAACAGATGAGGAAGATCTGAGAGTGCGACTAGGTCTGTTTATGTGAAGGAGGTCGGTGAGATATGGAGGGGCGAGATGATGGATAGCCTTAAATGTGAGAAGTATAAGTTTATAGTCAATACGGGATTTAACTGGGAGCCAGTGGAGCTGCTGTAAAACGGGACTGATGTGGTGAAAGGATGGGGTTCTAGAGATGACACGGGCAGCAGCATTCTGCACCAGTTGTAGCTTATGAAGGGACTTGAGGGGGAGACCAAACAGAAGAGAATTACAATAGTCCAGGCGGGAAGTGACCAGAGAGTGAACCAAAATGGAAGTATTGTCCGAAGTGAGAGAGGAACGGAGGCGGTTTATATGACGGAGATAAAAGTATGCCGACCGAGTGATGTTATTTATATGGGTTTGAAAAGACAAAGTACTATCAAGGACGACACCAAGACTTTTTACCTGGGGGGAGGGAGAAACCAAAACATTATCAATGGGGATGGAAAAACTATTTGCTTTTGCAAGAACAGATTTTGAACCAATGAGGAGAACCTCTGATTTATCACTGTTCAGTTTGAGAAAATTAGAGGAGAACCAAGACTTGACTTGTCACAGTCACATGAACTAAATGACTTCCGGTTGAGTGAACGCTGGCGCGTGTAGCTGCCGCTGCTCTCTGGACTGTTTTTATTTTTATTTTATTTTATGTTTCTCTATGAGTTTGGTGTTTTTAGAGATCTGGCTAGTGGTAATGCCTGGTCTCCCAACTAGTCTTCTACCAGAACAAGTACACTGTGTGTTTTGACGGGATTACCTGAACGTGAACCGCTCTGCTCCCTGACGCTGCCTGCTGCCACCTTCATCATGTGGAATAATGACCTGGTTGTAAGAGTTGTCCTTGTCTGGGCTGTAATGTCTATAGTGTTTCGATCAGCGGCAACCCTACACCAGTATTCGGCTGCTGAACTTCTTAAGCTGCGGTTCCATCTGCCCCATATGCCACCGGTACTCCACACTCTCCCAGACATTGTGCGGCCCTTTCAACGCAGATACATCCACCGCGGGTCCAGATGGAATTTCCACCTTGACGACGTGACAGCTATAAACACCATCTGGTCTAAAACTCGCCGACCTCGGAGAAACTCTGGTAGGAAAGCAGATCATGCCGTCCTAGCTAGGATAGCTAGGTCGGCTAACTCCATTGCATCTACGGACTATAGCCAAGTTAATGTCGGGCTTTTCAATACTCGGTCTCTCACGGGTAAAAGCCTCCTCCTCCGGCACATCCTCCTCGACCGTAAGTTTAAATTTTCTTTGTCTCACAGAGACTTGGCAACAACCTGGCGACTTCTCCCAGCTGAACGAGCTAACACCGGCCGGGTTTGTTTACATCTGTCAGCCGCGTGTTACTGGTCGTGGAGGAGGTCTCGCGATACTATACCGCGAACAGCTAAAAGCCTCCACTCTTACTTTGCCTGTTTACCATACGTTTGAAGTAGTAGCCATACAGTTACATGGCCCAAAACCCACTGTTATAGCTACTATTTACCGTGCTCCTAAGCCCAATTCGGATTTTATAAATGACTTCTCAGCATTTCTGACATTCCTCTGTTCACGTTTTCCTAATATTATTCTGCTCGGTGATTTTAACATACATATGGACAATATGCATCACTCCACTACTAAGGATTTCTCATCTTGCTTGGACAGTTTTGGATTACATCAACATATCAATTTCCCAACACATTCTAAAGGACATACCCTGGATTTAGTTTGCTGTTCAGGTGTAACTCCTCACAACTGTACAGCCACAAGTCTTCCTGTTTCTGATCATTTGTTAATCTCATTCAGTATCAATATTACTCTGTCTAAAAGTAGAGTATCACGTGACATCACATATCGTAATATAAAAAATTTGGACATAACTTCTTTTGTATCAGGTATTGACAATCTTCCTAACATTTGCCCTTCAGCCACTACTGACGATTTGGTTTATCATTATAATACTGGGCTTCATTCTCTCCTGGACTCTCTGGCTCCATTAAAAACTCGGACTGTGTATTTCAATTATTCAGCCCCTTGGTTCACATCTCACTTACGTCAGCTCAAAGCTTCAGGACGCCAGCTGGAGCGTCTCTTCAGGAAAACTGGCCTCACAATACACAAAGATTTATATCATAATCATCTTCTTCTCTATAAAGATAATCTTCAAAAAGCCAAATCCCAGTATTATTCCAAATTAATTAGAGCTGGTGATGGAAACACATGGGCCCTGTTCTCTCTGGTCACCACCACTCTTCGCCCACCAGATTCTTTACCTTCACATTTTTACTCTGTTGACCACTGCAACTTATTAATGTCATTTTTCAACACTAAAATAGATATGATTCATCAGCAACTGCTTCCTGTTACTTCCTCTACCTTATCATCTCCAGCATTGCCCCATCTTATTCGTCCATTTACTACTTTTCTCCTTCCCACTGCCTCCGATATATCAAAATTTATTCATAAATCTAAACCTTCCACTTCTCAACTTGACCCTCTCCCAACAACTCTGGTTAAAGCTTGTCTTTCTTCTATTTTGCCTATGATAACTGCCATTATTCACTCTTCCCTCACCTCTGGATCTGTCCCTTTGTCATTAAAGTCAGCTGCAGTAACCCCTATCTTAAAGAAACCTGGTCTTGATCCTAACAATTTTAACAACCTTCGTCCCATCTCTAATCTGCCTTTTCTTTCCAAAATCCTAGAGAAGACAGTTGCTACCCAGGTTCACTCCCACCTCTCAAATAACTACCTCTATGAGCAGTTTCAATCTGGTTTCCGTCCCCATCATAGTACAGAAACGGCTCTCCTCAAAATAACTAACGACCTTTTGACTGCAGCTGACTCAGGTCTCTTATCCATACTCATCCTCCTTGATCTAAGTGCAGCATTCGACACCATTTCTCATTCTGTCCTCCTTCAAAGACTATCAGCCATTGGTTTTTCCTGTACACCTATGGCCTGGTTTAGCTCATATCTCTCTGAACGCACTCAGTTTATCCAACTAAAAACTTTCACGTCTAAGCCATCTCCCCTCACTTCTGGTGTTCCCCAAGGTTCCGTCCTTGGTCCTATTCTTTTCATCATTTACCTTCTTCCTTTGGGTCACATCTTTCACAAATATAATATTCAGTTTCACTGTTATGCGGACGACACCCAGCTGTACATTTCTAGCAAACCCACTTCCAACCTTCCTCCCCCTTCCCTTTGTGATTGCCTACAGGAAGTCAAAAATTATAGTGAGGTGTACATTCTTGCTAAACTGCTTAGTCAACACAATTTAAATTATGAGTTATAACTTGCTACCTTAGCTATAGTTTAACTAGCTAACCTAGCTTTAAGTTAACTAGCTACTTTATCTTTAGTTTAACTAGCCAACCTAGCTACCAGCTAACCTAGATTTAAGTTAACTAGCTACCATTGCTTTAATTTAACTAGCCAGCCTAGCTTTAATATAACTAGATAACTTACCTTTATTTTAACCAACCAGCCTAGCTTTAATTTAACTAGCTAGCTTAGGTTTATTTGAACTAGCCAGCCTAACTTTAATTTAACTAGCTAGCTTAGCTTTATTTTAACTAAACTAACTTTAATTTAAATAGCTAGCCTAGCTTTAATTTAACTAGCTAATCTAACGTTAATTTAACTATCTAACCAAGCTTTAATTTAACTAGCTAACCTAGCTTTAATTTAACTATCTAGTCTAGCTTTAATTTAACTAACTACCCAAGCTTTAATTTAACTAACTAACCAAGCTTTAATTTAACTAGCTAACCTAACTTTAATTTAACTAGCTAACCTAACTTCATTTAACTAGCCAACCTAACGTTAATTTAACTAGCTAACCAAGCTTTAATTTACCTGGCTAACCTAACTTTAAGTTAACTAGCTAAACTAACTTTAATTTAACTATCTAGCCTAGCTTTAATTTAACTAGCTAACCTAAACTATCTAACCAAGCTTTAATTTACCTGGCTAACCTAACTTTAAGTTAACTAGCTAACCTAACTTTAATTTAACTATCTAGCCTAGCTTTAATTTAACTAGCTAACCTAACGTTAATTTAACTATCTAACCAAGCTTTAATTTAACTGGCTAACCTAACTTTAATTTAACTAACTAACCAAGCTTTAATTTAACTAGCTAACCTAACTTCATTTAAGTAGCTAATCTAACTTTAATTTAACTAGCTAGCTTAGCTTTAAGTTAACTAGCTACCTTTGCTTTAATTGAACTAGCTAACCTAGCTTTAAGTTATAATTTATAGCTAGCTAACCTAGCATTCATTTATAAGTTATAATTAGCTAACCTATCTTTAATTTGTTATAACTAGTTAACCTATCTTTAATTTGGGATTTATTACTAGCTAACCTAGCTTTAATTTATGTTATAACTAGTTAACCTATCTTTCATGTTGGATTTATTACTAGCTAAATGAGCTTTAAGATATGTTTTAATTAGCTAATCTAGCTATCTCACTTTATCCCATGAAATAGCTATGCTAATTTATTTTGTATTAAGGATTTAGCTGTACATTATTAAACTACCACAGTTTACCTTTAAATTAAGCATGTCACGAGTGGGTTCCGAATACTGAAACTTGTTTTTAATCTAAGAGTATTCAGACCCACTTGTAACTAAGTAGCATTGTGTTGCTGGTGGTCATTGTTTGTTTATTTCTCATTTTCTTCCTTTGTTATAAGATGAAACTGGGGAAGGAAGGCTTCACCACTGTCTCAGACTGTTGTTGGAAGACTGCAAAAGCACAAGCTACAGCCAGTGGGACGGCACGAGTGCTACTGATGGAACTCTTTAATGTTGATGTTTTTCTGAATTTTAAGCATACCTTTATCTGTTTTTGTATTATACATAGTATATGGTGGTATATATTCTTGAATTTATAGTGAAGTGTATTGTTAAATATATAATAAAATAAATTGTGATATGTGTGGTAATAGATGGTATGTGTATTATTGATAGTAATATATTAAATATATATTCTTGAATACATAGTGAAGTGTATTGTCCAAAATATAAAGTACAATATATAGTACATTGCAAAATATGTGGTAATAAATGGTACATAATAATTGATAAGTCATGTTCATATGTTGCCATTGCTGTTACAGTTGCCATTTTAGCTATATTGGTATCTGCACATTCGGCCAGTCAGTCAGTCAATCTACATTTTAAATTTAACAGTTGAGAGTCTTAAACCAATAGAAAATAAAACTGCTTGAATTCAATAGAGAATAAATGTGTTAAAATCTGTTATTTCATTAGTCTGTTTGACATTCAACTTATGTAAATGGGAAGTCAAACACACAGTTCTTTTTAGTGTCTAATTAGTGATGAACAGAACCTCACTTTAGAATATGGTACACTTCTTGGTGTATAAGTGACTTATTAAGCACTTATTAGCTAAATTGTGATGGAGATTGACTTATTAAATGTTTATTTTGCGCTTTTTAGTGTGTAATTAGTGATGAACAGAACCTTACTTTAGAATATGGTACACTTCTTGGTCTATTAGTGACTAATTAACCCCTTATTAAATACATCGTGATGGGGATTGATTGATAAAATATTTATTCAGTTCTTTTTAGTGTCTAATTAGTGATGAACAAAACCTCACTTTAGAATATGGTACACTTCTTGCTCTATTAGTGACTAATTAAACCCTTATTAAGTACATCGTGAGGGGGATAGGTTGATAAAATATTTAGTCAGTTCTTTTTAGGGTGTAATTAGTGATGAACAGAACCTCACTTTAGAATATGGTACACTTCTTGGTCTATTAGTGACTTATTAAACCCTGATTAACTCAGTAAACTCCAACACAGCCATAACCTTACCAAACTCACATAGATCAAATTGCGACCAATTACACACTAATAACATGTATGATTTGGCTAATAGTTAATGCTTAATAACCTGCTTAACTGGGTGCTAACATAACTGTTTATTGTGCTCTATAAGAACTAATACAGCCATTATTAATCATTTCCACATAACAAACCCCTAATTAAGCACCAATAACACTTACACAGAATAAAGACTAATAAGTGGTGAATAAATCATTTATAAATGTCTAATTAAGGCTTTATTAAGCAAATAATAAGACATTAATAAGTGCCTAATTTGTGTTCCTTAAAATAAAGTGTTACCCTCTTGGGTAAATACCCTGTGCTCTAAATCAGGGGCTGTGGTATAAAATGTGGTGTGGAATCTGGTTTAGAGAGCTCTGAATCTACACATACAGTATAGTACACTTTTATATTCTGTATTTTATATTGCATCAACTTTCCATACAGCACACAGGGTTTAACCAACAATGTGAAAATGCTGCTGCTTTAGTTTAGTTTGGTTATTTTATTACACATTGATTCTGTTTTGTTATATTTCTGTGTTTATGTGGATTAGGAATAATTATCATGTAATGTATAATTTAATTACAGTGTAGTTTATTCCTGTATTATTGGACTGTTCAGTTTCAACTCTGCTATCGTCCACAGACTTCATTAAACTCCAATGCTTCTGACCATCAGGTGTTTCTATATTTCAGGATCTGGAGTGAACCATTATTTACAGTATAGGAGCAGCTGTGGATTAAAGGTTCGAGCCAAAGTGTTTACAGCAGCGAGAGTGTTCAGTTGTGGAGGAGAAAACGAAACAAAGAGTGTTTTATGCTATCTCTTACTCTTCAGACTAGCATAACAAATAAAGGAGTTATATAAACTATACAACTTATATAAACTCTTAAAACTCTTTAATGACAGCTTGCTTCCATTCAGCATCACTACAGCACAGTGCAGCGTGTCACATTCAAACCGGTCCGTGCTACAACACTACTATACAGTTTCTCTTGTTACATCTTCTATTTTTATATAAATCTGTGAAAACACATTCATCCAACAATAAACAACGTAAATAAAAAGCACATAGAGGTTGACAATTTGTCATTTCAAACTATTTTTTTCTGCATTCATTTGAAATATTGTGGCACCTAGTGTTAAATATGCATAATTACATATTAACTATTACTACTGTTCATTATTACTGTGGCTGTTAAGCTTTTCATAGTAACTATATTTATTGTAAAGTTAACCATATTTATCTCTTTGACTTCTAGGATGCTTTTTGGTAACTATATGGATAACATTCACATTCTGAACACATAGTGACACTGCACTTTTTAATAGTTTATTATGGCATCATGTGATGTGGTGTGATTTTTATTCTTAATTCTTAATCTCTGAAATAATATTACTAATAATTACTGAAGTTCTAAAAATGATCATTATTACACTCTAAACAATGGTGCTGTTTATGTATTTGAAAAATCTGTTTAATGTTTAATGCTGTTAATTGTAATTTATTATACCTTATATAACTTATTTATTCAACATTTTTATTTAAATTAAATTAGTGACGAGAGTGTTCAGTTGTGGTGGAGAAATCGAGCCAAAGAGTGTAATAGTGACGAGAGTGTTCAGTTGTGGTTTAATAACATATTTACTTTTAATATAAGTCAGTGTAAAAAGATTTTATTCATACAAGTTATTTCCGAGCATTTCTATTCATCCATCAGGAAATACTAATTAATTTTGACATCAAATAATAAATATTAGAGGTGGGCAATATGACAATATTTTTTGTATTGTGGTCAGTTATATTATTGTGATACAACTATATTGTTAATATCATCAGTGCTTACTGCTTAGAGAACACAGACCAACTGCACATTTCATTAAAAACAGTGTAATTAATCATGCTTAAATATACAAAGTGCAGCACATGCCAATATACAGTATCTCACAGAAGTGAATACACCATTTACATTTCTGTAAATATTTTTTTGTAACTTCTCATGGGAAACACTGAAAATATGACACTTTGATACAGTGTAAAGTAGTCAGTGTACAGATTGTATATAACAGATTTATATAATCTTTTTATTTTCACTGGAAGGAGATTTCGACCAATGAGAAGCAGGCATGAGCGGGCTCGGACTCTGACTCCGCCCCCTGGCCGTTTCTACAGCGCGAGCTCGCTCCGGTTAAGCGCGAGCGGTAAAACCCGTTCAGATAATCATTCTGCTGTAATTAATGTTGTAGCGTTTAATATCGCATTTCCAATCCCTATTGTTTAAACTTCTCCTGAGTTGTTCTAACGTTACTTTACGTTACTGATCTCTTGTTCCCCTTTTGTTTATTTAGGCTGTATTAATATACAATAGTAATTCAGACTGCTACAAAAAATTGAGGATAATTGTGATAGTAGTACTAATAATATAGAATATTGTGGCTGTACCAGTCTGTGCGGTCATTTCCCCACAAATTGGAATTTATGTGCGTGCAGTACACAGCAGAGCTTATTGCAACCAAAGGAACACAAATGCAGTCAATACCAGTCATGAATAAAGGAAATAAACATTTTACTGGCTCAGGATGACTGTATGGGTTTTATATAAACCATATCAAGTCAAAGTTATGATGCACTGTGGAATTGTGTTTATTGATTTCTCAATAACATTCCGTCAGCCTCCAAGGAAATGCACCCTTGGTCAAGTCTGATTACTTCATTATTATGATACTTAGAAATCATCTGTATTTGAACATTTGTAGCAAAAAAAAATAAAGACATAATGCAGAAAGTATAGCTTGAACAAGTTTATATTTCTTTGGTTTTTATGTCTTGTTATATGAGGTTTGTGATGTTTCTTAAACAGGACACTGATTGACAATTTGCAGATCTTCAGTCTGTTTTATCATAAATGGAAACCGCATATGTAAAAGGTGAACATATGGGAAGCTTAAAGACCTGGTCCTGCCAGTGTCACTAAAATATGCGCATGAAACAGTGTCTGTGACTAAACTGTTTATGTTACTGTTAAGTTTCTGAGCTCATAACTTTGAATGACAGTTTAGGGGGTGGTTCGGGTCAGGCTCGTGCAGAACAGGCTCGGGCCGAATCGGGCTGGATTTCTTGGGCCTGACTTAGAATGGGAGATGTGGGGAGCTCAGACCAAAATATAGATTATAGAATAGAGTTTACTGATATGATCCACACATGAGTGATTAATATTTACATTAAAAATCCACCACCAGAGACACTTGAGTGAAAGCTGTGTTTCCAGTTTTTCTTTCAGCACATTCTCCTGTGGAACTAAACCAGTTCATCTGGTTTGAAGAGAAAGTAACAACATCTGTGGCGTCTTGGAAAGAGGATCAAAAACAACATTCAGAGAAAACGTCCTAAAAGGTAATAATCTAAAAAAACAACAACAATTTACTAAGGCTAGAACTTCAGATCTAAGTGGAGTCAGTAGACTTGATTACTTTGTGTGTGTGTGTGTGTGTGTGTGTGTGTGTGTGTGTGTAATCTGAAGGAGGAAGATGAGCTCTAAAAGGAGTGTCTCTGGGGAACAGGACACACTGGAAGCTAAAAGGTGAGAGAATAATGTGATTGCTTGTCCTTGAAGAGTGATCACTCAAAAGACAGATTAATAAAATCTCAGGTAAGAATAATGTGACTCTAAAGAAAAAGATAAAAAGATGTTATTTGGTGATCTAGAAGAGTGAACGGTTGAAGGGAGTAAAGCGTCTAACAGATTTAAAATAATAAAAATACAAATTGCATTTAACTTTTTGTTTGTTTCATAATTTTACATGCAGATAATCAGTAATTAACTACTGTCAACCCCAAACTTTACCTTAATGAAGGAGTATCATTTATACAGTTTAAGCTCAAAAATATAAATATAATTAACTGTATTTATGACTTTGTCATATCATTTGAATATTTTAGTGAGATTCAGAGAGAGAAAGCAGAGTCTCCTGAACCCAGCTGTGTGTCCATGAAGAGTGACGCCTCAATGCACACTCCTCTAACATTCAGAAAGGAGGAATCTTGTTCTGAAATGAGGTAAAGATCGTTTGGTAACACTTTACTTTAGGTCACTGTTAAGGAGAATACATAACACCTACATATGCGCTTCATGATACCTGACACAAACATACATAAATATTTATAAACGTCTATTCTAGAAGGTATCAGCCGTAATAAATGCTGCATTTATCAATTTTATCAAGCTGGCAGATCAGCAAATGACAATCAACACAAATGTTTGGTTAGATTTTGTCATAACTTTTTATAATGGGTGAAGTTCATTATCTGTCCATAAAATTCTACCTATAAAACATTGTGTTATATTTACCAACAGAATCCAGCAGGAGGCATCAAACATCAGCAGAAGAAATATGGAGGTCATATTCAAGGTGTGTTTGTATGTGTGTTGTAACTCTAAGTAATATTGGAGCTACAGTCATGTGAAAAAATGTTAATTAATATATAGACATTCAAAGAGTATTGAGAAATGGAGATTATAAAACTAAACAAAACTGACAAAATTACTTTTAAACATAAATTGTAAAGGCCAAAAAACACCCTATGCCCTAATAGCTGCCATTTCCCCATTTGGCTAAAATAATCTTAATTAGACATTTCCTATAAGCTATAATCTACCAGCCATCGACTGAGAGAAAGTATTACCCACTCCTCCATGCGGAATTCTTTCAGCTGTGTGATGTTTTGAGGAGGTACTTCCATGTACAGCTCGTATTAAATCACCCCACAATTGAATTAGGATCTGGGATATGATTTCTTTTAAACCATTCCTTGGTTGGTCTAATACAGTGAAGAATTCATAGTAGATTTATGATGGAGAGCTTGCCAGGCCCTGCTGCAATAAAGCAGCCCCAAACCATGACATTTCCACCACCATGCTTCATAGTTGGAATGATGTTCTTGTTTTCAAAAACTTTGCTTGGGTTGTGCTATACATGACTATCAGTCATTCACTGGATTCAACTTTGGACTTTGGTCTCTGCACAGCACACTGTTCAAAATGTCCTGGCCTAGGTGTTCTCTAGAGTACTTTGGGTTTACCCTGATGTTTTTTTCTGCAAGTGTTTTGTTCTATAAGTGTTTTATGCAGACTCTTTCTAATGGTAGATGTTGTACCTTGAGATCAGCTGTGGGCGGTGCTACCTGTAGGCCCTGTTATATTATTTTTGGATAGTTATAGGCTTCTTTATTCATATGTCCTTGTGTTCAAACATGGTCAGAAAGTCAAAGGTTTTCATGGGTTGTATTTTAAGCTCAAGATTCATAGGAAAGCTGAATTTTCACTCCTCTTGATGGTTCTGTTTTTCTATTACACTTTTATTTCATGACTTAAACAATGCAGTGTTTTCCTAAACTGAAAATAAATAACTTATAAACTTATATTTAAATAAAGTCGAATGGTTTTATAAATATGTTCTCTGGAACACTTACATTTTATCAAGTGTTTTTTTTATCAAGTAACTGCTAAATATTATCACATAATAATTAGATATAAATATCATCATGGTCGGACCAATACAATTTAAAGTCTCAGCGCTGACTAACAGGGCCCGTTTTTAAACCATGTGTTTAATCAGGAGCTGGAGCAGAAAGTCATCTCTCTGGTAAAGAAGCAGCTGAAGAGGTTTGAGAAGATCCTGAAGAGTCTGGATTACCCAGCATGCTCTGGGAGCGAGGAGGAGGATGAGGAGGATCAGAGCGCTGTCAGAGAGGGGGCGCTGAAGATCACACTGCACGTTCTGAAGATCATGAACCAGACAGACCTCGCTAACACACTGCAGACCAGTAAGAGATTAGGGTTATATAGGGCTGGTCTGATATTGTAAAAAAATTGAATCATATTCGTCAAATCATTAGACTTTTAAAGCTTTAATTTTTAGATTTGCTAAAATAGTATCGGACGTCCCTTTTTAGCTATCAAATATAACGTTTTTTTTTTTACTTTTATTGTCAAGGGAGTCAAAACTGTGCAAAACTGTACTTTTATAAAACCAGTATAAGAAACAAAAAGTTCAAACTTACAAGCTGCATTTATATGGAACATGGTGCAAAAGTCAATATGTAAATATAAACTGTAACATAAAATGTTCTTTACAGGTTTCTTAACACAAGAAACACAAGCCTACTGAAATTCCCTCTGGCAGCTATATGTAATGATGTACAATCTCCATTATCTAATTTTACATTTTGCATTTAAACAGTAATTACATTTATCAAATTAATCTTTCCACCCAAACCTCATGTATATATTACTCTTTGTGTACATTAAAGCAGCAGTCTTTAAGATTTTCTCTTTAAAATTGAAAGCAATATTGTTCCTATTGGGTTGGAGCAGAGGAGCTGGAGCTCAAGAGAAAAACTGGCAAAGTTTTGCTCTCATGCACATTAAAGGATGTTAAATGTGAATCTTAGGATTTTATGGGGGCAAACCCAATTAGAGCGAATCAGTTCTGAGTAGCCCTCGACTGGACCTCAACTCTTAAACTCAGTCTTCATTGTTAAACACAGTAAATGCAGAATTAGAATTAGAACAAGAGCACAAACAGAATCTGCACTGAAATCACCAGATTAATTTACTCTGAAAAGAAACTGCACCACAATGCACATATTAATAGAACTTTTTAGCATGCTCTCTGCAATAACAGATTTTTCTTTAATTTTACTTAAGATATTTGTGTGAACAGGCTTCAAAGATAGTTCATGTTAAAATCCATGCATTTTTTAATTGCAGTAGTGTTTGATGATATCACTTCTTTCACTCTATCACTTTATCTTTTTATTAGAACTGGCCCCATTTTGTCAAAAAAACCTGAAATCTGCTCTAAAGGAAAATTTTAAGAAAATCAATGAAGGAATCTCAAATCCTGGAACCTCCACCCTTCTGAATGAGATCTACACAGAGCTGTACATCACAGAGGGAGGGAGTGGAGAGGTCAATAATGAACATGAGGTCAGACAGATTGAAGCAGCATCCAGGAGACCAGCAACACAGGAGACACCCATCAAATGTAACGACCTCTTTAAAGACCAGTCCATCAGAACTGTGCTGACTAAAGGAGTTGCTGGAATTGGAAAAACTGTCTCTGTGCAGAAGTTCATTCTGGACTGGGCTGAAGGAAAAGCCAACCAGGATGTTCTCTTCATATTTCCACTTCCTTTTAGAGAGCTGAATCTGATGAAAACTAAATCACTCAGTCTGGTGGATCTTCTTTATCAATTTTTTAAAGACTCAAAAGTATTAAGACCAGGAGATTATCATCACTACAGAGTCATGTTCATCTTTGATGGTCTGGACGAATGTCGACTTCCTCTAGATTTCCAGAACAATGAGAGAGTGTCTGATGTAACACAGTCAGCCTCAGTGGATGTTCTGCTGACAAACCTCATCCAGGGGAACCTGCTTCCCTCTGCTCTCCTATGGATAACTACTCGACCAGCTGCAGCCAATCAGATTCCTCCTGACTGTATTGACCAGGTAACAGAGGTACGAGGGTTCAGTGACCCTCAGAAAGAGGAATACTTCAGGAAAAGGATCAGTGATCAGAGCCTTGCTGAAAGAATCATTACACACATGAAGTCCTCCAGAAGCCTCTACATCATGTGCCACATCCCAGTCTTCTGCTGGATCTCAGCCACTGTTCTAGAGAGGATGTTGGGTGAAGCAGAGGGAGGAGAGATCCCCAAGACTCTGACTCAAATGTTCACACACTTCCTTATCTTTCAGATCAAACACCGCAGCCAGAAGTACCAAAGAAAAAGTGACGCTGATCTTGACCAGACTAGAGAGATTATTCTGGCTCTGGGAAAACTGGCTTTCCAACAGCTGGAGAAAGGAAACCTGATCTTCTATGAGGAAGACCTGAGAGAGTGTGGCATTGATGTCAGAGAAGTGTCCGTGTACTCAGGAGTGTGCACCCAGATCTTCAGACAGGAGTTTGGGCTGCACCTGGGGACAGTGTTCAGCTTTGTGCATCTGAGTGTTCAGGAGTTTCTGGCTGCTTTATATGCATTTCTGTCCTTCATCTCCAGCAACAGAAATGTGCTGCAACAGAAACAAGGTGGATTAATTGGTTTCTTTAAAAAGGGAACAATGTCTGACTTCCTGAAGAGCGCCGTGGACAAGGCCTTACAGAGTGAGAACGGAAACCTGGACCTTTTTCTACGCTTCCTTCTGGGTCTTTTACTGGAGTCCAATCAGACTCTCTTACGAGGTCTTCTGACCCAGACAGGAAATATCTCTTACAGCAAAGAGGAAGTAGTGGAGCACATCAAGCAGAAGATCAGGGAGAATCCATCTCCAGAGAAAACAATCAGCCTGTTTCAATGTCTGAATGAACTGAATGATCATTCTCTAGTGCAGGAAGTCCAAACATACCTGAACAGAGGAGGTTCCAGAAGTCTCAGTGGAGTTAAGCTCTCTCCTTCTCAGTGGTCGGCTGTGGCGTTTATGATGCTGAATTCAGAAGAGGAGCTGGAGGAGTTTGACCTGAATAAATATGACAGGTCAGAGGAATGTCTTTTGAGGTTGATGCCGGTAATCAAAGTATCCAGAAAAGCATGGTGAGTATTTTCTTTTCTATTTTACTGTTTTATACTGATTAATTGATGATCTCCTACTCATGAAGTTTTATGTGATATACTTGTAAATTCCAACGACACAAGGTGTGAAAATAGACTGTTGGCAGGGTGTAACATAGCAATGAGCATCGTGACGTGCCTTGTGCATGGTGTTGGATAGGGCCCATTGTCACAAAGCAGAGTAACAGAAATCTGATAAAAGGGAAAATAATCAAAATAAAAATAACACATCACCCCCAGGGAGCAACAGTGGCTCTTTTGGTCAGTCTAATTATAGGTTATTGATAAAGTCACTATACAGCCCATTCACTACAGCTAAATACAAAAAAAGGATAGGTGCCCTGTGTGTTTGTGTAGTGAGATGGTTTATGGGTATGCATATTCATGCATCATTTTTCATAATAAAGGAAGGAAAACACGTTCAGCTTCATTCACTTTAATACGCTGAATCTTATAATATTCTTACAAGAACTGTTTTACAGAACATACATATTTACTAGATACATTTTAATGTCAAAACTTGTTATGTCAAATGTTAATGAACAAAATGTAAAAAGCAATAAAGCACAATTATCTGGATAATATGCTTACTACACCTTCATAAAAAACATTTTATTGGATTATGATGTCCCTCTCAGGCTGTGGGAGTGTAATCTGTCAGAGTATAGCTGTGCAGCTCTGACCTCAGCTCTCAGCTCAAGCTCCTCAACTCTGAGAGATCTGAACCTGGGTAATAATAAACTGCAGGATTCAGGAGTGAAGATGCTCTCTGCTGGACTGGAGAATCCACATTGTAAACTGGAGAAACTGGGGTACATCATCACACTCACACACAGTCGTTTTCTTTTTTGCACTCTCACACATACATGCACACACTCATACACAAAAACTATGAATTAAGTTACAGATTTTTTTTTATTGTTTCTCAAGGACCCCACAACATGCACTAGTAAACCTTAAGGGATATTATATTAACTTTCCCAGGAATAATGTGCAGATCTGCATGATTACCTCAACCTCAGTGTGTTATTTTCTGTGAGAATTATGTATATTCTATGATAATAATCAGGTAATAATTAGGTATACTGTTGCTGT
This sequence comes from Astyanax mexicanus, assembly GCF_023375975.1. NCBI lineage: Eukaryota > Metazoa > Chordata > Actinopteri > Characiformes > Acestrorhamphidae > Astyanax > Astyanax mexicanus. The sequence goes on from NC_064415.1 coordinate 4,144,629, forward strand.
CCAGTGAAAAACAGGTATCTCCAAAACATCAACTTTACAAGAAGTCAATGTAAAAATAATTAATTTCAGTATATTCTGGAGAATTCCTATTGGTCCATTAATCAATAAATTTTGAAATAGTTTATGAGACACCAGCAGCATCATAATCTACATTGTTAGTTATAATTGCTAGACATTCATTTGTAGGTCTTTTGCTATTTATAACAGCTAAAAAATGTCAGAATGTAAACTAATCACAGCTCACAGTATGAATACTAGGACATTGTTTGAGAGTTGTCTGTCTGCTACAGTCCTACAGCAACCAGTGTACCAGCACAAAAATCCACTCAGCAAACTTCAGAAGATATAGAGAAAGTTTTTTATGAAGAGAAAATCCTCTGGAAAATATAAGCCTATCCATAAGCATCCACAAGAGTAATACACGAAAGAAAAAAGGTAAAGAATTACCCAGGGCAAGAAAACTCTTGGGCACACTATCTTAGAAAAATTAAAAGCCTTTCTTGACACATGGCAAAGTAGTAAAAAGGCACTTTTTTCTCTCGAGGATTACTTGTATACTTGTGGATGATTATGGATGGCATAGCCTTCTCTACTCCCAGTACATTATCTAATTTTCAGACTACTGTGTTAAACATGTTCAGATTCACTCACTTTAATTGACTAAATAATCTTATAATTATATTCTTACATGATCTGTTCTACACAATAGAGACACTTTATATATTAGATACAGAAATTTGCTGGAATTAAGCATAATTATCTTAAAAATATACTTACTACACATACCCCACAAACTAAGTGTGTTTGTGAGTTTTAAATATCAGTGTTTCTAATGGATTATTATTTCTCTCTCAGGCTGGCTGGGTGTGATCTGTCAGAGGAAAGCTGTGCAGCTCTGGCCTCAGCTCTCAGCTCAAACTCCTCAACTCTGAGAGAACTGAACCTGAATAATAATAATCTGCAGGACTCAGGAGTGAAGCTGCTCTCTGCTGGACTGAAAAGTTCACACTGTAAACTGGAGAAACTGGAGTAAGATCATAATGAAACAGCAGTTAAACAGTTAAATGTTGATAGTTAAATGTGATATTGGTTTAGGGTTCTGGCTACATCTGCATTGTGTGTTCATTCAGTAACCTCAGATTTATAAATAGTCTGACTCCGTAAAAAAACACACTTTTCATACTTACAGAGCAGATGTAATTGAATGTGTGAGTTAAAGCTGCACTAGAAAACTTGTAATGCATTTCTCACTATTTTAATTAATATGTAAACATGAAATAGTTTAAAAGACCAAGTACAATAGTATAATCCTGATTTTTCATTTGCAGGAGTAAAAATCGAATGATCTCAGAAAAATAGTATTAAAACGGTTCTGCATCTTCCTAATTTGTTTCTAACAAAAAACTCTTCTTTAATGGTTTTCATACTTCTTTTTTCATCTTTAGCTTCAACATTACATAAATCCACATTTTAGTGAATCAAGGAGATTTTAAAACATTTTTATGGTGTCTGTGTCATGTACCCCTTTAATAGAAAATTGGGATATTCATTTGGCATTGTCACGTGTCTTGCTGCATACTCTATAATGACAATGTTGGCATAAGGAAACAATACAATTTTTTTTTTGCCACAGACTTTCTTTTGTAATCACTGAGGATCCAACAATAGACATAGATGGATTCCACTCACCTGAAATCCGTTTCTCCATCTTGGTAATGTCTTTCACCATGTTCGTCACTCATGGTGCCGAGGTTGTCTGAGAAAAAGTCAAAGCGGACATTAAGAAAATGTATCTTTAGTGACGGATCAGATTTTTATATCTGATCTGTAGATCATGATTTCATTGAATGTAGAGACACATAGTTAGCAGATCAGAAAAATAAAGAAAATTTGACTCCCTAAACGTAGCTGATGACTCTATCATAAACCCTATTTCTGTAAAAATCCTGCTGATTTTAGTGTTTTTAGTTCCATGGTATCATGTGTTTGAACACAAGATTTTCTTTAACACTGTAGGAGTAAATGTTCTTGTAATAAAAGTCACAGAGAGTTTATTTATTGTCTTTAGTTGGATAGAAGTGTGGAGTATTGAACTCTGGAAGAAGCTGCTAACACTACCTTTACCTGTTACTGTTCTGCTGCATCCACATTATACACACACACAAAAACACACATCGACTAGATACATACACATACAGACTCACACTCAGCAGTGGATTATGTTGATGTGTGCATTGATTTGTAATCACTGAAGCACTTTTTCATTTTAAATCAGATCTTTGTTCTTGTGTCTGATCTGAATCAGTTGTTTTTTACTCTCCTAGTGTGAGAATATAACTACACTCGTCTGATGTATTTTTGTCTTCTCTCTGCAGGTTGAATAATTGCAGTATTACAGGAGAAGGCTGTGCTTCTTTAGCTTCAGCTCTGAAATCAAACCCCTCACACCTGAGAGAACTGAATTTGAGATACAATAATCCTGGAGAATTAGGAAAGAAGCTGCTCTCTGATCTACAGAAGGATCCACACTTTAAACTGGAGATACTACAGTGAGTTACTGAGTTACTGTCTCAGAAACACGCACACACAGTTGTTGAACATCTACAGTGTTTTAAAGTTCAGTTCTTGTCCAGTGCAGCCTACAAACCCTTACAAATATAATGTTGTGTTAGAGAGTGATCTAGAGTCCTGAAAGAGAAGTGAATAAATATATTTAATAGAGATTGGGTGGGGTTGTATTGTTTTGGGATATTCAGTAAAGTGACCAGATACAGCTTAATTTGTTTGTGTGTGTTATAAATACTAATGAGTACTTGTTATGTAAATATTGTGTTTAGTAGATTAGTAGAATATTGATTTGGGAGTCTGGGTTACAAGACAGTCTGGCCAAGAATTTCCTGTTAAAAAGGAAGGAGGTGTTTGACCGACATGCAGAAGAAACAACTAGGAATGTTGTTTCAGCTTCAGTCCAACCTGTTTAACGTTTAAACACTGGATGAACTTCACTGCCTTTTCCAGTCCAATGAGAATATCTAACTCTTAGAATTTATCATTTAAAATGAATCACATTTCAGACTGTGTTTATATTTTTATTACAACAGATAACTTTTTTTTTAATATTTGATCATGAAAAGATTCCCATTCCAACAGTGTGTCTGAGGTGTGGAGTGTTTGATATGGGAGTGGGTGTGGTTTAGGTCGTAGTTTATTTGATTCTGAAACACCTTGTGTGATACTGCGCTCAGCGTGTTTTAGTCAGAGAGAGAATGAGGACTTAATGGGATTTCTGCTGCTTCTGGTTGTTTTCATTGTCTGATTGTGTGTGTGTGTAAAAAAGAGATTATCATGATTATGTGTTCATGTCTGATCCTTTTGACCTGATTTCTGTTTTTGCAGGTTCTGGTAAAAGGACTATCCTGCTCTTATTGACCATTATTGAGACACTTTACTATAGGAGGTAAATCCTGCCAAAAATAAAACTGAAATGAAAAAGCAAATCATGTTTTGGCGGTTTCTTTTTCCAAACATGTGTGAAAATATTATGACAAAAAAAGTAAATAAATAAAACCACTTCATTTGCAATTTAATTTATCACCTGAGCACAGGTCATATGTGACAAAAATATATTTAAAATATAAATGAAAACACAAAATGAAAAAAAATTGTGATTCAATTTTTGATGTGGACAGCGCTTTTAGTGTCAAAATAAAGGGGAAACTCAAAGGAAGACTGGTGCTATCTGCTGGTGATTTACTTTTCATTTCCCGTTTGCTTTTTCGATTTGAACCTCACCAGCTTGCAAATACATGTAAATTAACAGTAATAAATGTAAATGATAGTATGTGTTTATAATAAGCAGCTCTGCGATTGTTCCGCATGAGAATGAGATCCACAGGGAAAGTGCTGCACCGAGAGTTTCCAGTCAAGAACAGATATTTTACTGCTGAAATAACAATTCCACCATTATAGGCTGTTAAAATTAGCAGCGAGTGTGATCAGTTGTGGAGGATAAATCGAGCCAAAGAGTGTTTTATGTTATCTCTTACTCTTCAGACTAACAAAACAAATAAAGGAGTTTGAAACAAACTCTTAGAACTCTTCAATAACAGCTTGCTTCCATTCAGTATCAGTACAGCACAGTGCAGCGTCACATGCAAACCGGTCCGTGCTGCAACACTGCTATACAGTTCCTCTTCTTACATCTTCCCTTTTTATACAAAGAACATCTGTAAAAAACACATTCAACCAACAATAAACAATGTAAATAAAAAGGCACTGCCAATTTGTCATTTCAAACTTTTCTGCATTAATTTGAAATATTGTGGCACCTAGTGTTATATATGCATAATTACATATTAACTATTACTACTGTTTATTATTACTGTGGCTGTTTAGCTGTTCATAGTAACTATATTTATTGTAAAGTTAACCATTATTATCTCTTTAACCTATAAGATGTTTTTTGGTAACTATATTGATAAGATTCACACACTGAACACACAGTGACACTGCACCTTTTTATTAGTTTATTATGGCATCATATGGTTTGATTGTTATTTTTACTTATAATTACTGCTGTTCTAATAATGGTCATTATTACACTCTAAGCAATGGTAATGTTTATATATTTTAAAAAATTGTTTAATGCTGTTAATTGTGATTAATTTATACCTTATATTACTTATTTATAAGTATATTTATAAATTTTTATATAAATGAAACAATTCCACCATCAATGTCTGTTAAAACTAGCGGCGAGAGTTTTCAGTTGTGGAGGAGAACTCAAACCAAAGTGTGTAATAGCGGCGAGAATGTGCAGTTGTGCAGAGTGTGCAGAGACCAGGGCTGATCCTGGAAAAACCTAAGAAATTTTAAGTTCATAATGTATTTTCTATGTGCAGTAAACTTAACAAATATATATATATATATATATATATATATATATATATATATATATATATATATATATATATATATATATATATATATATAAAAATGTATTTTTTAAATTAAGAACTTCATGAACTTAAAAAAATATATATTTTTCTACAAAAAACTACATTGGTTTTATTAAGAATAACATAATTGATATAATTTCCACCAACTTAACCAGAACACAAAATATGTTATAGCATATTATTTTTTGTTATATCACTTGCTCTTTGACTTCATTCAAGTATTTTTTTTAAATGCTCATAAAAAATGTTTTTATGAAATTTACCTAAGGTATCCCAGGGGAAATCACTAAACACTGATGGTGAGGGTCAGAAACTGGGGGACACACCCAGGATGCAAACAGATTGTGCCAGAAGCCAATGCCAACAGACTAAACTTATTATTATAGTTATTATAAGTTGGTTCAACTTAAAAATCTCAGTTTTAATGTATATGTGCCCACAAATGTCTGCCTAACTTAAAGTAGTTCAGCAATGTTTAGAAATATCCAATTGTATGTAAAACAGACTTAATTAATTTGAGTTCAAACTAATTTTGGCTTAACATTAAATATGGCACACTTTTGACAATGAACAAGGACACAGATTCATTTTTCTTAAAAATATATAATCGACTGTTGTAAACAATGGCTGAGGCTACTGCCCGTTCCTAAATACATCAATAATTCAGTTAAACATCCTCAGCAGAGTTTATAGTCCATTAGCATTAAACTGTTTAACTTCATCTGAAAGTTCTGCTTATTGAATTTTATTTTAATGTGAGGATATCAAAAAAACTAGATTGACACTAAACAGGAGTGACCCACCGTTCAGCCCAGCCTTCACTCTGGTTCAGTTTAAATTGATTATTTAATTAAATATTTAAAACGGTGATTATAAAAAGCTAAACTCATTATATAAAACAGCTGGAAAAAGACCCTTTTATTGGTTTAAAGACACCTCGAAATGAATGGAAGTCAATGAACAGTTTCCCTTAAATGGTTCTCTCATGTCTCAACAGCTTTCTCCCGGTTAAGCGCTTTAGAAAGTTAAAAGCTCGTGGAGGGAATCTCACCTGTTCAGACAGGTAGGTGGAGAGAGTGCTGTGACTGGTCAGGAAACACATCCCTCCTCTCTCTTCAACCTGTAGAATTATTTACCTGTATTTCCTTCTCAGGTGAGGTTCTAATCCAGTTTAAACCGGTTTAGAGTGAAAGTAAATCTTCAGCAGCGTCTGTTTAGCTGAGGGAAAAAGGAGAAGAACGTCTGGATAAAAGGCACAGAGGTAAATACTGAAGCTTTAACTGCTATAATTTACTGTCTGAATATAAAAAGCGTTTTAGACTTAACATTATTATTAACCATGTGGACACAACTGGACTTTACACACCTTAAAGAGGAAGCCAGTATATGGACTTAATTACTGTGTGTTTGTGTGTGTGTGTGTGTGTGTGTGTGTGTGTGTGTGTGTGTGTGTTTACAGTATTGGGTGTAATCTGAAGGAGGAAGATAAGCTCCAAAATGAGTGTCTCTGTGGAACAGGACACACAGAAAGCTGAGAGGTGAGAGAATAATGTGATTGGGTGTAAAGTGAGTGTGTTCTCACAACATTGTGCTGGAGAGGTTGTAGATGATGTCTGATGCTGGTTGTGTTTTAGACTGTTTCAGGGTAAGAGATCTGACTCACCTGAACCCAGCTGTGTGTCCATGAAGAGTGAGGAGTCAATGAACAGAACAGTACACTTCAGAAAGTATCACAGTTTACCTGATCTCAGGTAAGAATGATGTGACTGTAGAAAGATATGAAAAGATGTTGTTTGGTGATCTGGAAGAGTGAATGGTTGAAGGGATTGAAGTGTCTGACAGCTTTAAAATAAAAAAAGAAAATACGAATTGCATTTCATGTTTTACATGTTTCATAATTTTACATGTAGTTAATTAGTATTTAATACTGTCCATCCCAAACTTTACCTTAATGAAAGAGTGAATCATATTATTTATACAGTTTAAGCTCAATAATATAAATGTAATTAACTGTATTTATGAGGAATCTTGTCCTGAATTGAGGTAAAGATAGATCATAACACTATACTGTAAGACACTTCTAAAAAGAATACATAACACCTACATAAGTGCTTTATGACAACTGAAACAAACATACATCAACATTTATAAATACCTATATTAGAAGGCATCAGTCATCATAAATGCTGCATTTATCAATTTTGATATCAAACCGAAAGAACAACAAATGTCAGGTAACAAATGTTTGGTTAGATTGTGACTTTTTCTAAAGGGTGAAATGATGCATCAGGTGACTCTGGTGCACTTTTGCTGTTTTGTTGGAGTATCAGGCTGATGTAATTCTGATGCTCTGACAAAGTTTATCCAAAAGAGGAAACTGATAAATCTGAAAAGTGAGAATTTCAAAAAGATGATCTCAAGTAAATAATCTCAAATAATCTTCGTAAATTGCCTTCTCATCTCTTTTATAAAGATTGAGTAAAGTTTTATAGCTAACAGATTACAAAATCTAGATTATCACACACAGAACACAAATGTACATTTTGTCATAGTTCCCTAAATATTACTTCATATTCTGTATAGTCTTTTCTTTGATTAATGTTTAGGGTTAACTTCCCAACATCAGAGCCCAACCTCAACACTTGTGTAGCTGAATAAATGTGAATTCCTGCTGCAACGATACAGAAATAATAGCTTAAGGCCTTGTGACTTTATTCACTGTATTTATTACACAGCATTTTATTGTGTCTGTGTTTCCTCAGACTATTTGAGATTATTTACTTCTTGAGGGTCTCACTTTCGTTCAGATTTACCTGCTGCTTTACAACATCAGTATAACATCACCCTGATACACCAACAATGCTCAGCATTTACACTGTGACTTTAACAGTGCAGAACAAACACTGTGTAATTCCCATTGATTGGCTATTGGCTATTAGAGGTCAGCACATGTGAAGAAAGAGATGCTTTATTTATTCATAAATGCAGAAGTGGATTATAAATATATAAACAAAAAAAATGTTGTAAACTGGTGTGATTATGTACTGTAGGATAATTTGTTAATTTCAAAAAGATTTGGGTCTTTTAATGGTGTATATTAAATTGTATTCCTAAATAAAGATGTAAACTGTGTGTGTTTACAGTATTGGGTATAATCTGAAGGAGGAGATGAGCTCCAGAATGAGTGTCTCTGGGGAACAGGACACACAGGACGCTGAGAGGTGAGAGAATAATGTGATTGGGTGTAAAGTGAGTGTGTATCACACCATTGTGCTGATCTACTGATCTCAGGTAAGGATGATGTGACTCTGAAGAAAGAGATGAAAAAAATACTGTTTGGTGGTCTGGAAGAGTAAACGGTTAAAGGGATAAAAAAAATGGACAGATATAAAATTAACAATAAAAATACAAATTACATTTCATTTTTTATGTGTTTATTATTTTGCAAGTAGACAATCAGTACTTAACTACTGTCCATCCCAGACTTTACCTTAATAAAGGAGTAAATCATATTATTTATAAGCTCAACAATATGAATACAATTAACTGCATTTATGACGTTGTTCATCATGTGTGTATTTTAGTGAGATTCAGAGAGAGAGAGCAGACTCTCCTACATTGAGCTATGTGTCAATGAAGAGTAACTGTTCAATGGAACTTCCAGTATCCTTCAGAAAGGCAATCTGTCATGAACTGAGGTAAAGATAGTTTGGTAACCCTTACCTTAGCAAAGTTTCAGTCATAATAAATGCTGCATTTATTCATTTTGATATCAAGCTGGCAGAACAACAAATGTCAAGTAACACAAATGTTTGGTTAGATCGTGTCTAACCAAAACTTGTGAACTTTTTATACAATTCATTAATTGTCCACAATATTCTACCTATAAACACTGTGTAATATGTACCAACAGATTCCAGCAGGAGGCATCAGACACTAGCAGAAGAAATATGGAGGTCATATTCAAGGTGTGTGTGTGTGTGTGTGTTGTCACTGTAACTAATATTATAGCTACATGTGAAACTATGTTTATATATATATATATATATATATATAAACATATGAATATTTGAACAGTATTGAGAGATGGATCACACATAACAAAACTAATAAAACTAAAGAAATTACTTCATAAACATAAATTGTAGCAGACAAAACTTTAAATATCACGCTAGTGTTTCCCAATATGCCTAAAATGACCTTTATTAAAAAATTCCTATAAGCTATAATATACCAGTCAGTGCCATTAGCTGGGGAAAGTTTTACCCACTCCTCTATGCAGAATTCTTTCAGCTGTGTAATGCTTAAGATGTTTCTTTCATTCACAGCTCGAATCAAATCACCTTACAATATGATTAGGATCTGGGATTTGATTTGCAGAGAGCTCTTTGGATCTGGCCATGGTGATCCACTTAGTGCTCCAGTTAAGATCAAATCAACTAAACTAATATCTGCGTTTTAAATAAGACAGATTCTCTAACATTCTCTCTAACAGTGGTCTAAAAATCTGCAGCTGATGTGCTGCACCTCACTCTAAACATACACAATATTAAGTAGTTTTAAATGAGGGGGTTAAATATGTTCAAAAAGACAAAGGTTTACTAATTATTTCATACAACTGTATTTTAATCCCAAACTACCAGAAAAAAATAATTTTCACATTTTGTTTAGAACAGCTTTCTCTGTAACACTCACATTTTACCTTGTGGTTTTATGTTAAGTGACTGGTACGCCACAATATGATCACATAATATATTTGTTTATAATTATTATCATGGTTGTTCCAATACGATAAAAAGTCTCAGCGCTGACTAACAGGGCCCGGTTTTAAACCATGTGTTTAATCAGGAGATGGAGCACAAAGTCATCTCTCTGGTAAAGAAGCAGCTGAAGAGGTTTGAGAAGATCCTGAAGAGTCGGGATTACCCAAGATGCTCTGGGAGAGGATGGGAGGAGGAGGAGGATGAGGAGGAGGATGAGGAGGATCAGAGCGCTGTCAGAGAGGGAGCGCTGATGATCACACTGCACGTCCTGAAGAACATGAACCAGACAGACCTCGCTAACACACTGCAGACCAGTAAGAGATCAGGGTTATATAGGGCTGGGCAATATTTTCATTTATAAATCATTGGTTGTTTGGATCAGCAATTTCAGTTTAATATATCATATAGCAGACAAACACAGTGATATTTGAGAAGTGAAATTAAGTTTATAGGATTTACAGAAAGTGTGCAATAATTCTTTAAACAAACTTAGGCAGGTGCATAAATTTGGGCACCCTTGTTTTCTCCTCTTTACATCTTCTCTGAAGAGTGGCAACATAGGAACCTCAAAAGAAAACTCTTAAATGACCTGAAAACAAAGACTTTTCAAGATCATGGTTTAGAGGAAGGATAGAAAAAGCGTTTTAAAAGGAGTTTTATGCTGTCAGTTTCCACTGTGAGGAACAGAGTGGAAGAACCACAGGCACAGTTCTAGTTAAGACCTGAAGCGGCAGAACAAGAAAAATCTCAGATAATCAGAGGAGAAGGATGGTGAGAACAGTCATAGTCAACACACAGACCTCCAGAGCTCCAACGACCTACAACATCATCCTGCTCCAGATGGAGTCACTGTGCATCGTTCAGCTGTTCAGCATAAGTAGAGGCCGTATGGGAGAGTAATGCAGAAGAAGCCTTTTCTGTGCCATAAACAGTCGCTTGAGGCATGTTCAAGCCAGTTTCATTCTGGAATAAGGTGCTGTGGACTGATGAAGCTAAAATTAAGGTAATTGGAGGACGGTATGAATGGCAGAAAAAGAGCACAGCATTGCAAGACAAACACTTTACTGCTCCCCACAGTAATTTTTTTGGTGGTGGGGCTGTGGGACCAGTGCAGGTACAGTTCCAGTTCCAGTCAATATCAGCAGATTCTTTAGAACAATGTTCAAGAATCAGTGAGAAAGTTGAAGTTAAAGCACCTGGGCTGGATACTTCAACAAGACAACAACCCTAAACACTAAACACTGATTACAATTTACTAAAACATTCATGCAGAGGAACAATCTCTGATCTCAGTCTCCAGACCTGAATATTATTTAAAATGTGTGGTGTGATTTAAAGCATTGGAAGCTATAGGATAAGTTTAGAGGCTGTTATTTCTACAAAAGGAGGATATAATAAATATTGATGTAATATTTCTGTTAATGTGGCCTAATTTATTCACCTGCCTATTTAAAGAATTATTGTGCACTTTCTGTAAATTCTATAAACGTTTCACTTCTCAAATATCAATGTGTTCACCTGCTATATGATATATTTAACTAAAGTTGCTGATCCGAACAACCAATGATTTATAAAGAAAAATCATGAAAATTATCAGGGGTGCCCAAACTTTTTCATACCACTGTATGATTATTATTTCGATTGTTTTATTTTTTACATGACAACTAAAAAAGGACTGTTTTATTCTGTTTTTTTATTCGTATATTTGCCAAAATTGTTAGAATCAGACATATTTAGAGCTATGAAATATAACAGAAACTAATGTTTCTTTTACTTTTATTTTCAGGGGAGTCAAAACTGTGGACAATAAAACGTGCATGGAACCAATATAAAAACAAAACATTCACTTAGCTGTTTTGATAACAGTAGCAAGCAGCTCCTTTCATTTTACAAGCTGCTTTTATTTTGAAAACAGTGCAAAAGTTAAGAAAGTGTAAAATATGTAAATCACTGCCACATAAAAAGGTTCTTTACAGGTTTCTTTACAGAAACACAAGCCTACTGAGATTCCCTCTGACAGCTTACATTTGTAATGATGTAGCTATATCCATTATCCCAGTTTTAAATTCACATTCAAACAATATTCATTAAATTAAATTGTTTAAATATTCCATATGCATATGTTAATGTACTGGGTTTCCGAAACTGAAAGTAAAAATAGCTGCGTAACTGACGTGTGTTTCAGGCTGGCAGCCTGTCTACCGAATCCACAGGAATCCACACACGTATATGTTTTAACTCCTGACTTTTATTTGTTGTAAAGAAAGTAAAACAAAGAACACGATCAGACAACTTTGCGGATCCCTAGTTAAACAGAAACTTCTCCTATTACACCCATATGACATTTTCTCACTTGACTTTTCCCAGCGTTCAAGGCCAAGGCATTAGAATAAATCTATTGCTGTGCACACATAAAATAAAAACATTAAAATAAAGCATTTAAATAAATTCACCAGGTTAATTCACTCTGAAAAGAGACTGCACCACAGTGCACAGTTTACTAGAACCTTTTAGCATTCTCACTGCAATTACCGATTTTTCACCTAAAATATACAGACTGTCCCTTTAATTTCAATTATGATATTTTTGTGAACAGTGTTTACAGATGGTACATGTTAAAATCAATGCTATTCTTTCATGAATATATTTAAAAATGTAGCATTGTTTAATTATATCACTTTTTCTCTTTTATTAGCACCCGCTTCTTCTTGTCACCAAGAGTTGAAATCTACTCTGAAGGAAAATTTTAAGACAATCAATGAAGGAATCTCAAATCCTGGAACCTCCACCCTTCTGAGTGAGATCTACACAGAGCTGTACATCACAGAGGGAGGGAGTGGAGAGGTCAATAATGAACATGAGGTCAGACAGATTGAAGCAGCATCCAGGAGACCAGCAACACAGGAGACGTCCATCAAATGTAACGACCTCTTTAAAGACCAGTCCATCAGAACTGTGCTGACTAAAGGAGTTGCTGGAATTGGAAAAACAGTCTCTATGCAGAAGTTCATTCTGGACTGGGCTGAAGGAAAAGCCAATCAGGATGTTCTCTTCATATTTCCACTTCCTTTTAGAGAGCTGAATTTGATAAAAACTGAATCACTCAGTCTGGTGGATCTTCTTCATCAATTTTTCAAAGATACAAAAGAATTAAAACCAAGAGACTATCATCACTACAGAGTCATGTTCATCTTTGATGGTCTGGATGAATGTCGACTTCCTCTAGATTTCCAGAACAATAAGAGAGTATCTGATGTAACACAGTCAGCCTCAGTAGATGTGCTGCTGACAAACCTCATCCAGGGGAACCTGCTTCCCTCCGCTCTCCTATGGATAACTACTCGACCAGCAGCAGCCAATCAGATTCCTCCTGACTGTATTGACCAGGTAACAGAGGTACGAGGGTTCAGTGACCCTCAGAAAGAGGAATATTTCAGGAAAAAGATCAGAGATCAGAGCCTTGCTGAAAGAATCATTAAACAAATAAAGTCCTCCAGAAGCCTCTACATCATGTGCCACATCCCAGTCTTCTGCTGGATCTCAGCCATGGTTCTAGAGAGGATGTTGGGTGAACCAGAGGAAGGAGAGATCCCCAAGACCCTGACTCAAATGTTCACACACCTCCTTGTCTTTCAGATCAAACACCGCAGCCAGAAGTACCACAGAAAAAGTGACGTTGATCTTGACCAGACTAGAGAGATTATTCTGGCTTTGGGAAAACTGGCTTTCCAACGTCTGGAGAAAGGAAACCTGATCTTCTATGAGGAAGACCTGAGAGAGTGCGGCATTGATGTCAGAGAAGTGTCCGTGTACTCAGGAGTGTGCACCCAGATCTTCAGACAGGAGTTTGGGCTGCACCTGGGGAAGGTTTTTTTTAGCTTTGTGCATCTGAGTTTTCAGGAGTTTCTGGCTGCTTTATATGCATTTCTGTCCATCATCTCCAACAATAGAAATGTGCTGCAACAGAAACACAGTGAATTATTTAGTTTCTCCAATAAAGGAACAATGTCTGACTTTCTGAAGAGTGCAGTGGACAAGGCCTTACAGAGTGAGAACGGACACCTGGACCTTTTCCTCCGCTTCCTTCTGGGTCTCTCACTAGAGTCCAATCAGAGTCTCTTACGAGGCCTGCTGACCCAGACACAGAACATCTCTTACAGCAAAGAGGAAGTAGTGGAGCACATCAAGCAGAAGATCAGGGAGAATCCCTCTCCAGAGAAAACTATCAGTCTGTTACACTGTCTGAATGAACTGAATGATCATTCTCTAGTGCAGGAAGTCCAAACATACCTGAACAGAGGAGGTTCCTGGGGTCTCAGAGGAGCTGAGCTCTCTCCTGCTCAGTGGTCGGCTGTTTCATTTGTGATGCTGAATTCAGAAGAGGAGCTGGATGAGTTTGACCTGAGGAAATATGGTGGGACAGAGGAATGTCTTCTGAGGTTGATGCCGGTGGTCAAAGCATCCAAAAGAGCGTGGTGAGTATTTTCATTCCTGTTTTACTGTTTTATACTGATTTATTGATGATCTTCCACTTATTAGATTTTATGTGACAAATTACTGTGTGAAAATTATATTTTGTATAATAATAATAATAATATTTATTATTGTTATATAATTATTATACAAAATATAATTTTCACAATTTTCTGATTTGGATTCACAGTGTATGACCCTGGACTGCCTGACTACTCTTATGTTGTTTGTTTACGCTGTCCTTTTGATATTGGCCTTGCCTGTCCCTCACTACCCTTGTAAGCCTAATCCATTTAATAAACATTGTAAATTGTATCTGCAAATGCATGTGTTTTTTTCTGGCCAGCATGACACTTTGTTTCTTACTCTTCTTTTGTTTAACTTAATTTTTGGTATTTTCTATTTTAGAAAGTCACAACACTCCCAACTCTAATCTAAACTAATCGGAATTTTGAAGTAAAACTGAGTTTTGAAGTTGGTTCCAGATCAATTATTGTAATATAAATGTAGCACTCAGTAATCCAGTGATGCTTAAATGATTAACAATTAATCAGAGAATAAAAGAATTTCCAGAAATTAAAAATTCTGATTAGTTTAGATTAGAGTTGGGAGTGTAGAGTTGGGAGCGATTTGGCAGCCGTGGCAGTCTTTGCAGTGTCTCTCGGCTGCTCTGTCCATTCCAGGCCACCACACTTTTGTTCTGAGATGCTGCTCTGACTTGAATTGCAGTCCATTATCTGACCTGCATGTGACTGGAAGACCCTGTCTACTGAAGATTGTCTCCATGCTGTCTATTACCTTATCTGTTGTGGTTGAAGTTAGGATGTCGTATTCGTAGTATCTGCTGAAGTAATCCACGACGACTAGGATGGAGTGGTTGGATGGGAGAGGTCCCAGAATGTCGACTGCGACATCTCGCCATGGTCCATCGGGTAGTGGTGTGGGTCTCAGCGGTTCTGGTGGGTCAGGCTTGGCCACGATTTGGCAGCCGTGGCAGTCTTTGCAGTGTCTCTCGGCTGCTCTGTCCATTCCAGGCCACCACACTTTTGTTCTGAGGTGCTGCTTGGTTCCCACTATACCTAAATGTCCTTCATGGGCTAGTATAAGTGCCCTTGGCCGCAGCGCCTGTGGCAACACAATGCGTGTGCCTCTCAGAACCAGGTAACCTATGGTGCATAACTCGTTTGCCACAACCGCATATTGTTTACATTTCTCAAAATATCCAGTATCAATGGCCTTGCGTAACTCAAGTAATTCTGCATCCGTGGCAGATGCCTCCTCCACTTCTCTGGTGGTGAGTGCTCTTGGCGTTGCACTAACTGCGACAAACCTCACATACTCGTCAGCTTCATGCTTATGTTGCACTCCTTTCGCTGTGCTGTTGATGAGTCGTGACAATGGATCGGCAATGTTGTTTTTCCCTGCTATGTGGACCACTTTGAAGTCATATGGTTATAGCCTCAGGACCCAGCGTTCTATTCGTGCGCACGGCTTGGAACGTGGCCCATATATTACCTCCAATGGCTTGTGGTCGGTGACTAAATCAAACTTTCTCCCATAGAGGTATGGATGCAGTCTCTCACACGCCCACACTAGACCTAGTGCCTCTCTCTCTGTCTGGGAGTATTTGCGTTCGCACAGTGTTAAGCTACGGCTCACATAGCATACTAGAACTTTAATTACTTTCTGGTTTTGAACCAGCACTGCTCCTAGTCCCACAGGACTTGCATCCACTATTACTTGTGTTGGAGCATCTTTGTCAAAGTAAACCAGTGTTATGGCTCTAGCTAGCTCTACTTTTAAGTTACTGAATGCTTGTTTCTGCTCGGGACCAAATTTGAATGGTGTGTCTTTTCTTGTTAAGCATCTCAGCGGCTCCGACAGAGTTGCAAACTGCGGAATGAACCTGCTGCTGTAACCTACTAGCCCCAGGAAACTACGCACCTTTGTGGCGTTGTTCGGCTCCCTTGCTTCCGTCACAGCACGCACTCTGTCTTCTGTCGGCCCGATTCCTTTCTCTGACAGTAGGATTCCCATAAAGATTAGTCTGTCCATGTTGAATTGGCATTTTTCTGGGTTCAGTGTCAGCCCGGTTTCTCTGAGCCTTACCATGACTGCGTGCAGGCGTCGATCATGTGTCTCCTGGTCAGCGGCATGTATTATGACATCATCTGAGATGTTCTCCACACCTTCGATCCCAGTTAATGCACTGGCGATTTCATGTTGGTATTGCTCGCTGGCGGATGATACACCAAAGAGCAGTCTTTTGTATCTGAATACACCATTGTGTATTGCAAAAGTGGTGATCTCGCGTGACTCTGGGGTCAATTCGAGTTGGTGGTAACCCCATTTCAGGTCCAACTTGCTGAATATGGTTGAGCCATTCATGCCCTGGAGTAGCTCATCGACGGTAGGTATTGGAAAGCGTTCCCTCCCTGTTGCCTCATTTGCTCTCCTCATGTCAAGACACAGACGGACATCATTTCCTGGCTTTGGGACTATCACCACCGGGTTCACCCATGGGGTTGGACCATTTACAGGTTCGATAATGTCCAAGTCTATCAATTCTTTAATCCTGGACTCCACTGCCCCCCTGAGGTTGAACGGTATGCGCCTAAGTGGCTGGGCTACAGGTCTCACCTCTGGGTTGATGTGCAGCTTGAACTGTCGTGTTTTCAATCTCCCTACCCCCTTAAACACCTCGGGATACTGCTGTCGGAGTGTGTGCTTGAGGTCAGTCACAGCAGAGATGTTGGCGCCTATTCTCAACACCCCCAGGCGTGTTGCTGTTTCCCTCCACAGCAGTGGTTCTCCGTTTCCCATGATGACAATGAACTCAGCCCGTTCAGTTTTGTTCCCAATCAAGATGTCACACGTGAACGCACCCTTAACTGTAAGTGGTTCGCTGGTAGAGTAGGAGTAGAGCTTCCTTTCTGTCTTAGGGACGTAGGAATGACACTTAATGTGTCCTGCTTTCAGTTTTTCCCAAGCATTCTCCCCCATCACATTGCTTGTAGCCCCGGAGTCAAATAGCATTCTCACATTCACTCCGCCAACACAGAATGAAAGTCTTTCAGGCATGTCACCATCATTAACTACAAATGCAAAGTCATTTCTAGTATCATTGATGTTATTTACAGCCTGTCTTGTTCTCAAATTCTTGGTACTACACACAATGATCCTTCCCGTGGCACTTATTGCATGTCTCCCCGCGTGCGAGGCATTTCGGATCTCGTCCCACGTGACCACTATTGCCGCATCTGTAACATTTTCCCTAATTTTTACAGTCTTTGGTTTGTTTCTCTTTTCCACTCCCACTTACTTGCTTTCCTCTTCTCCCTTTCGAGGAAATGTGGTTGACCGTCTCCGCAGCCACTTTCGTTGCACCTGACATGGCGGACATTTGCTCCTCGATGCTCTCACAGCGTGCTGCTGTTTCCAATGCACTTGCTAGCGTCAGTCCACGACCCACTTCTAGTAATTTCCTCCGCACGTATTCAGACGTTCCTCTACTCAAAATGGCATCCCTAATCTGGTTATCAGAATCGCCACCATAGCCACAGTCTATCACAACTTGTCGTAGGCGAGTAGCAAATTGTTGCACAGTCTCACCCGGCTTCTGATGCAGTTTCTGGAACTCGTGCCTGGCTAGCGCAGTATTTACTTGGGGTACGAAGTACTCGTTCAAAGCATCGACAGCCACCTCGTAGTTCGTTGGATCTCCGGTACCTGGTAGAGTTGAAAAGATGTCCTGCACGTCAGGTCCAGCTAGATGTAGAAGAATCCACGGCGCCTTTGCCGTGTAGTAGCCGGAGTTTCTTCTCCCAAGAAGAGCCCTTTTCCGTCTGCGTATAGCTCGAATGAAGTTAGCCATCGCCTCCACCTCGTGCCTAGCGTCGCTGGCTCGGTGTAGCATGCAAAGTGCTGAATCCCGGATCTCTCCATACCGAGGTAATAAACTAACTAAACTTTCAAATTTAACTGACTAACGCGTTTTTACTCCTCGTCGCCAATGTTGTGTACCTACTTCTGCTCGGCATTTATAGATAACACTTCAGAATTTAATCTTTTACAATAAGCTCACTCCGTGCACACCGTCTGCTTCTCTGCTTTCTTTATTACTCCTTCCACCCGCTCGTACATCCCATAATACTCAGCACAACCGTAACCATGGACACGACAGATGTGTTTAAGGTTTGCTGGAGATGGATAGAGTGGGCACGTTGAGTCTTCCCCATACCATTGTTTCAGGTTGCTGGGAGATGGCCGGACGTCATACGTTGCTCACAAGATGAAGCTGATGTGGAATGCTTCCATGCTCCACAACTCCTTCCTAGAGAATTTTCTTCTCTCCACTCCTTCCCATCTCATCCACTGACCCTGCTGTGCTTGGGAGACAGCCTTTGCACACCTCCCTGCCTGCTCCTGCCGGCGCACCTCTTCCACAACTAGACCTCTGCACTGACATGAAGCTGCCCTGTACCAAGGCAGATTATGCTTTACCTCCTCTCCCCTGTTGCACATGTCCTACGATGTCATGATGCCTTAGGTCTGCCTTAGCTTGCTGTATATTGGAACTTGCGGTCCACTTCTTTCCGGTCACGAGGGTTGGCGCTGTTTGGGCTACACATGAATCCTGGGATTATAAGTGTCATCTCCAGAAAATGTTTACTTAACTCCCAGTGTATTACTTTGGCAACAAACAAAATCAGTCTTGCAATACCTCTTCTCCCTACTGTGGGTGAAAACAACAAAATGAAAAACTGCTTACAACATGGCTAAACATGCCTGACTACAGATCAAGCCTAACTACCGGTTTGCACTGATGGAGTGGCCACATCAGAATCTTTGTTGTCTGACGTGTGATGGTCGGGAACAACTAGGTGGCATCTGTTCCTTCTGTAAGGCTCCCCTTTTGCTGTCTCCAGAATGTAAGATCTTGGTGTGGAGCTTGTGCCTTGAACAACAGCAGAAGTTGTTCACTGTTTCTGTCCATCCAGTTTCGTGAGTACAGAGTCTCCTGATCTCAGTGGTGGAAACTCATGCACTCCGTTGCACCTGTTGTAATAATATGCCTGCCGTTGCTTGGCTGTTCCATCAGCTTGTTGAATTTTGTCCATGTTGGACCAGCAAGGTTTCAGGTTATCCTGTAGCACTCTGGTAATAATGTCCTGTCCCATTTTGGGCCACCAAACTGACTGAAGTGCTCTCTGTCTACACTTGCTAAGACCTTGATGCCCATCGTGAATATCTCTCCTCAGACCTGGTAAAAATCCCTTATTGACTATGGAACTCTGTACATATTCCAACCTGACCTAATAAATCTGGAGGTGTGGATCTTTAGCTGTACTATACTTTATCTCACGGAACCTCTGTGGTGTGGCTGGTACCTGGCTTATAACAGCATCAATGTGTGCCACCACATCATCTTGAAAATCTCTGTCACCATAGCACTGCTCTGGGCCTCTAGACAAAGCGTCAGCCACTGCCAGTGTTTTCTTCGGTGCATACTCAGCTACTCCACTAAACCGCATGAGTCTCATCAACAGCCTCTGACACCTAATGGGAATATTATCTAGGTCTTTACTGTTAATAAGGGGTACAAGGGGTTTGTGGTCGGTCATGAGTCTGAAACTGGCAAGTCTTAACAGGTGTTTGTCGAATCGTTCACACGCCCAGATCGGCTAGGCACTCTTTCTCAATTTGGGCGTCTCAGTGTCACTCAGCCACCTAGATGCGTAGGCTACAGGTTTCCACTGGTCACCGTGCTGCTGGAGAAGGACAACTCCCAACCCGTAGCTGGCATCAGCTTTAAAAACAATATAAGATTTAATTAAGAAGAAATACAATAATTCAGAATATTCAAAATATGCAGACAGGCTAAAATGTAAAGCAATAAAACAAAGAGATAAATAATTAGAATAATAAAATATAAAACAATTAAAGTAAATTAAATAGCACCACAATTAAAAAAAAGAAAATGATGGAACTAAAATAAATAATAATAAGCTACAAAGTATAAAAAATAAAATGAATAAATAAATGAAATAAAAAGGTAGAAGGCCAAAAGTAAAACCAGTAATAAAAAAATAAAAGGACTAAAAGATAAAACATAAAATTAGATAAGTAAAAAGACTAAATAATTAAAATAAATAAACAGATAAAAGAAAAAATAACTCAGGTTATTTTAATAACAGGTACAGGCTGTCTGAAGGTGATTAGATTATTAAAAGTTTATGAGCTAAACAAAGAAGCAAAGGAGCGTTACTTTGAGAAAATTGCAGAAATTAATGGGCTTGAGCTTGGCCTCTTGCTTAGTGTGGTGTGTAGAAAAAACAGTACTATGAAATGTTTCTGGTGATTAGTGTAAAATAATAATTATTATAATTATACTAATAATTATAATAATAATTATTCTATTGTTTCTGTGTTTTATTATTGTCTTTCACTGGTTAAAGTAGTTTACTTTTGCTTAGTGTGGTGTTTAGACAAAACACTACTATGAAATGTTTCTGCTGAGGAGTGTAAAACAGTAAGACTTTTAATTTTGTGTTTTATTATTGCCTTTCACTTACAAAACATTGGGTAATGTTGTTTAAGGTTGTTGACCTGCAATCCTTCGTGTTGCTTCCAAGCTGGGAAGCTGAAAAACGCACTCCATTTGCAATATGTTTCCCCCTCCGGTCATGAGAGCAATTGTGGAACTTGATAACACAGCAAACATTCACCATTTCATCGTATTGTACATTGAATTAAGTAAACATAACCGAACTTCCAGCCTCTCTCTGTCGTAGGATCCGTCTCCTAAAATCCCACAATGCACTGCGTTGTCCATATCTGCTGACATCATGATCCTATTCTCTATTACAGCCTTATTTAATAACAGACATATGATGATATTTAATGTCAGCCTGGGATTTTTAATGTAACTATACTGACAACAGCACACATTTATCATTTAATAAGCTTGTATAGTCTAGAGGGCTGGGTGTCGAGCCGATAACGGTACTGTTTAGATACTTTGAATTCGATATCCAAACTATACTTTTTTCGGTATTTCTAAATTATAACCAAAAAAAAACCCAAAAAAGCGACAATTATTCTCTCAAAATGTATTTATTTAGCAGCCAACATGAGTAAAGTCATTATCATACAGTCATCATGAGAGGCTACCACAATTTTGGATCTTGTTGGAACAAATAAACAATGAGCATGTTTATTTGTGATGCTTTATTAAGAACAAAAACATCAAAACTTTAACTTATACTATAAATGTTTTCCCTAAGCATATTGCTGGAATTATTTTAGTTTTTAAGATTTCAGCATTGGATTGGCAAAATTAAATTTTATTTATATTATACCAGAGGGGCACACGTAAATACCTCTCAGTGTCTGGCGATTCGATTCGATTTCGATTTTTGGGGTCGCGATTCGATTCAGAAATGCTTTTCGATTCTGGAACGATTTTTCAATTCAAATGGCCTATAAATTTTGTTTAAATCATGTGAAGATAAAAAGATGAAAGGACAATTAAAAAAATTGAACATTTATTTAAAACAATAAACTTAGGTTCCTTACTGTATTAAATATTTTTGCAACATACTGTACTGTGGAGCTCACCTACTGTCGCACGGAGCTTTTTAACTGTACCACGAAGCTTAGCTACTGTCGCGCGGAGCTTTTTAACTGTACTGCGGAGCTTAGCTACTGTCGCGCGGAGCTTTTTAACTGTACCGCAGAGCTTACATACTGTCATGCGGAGCTTTTTAACTGTAACGTGGAGCTTTTTAACTGTACGGCAGAGTTCCCCTACTGTCACGCGGAGCTTTTTAACTGTACCGTGGAGCTCACCTACTGTCGCACAGAGCTTTTTAACTGTACCGCGGAGCTCACCTACTGTCGCGCGGAGCTTTTATAACTGTACCGCGGAGCTCACCTACTGTCGTGCGGAGCTTTTTAACTGTACCGCGGAGCTCACCTACTGTCGCGCGGAGCTTTTTAACTGTACCGCGGAGCTCATCTACTGTCGCGCGGAGCTTTTTAATTGTACCGCAGAGCTCACCTACTGTCGCGCGGAGCTTTTTAATTGTACCGCAGAGCTCACCTACTGTCGTGCGGAGCTTTTTAACTGTACCGCGGAGCTCATCTACTGTCGCACAGAGCTTTTTAACTGTACCGCGGAGCTCACCTACTGTCGCGCGGAGCTTTTTAACTGTACCGCGGAGCTCATCTACTGTCGCGCGGAGCTTTTTAATTGTACCGCAGAGCTCACCTACTGTCGTGCGGAGCTTTTTAACTGTACCGCGGAGTTCAACTATTGTGCGCGGAGCTTTTTAACTGTACTGCGGAGCTCACCTGCTGTTGCGCAGAGCTTTTTAACTTTACCGCGGAGCTCAAGAATCGAATCTGAATCGTTAGAATCACGATTCGAGCTCGAATCGATTTTTTCCTGCACCACTTTCTGTTTATTGTTGACTTTTATTCACTGCAGCTGGTCCACGTGTATGTAACGAGTTGGGGTATACGCACGTTGAGCACACATGGACCACCTACATTGCCAAGACAGTAATGAACGCCTGATGGTTGATGTAAAGATAGCAATAAGCCAGAAATTTACCTGGACACACCTCATTTCTAGACCACCATGCCCATAGGTGTAGATGTACTCGGAATTCCTGCCGCTATTTTAATGACACAGGTGCAGTGTATTAAAATAAACTGTTGGCAGGGTGTAAGATAGCAATGAACATCGTGACGTGCCTTGTGCGTAAGATAGGGTCCATTGTCACAAAGTAGCTTAACAGAAATCTGTTATCAGGACAAATAATCAAATAAAGAATATGAGCAACCCCCAGTGGATAGATAGATGCTCCTGTGTGTTTGTGTAGTGAGGTATTTTATGATTATGCATTTTCATGCATCATTTTTCAGGCACAGCAAACTTTATCAGAATCATTTATAGAGAAAGAGCCTGATGACTCTGTACAGATTTTTTACTGTTAATATACAGTTAATATACAGTTAATGTATTAAATATAAGAGTGAGCCAGTGCAATATAAGACTTTTGTTAACTTTTTATTTTGAATGTAATGTTTACTTTTATAATAAATGGAGGAAAATGTTATCTTAAACATGTTTAGCTTTACTCACTATAACACACTAAATAACTATATAATATTCTAACATTAACTGTTCTACACAATAGAGACACATTATACAGTGGTGTGAAAAAGTATTTTGCTCCCTACAGATTTCTTTTGTTTTTTTCTTTTTTGTCACACTATTTTTTCAAATCAAACTAACTTTACTATCAGACGAAGATAAGCTGAGTAAATATAAAAAGCACTTTTAAAATTAAAATTTTATTTATTAAAGGAAAAAAACTATCCAAACCAATCTAGCTCTGTTTGAAAGTGTTTGCTCCCTAAACCTAATAACTTGGTTGTTCCACTCTTTGCGGCAACAGCTGCATTCAAGCTTTACTGATAACTATCAGTGAGTCTTTTACATCACTGTGGAGGAATTTTGTTCCACTCTTCTTTACAGAAATGTTTTAATTCAGACACATTGGAGGATTTTTCAGCATAAACATCCTGTTTAAGATCATCCACAGCATCTCAATCAGACCTTGACTATGCCACTCCAAAATATTCATTTTGTTTTTTAAGCCATTCAGAGTGGATTTCAGGTCCTGAAGCAGCAAAGCCCCAGACCATCACACTACCACCACCATGTTTTATGTTCAGTATGATGTTCTTTTTCTGAAATTATGTGTTAGTTTTACATCAGATCTAATGAGACACATCTAATGTCTAATGTTGGTAAATGTGAGACAGGACGTTATCTTTCTCTGATATTAAAGTTCCTCATAATCTGAAATATGTAAGTATGACAAAAATGCAAAAACAAAAAAAAAAACTGTAAAGGGCAAATACTTTTCCATGTCACTGTATATTAGATACAGAAACGTGAAGCTCTACTGAAATAAAGCATAATTATCTCAAAATACACTTACTACACATCCTCCATAAGGTGTGTTTGTGTAAATATCAGTGTTTCTAATGGATTATTATTTCTCTCTCAGGCTGTGGGAGTGTAATCTATCAGAGAAAAGCTGTGCAGTTCTGGCCTCAGCTCTCAGCTCCCCAACACTGAGAGAACTGGACCTGAGTTTTAATAACCTGCGGGATTCAGGAGTGAAGCTGCTCTCTGCTGGACTGGAGAATCCACACTGTGAACTGGAGAAACTGGAGTAAGATCATCACTTACTCATCACTGACACACACACACACACACACACAGCAACTTATCTCTATTCCCCAAAACAGAATTGAAAGCAGCAGTGCAGGATTATTTTAATATCAGTACTAAATGTGGGCTCGTGGTCGAGGACAGAAATACAGTTTGTAAAGAATTTGACGACAAAATGACTCCAATAGAGAAAACACAATCATATTAAACACAATCACTCTTTATATTTTTTACTTTAATCTCTAATAAAACCACAGTTACACAGTTAAATGCTTATGGTAAAATGTGCTATTGATTCAGGGGTCTGGCTACATCTGCATTGTATTCATTCTGTAATCTCAGATTTATGAACAGACACACACTGACCCCCATCTGACCCCATAAACAAACACACCATACTTTTCCAAATTGGAGAGCAGATGTAGGTGACAATCTTAATGAATTGGGCTCTGCATGCCACCACACTGGATTTGAAATAAAACAAATGAGATTTTTCAGTAAATTCTACTGCCCTAGTGCATCACATTTTCACTTCAAAATGGATTTTTGTTGTGTCCAATCTGAATCAGATGTTCTTCACACTCCTAGTTTGAAAATATAAACTGTATGCTCATCTGTTGTATTTTTCTCTCCTTCTCTCTGCAGGCTGTTTAACTGCAATATTACAGATGAAGGCTGTGCTGCTTTAGCTTCAGCTCTGAAATCAAACCCCTCACACCTGAGAGAGCTGAATCTGAGTTACAATAATCCAGGAGAGTCAGGAAAGAAGCTTCTCACTGATCTACAGAAGGATCCACACTTTAAACTGAAGAAACTATAGTGAGTTACTGAATTACACACACACACACACACAGTTGATGATCATGTACAGTGTTTCAGATTTCAGCTCTTGTCCAGTGCAGCCTGCAAACTCTTATAAATATAGACTAAATATAGAAATATAGACTGCTGTATAAATATAGATAGTGATCTAGAGATCTGCATGAGGAGTAAATAAATATGTTTAATACAGATTGGGTTGTAGTTTGGGTTATTCAGTAAAGTGTACAGATACAGCTTTATTTCGCCTTATAGCTGGTATCTGGGAGTCTGGGTTATATAAGGGTCTGGCCAAGAACTTCCTGTTAGAAGGGAAGTAGGCGTTTGATCGACATGAAGAATAAAAGAGATTAAACCGTTGTTTTACTGAAGTTTAGGGAAAATACAGACCTGAGCGAAAGCGTGGTTTACAGTGAATCATAATCAATGGGAATTTTTAAACCTGTTTAATGTTTACCATAACCAGAGTCTGTTAGCCTAGCTAGCATTGGACCAACAGCTGTATTCTGGTGTTGTAAAGGTATTAACTACAGACTGGAGTAAACTATAGTCATAATCTACATATCCTATAAAACCACACAATCTACACTAATCACTAATCAGCACAAACCCACCTATCTAATGTTAAAAACAGTGAATAATTTAGTTCAGAAATACATTTAGCATAGCTAGTTAGCTGTTAGCCATCATTAGTAAAATCTGCAATCTGTTGGCCTAGCTAGCACCGGGCCATCAGCTGCAATCGGGTGTTGTGAATGTAATAATTTCCCCATTTTCTCCTAATTTGGTTATCCAATTGTCCCACCCCTTTGTGCGTCCCCATCACCGGTGGCACCTGCGACACTTGGAGGATGCAGACGAGCATACGCCTCCTCCGACACGTGTGAAGTCAGTCATCCCTTTTTTTTTCGAGCTGCTGCGGATGAATCATTGCCTGAGCAGCTAGCGCGCTCGGAGGAAAGCACAGCGGCTAGGTTCTGATTCATCCGCTCACAGACACCTCGTGCCGCCCGGCGCCACCTTCAAGCGTGATGGGGAGAGAGCGCCATCTACCCACCCGGAGGGAGCAGGGCCAATTGTGCTCCCTCTGAGCGCCGGCGGCTTGATGGCAAAGCTGCATGAGCGGGGGTTCAAACCTGCGACCTCCTGCTCATAGTGGCAGCGCATTAGACCTCTGGACCACTCGGCGCCCCTGTATTCACCATATTTAATATTTAACTTTTTTAAATAGTTTTAGTCTAGAGCCCTGTATTTAATATTTAACATGTTTAATATTTAACTTTTTTATATTTAACAAAAATAAAAATATTTAATAACTATTGTATGTTTGTATATAAAGTGTCATAATGACTTTGGAACACTTTTACATTAAATGCACTTGTGTATACACTTCAAAGCGCTGTGTGGTCCGTTTCTGCCTCATTATGTAACCATAAACATAGAAAAAAGCCCTTGTATTGGTATTTGTATCAGTATCGGACGTTTTATATTGGAATCGGATCAGAGCTGAAAAAAGTAGATTGTTCCATCACTAGAATGTATTATTTATAATTAATTACAGTATAGTGTTTCATACACATTTCAGACTGTGTTTTATTGTGAGTATCAAATGTATTGTTCTTTTACATTTTTGAGCACAAAATGACTTTGTGCCTACAGTGTATGTAAAGTGAGAAGTGTTTGGTATGGAAGTTTGTGTGTGGTTTTATAGCTGTAGTTTATTTGATGAAGCTGTTCACACCTCTGCTCAGTGGGTTTCAGTCAGACAGAGAATGAGAGTTTTGGATTTAGATGATTTAATGGGATTTCTGCTGCTTCTGGATGTTTTCACAATGTGATACTGTGTGTGTGTTTGCGAGTGTCTGATCATTTTGTCCTCATTTCTGTTTTTGCAGCTTATGATTACAAGAGTGTCTTATAGACCACTAGAGGCGCTTTACGAGTGACTCCATCTCCAGTGTCCTGTTCATCACTGCTATCTGTGCATCTTCCTGTTCTCTAACAGTCATCAGTATAAAGTTTATGGGGTTAATAAACTGCTTTTAACATATTTATTACAGTTAAACATTCAGTGCACACCATGTAAGTAATTCAGTACATTCAGTACTTCTGTGCCATCTAGAAGTGTGTAATTATTTGCTTTATTAATTCTGTTTAGGTTCAGTTCTGTACTTCTGCTGAAGCTGCTTTGAGTCCACTAGCTCGCTGTTATAGGGATTATCCAGTAGGGGGGCGCTGTGGACTCGGGGACCTATTGTCTATTTTAAGCTGTTTTCAATATATTTTTAAAAAGGTGACTTTTTATATATATTTTGAATATAAGCCTACAGGAAACAGGAAGTAGGGGCAGCCATTTTGTTTTTTTGAGAGTCAAGGGCTGCGTCCAGAAACCCCAAAAGTGTCTCCTTTTTCCTACCGATCCTCCTCCTCTCCTCCGTGACCCGGAAACTGATTTCGTGATGCCATCTTGCCGCCTGTCCGAATACCGTAGGAGACGAAAGAAGCCGCTTAAAATCCACCTGTAGTAGGCTTCCAACGGAGGTTACATCAGTGTATCCTACTCCAGAAGACTTTTAAGGATTTTCCAATGACATCACTGCATCCACGCCCACAGAGCACGCGAAAATGGGGAAGGCAACGCCCAAATATACGTCATAAACAAAATAATTAACTAGGTTCCTTATCTAATTAAACAGCCAGTAAAGCAGTAATATAATTTATAGTTTAGATAAACTGTATGCTCAGTAAAATTATATTTATGACCCTATGTGTATCATGTTATATATATATATATATAACATGATATCTTTTGCCTTGTTTGTTTGATACTTGTTGGGCTCTGGATACAATTTTGGGTGTTTTGTTTTTTATTTTTGCTTGGATTATCATTCAAATTTTGGATATTGTTGTTTGCTTGGATTATCATTTAACCTTTTTTTTGGATATTCATTTTGCTTGGATTATTGTTGAATTTTTTGTGTCTTTTTCGGATAACCTCTTTAATTTTTATTTTTTGGTTTTGCTTTGTTGTTGCTGATGCTGTTAGGAAACAGTACTTCCTACTTCCTACTTTTGCAAGCTCTGATGCATACTAGTATTTGCTTGTTCAAGCTTTTCTCCCACTAAATTAGGTTCTGGATTTTATTAGTAACTCCTGAGTTTGGTCAGTGTGTTACAAACCTGTGACTCTGATTCTCAGATTCCAGAAGCAATATAGAGAATGGATGATTAATTAAATTAAGGGAAGAGTTTATATTTTTAATCATTGTTTTGTGAATTAAACATTAAGTGTTCTTAGCTTTATCTGTATAGAATTGTATATTAAACTTTCAACTCTGATAATATACGATGATAAAAGAGGCTTGTATATAATTTGTCTTTGTAATCACAGTTATTTTTATTATTACAGCTTGGGTGATGGATGTTTGTCTTTTTAAACTAAACCAAACAACCAAGATAAATCAAGTTCTACAGAGTTACTAAGAGATTATTCGGTTTCTTCATATTCATTCATCTTCTTTTATGTATAAAATTCCATGTATTCGAGAAAATGCAAACATATATTTTACTTTGAATGTGTTCTTATGTGTACTATATAAATTGTTTAATAAATTCTAATGTTTATTCAACTGTTGTATTTTTTTATTTTATTATCTGCATGGATGTAACACAAATGGTGCTTTAACATCTTGTTTGGTCCGATGAACAATTTCAGGTATAAGACTTGCTGTGAATCACGAACCGAACCGAACCACCTAACCAAAAGAACCCAAAATTTGGTCATACTAAAAGAGGTCATCTCGCTCCAGATTGGCTGAACCATAATCTGGTACATTTGAAATGTTTGTTTTGAAGTGTTTTGATTTAGACTTCTGGACCAGTTGGAGGAAGTTGTGGCATGATATAATCAAAATTACACAAAACTTCAACCCTTATTTATAAACAGAAATAAAAGGAATCCAAGGAGAATCTTTTACTCATGTTTTAGGATATGCCTGGATTCGGAGGGAGTCAGATTCTGACAGGGAGGCAGAATTTAGCGCAACACCTGAAAAAAGCCACTAACTGAACTACCGTCAGAAGCATGATCATGTACAAGCCAATCAATATGAATTATAGGCAGACTTCATTCAATGATGAAAACGAGATGTAACAAAGTTCTTTAGTGCGTTTAATAAACTGCAGTGTGAAACTGAAACTAACCGGCTCAAATGAACAGAACATGAAAACAAACACATGAACCTTGGTTTGGACTCGAGAGGAATCTGCATAAACATGAGTCACGTGACTTCATTTCTCATGTTTCTCACCTGTTTACAGGTGTATAATCTGTTCTGTGCTGATTCTGGGCTCTGGGAGAGTAACACTCATATGAGCTGAAGTGAGATCCTGCTGTTCAGCAGCTGGAATAGCTGAACTAAACAGTAACAGATCATTATCAGAACAGCTCTAATCTTCTTATCAGAGTGGAAATAGAACCTCTTTGATTTGTATAGTGTGGAGTTTAGTAGTACAGTCTTGTCTGTCAGAAACTGAAACTTTTCACCCATGATATTTTAGTTCCAGAAGATTCTTAATTCCTACTGAAAGTCAGTGAGAGGTAAATGAGCTGTGGTAAAAAATGTGGTGAGGAATCTGGTTTAGAGAGCTCTGAATCTACACATACAGTATACTACACTCATGGTTGCCAACTGTCCCCTAAAATACGGAATCGTCCCGTATTTGGTCAGTAAAATACGCGTTCCGTATTGAATTGATCCAGGACACGCTTTTTCCCGTGTTTTTAAGGTTAGTTATTAAAGGGGACATGAAACATTTCAGTTTGTACAAGTTTTCTAAGGGATTAAATATAATGGAATTTATTTGGGTGGGAATTTTTTATATAAAATGTTTACATGCTAAATTATAATATATTTATGTTTGTTACGTTTGAGCTAGGGCGCCGCCATGTTGCC
Source organism: Astyanax mexicanus (assembly GCF_023375975.1). NCBI lineage: Eukaryota > Metazoa > Chordata > Actinopteri > Characiformes > Acestrorhamphidae > Astyanax > Astyanax mexicanus. The sequence goes on from NC_064415.1 coordinate 4,174,849, forward strand.
CGTGCAGCACTGGTGACATCATGAGGTTGGTTGGTTTAAGATTCCAGGCATATAGCTAGAGGAAAAGAGATTATTGTTTGTGGAGATTATGGATGAAGACGAAGCTGAACTAGGCTAACATGGAGCATTTACTCAGAGATCTTTCCTGTATAAACCAGAGCAGAACTTTTCAGATGCTTTTCTGAGAGCGATGAGGATTTGGGAGTGTTTATTCTCTCTATATGTGGAGCCCTGCAGAAACCTGCAGTGCGTCCACAGCAGGTAACCTACTGCCATCCAGTTAACCAGCTATTTTATATACATTTAGCTAGTTAACATGTAAAGTCCAGAGTCCATTAAGACTGAATGAAACGAACATGATTTAAGTGGATACTGAAACACCCAGGCGCTGTTTGGTTGATAAACCGTTCAGTTTAGAAGTTAGAAAGCTTACTGGATACTTAGCTGCATCTAGTTAGCGTTAGTTAGTTAGTTAGTTAACGTTAACTAGCGTTGGCTAGCTATGGTAAGATAGCTAGCTAAGTAGCTAACGCTAGCTATGTTATCTTTAAATTGTCAGTTTATCTTGACTTTCGGTAACGGTACCTCTCGGTGCTCTGCTGGGTGAGCGCGTTGTTTGGCTCGTACAGCTGCTGCTCTCATAGTAACGTTACCCTCAGTCGGACGGTCTGTACATCTCAGCTGATCAGAGGAAAAATAAAACGGAGGAAAAAAGCCTCGGACTGCAGCTTATTTGTCCAGCACTAATGCTCCTGACTCAAACCCTTCTCCTCCATATAGTCCTGGTCTAGAAAGTGCTCGCTACTAACCCCTAGCATTGCAGCTAACCGGAGGATTCTCACGCTTCAGCGCTGCGAGCCCCTGCTGAAGGTATGAAAGAGAAAGTGAATATTTTTCATTCCTCATCCTATTAAATTTCACTACTCCCAGTATTACTACACACAGGGGCAATACAAAAGTGCCCCCCGCTCTGCATTGAGATTTGGTTTGGATTTTGTTATCTATTGAGGAAATAATTTACGGTAGACTCATAGATTATAGTAGTGAGGCGTTCGAGAACCAACCTCGTGAGGTCACTTTCAGAGCTGGGACAAGATGGCGCTGCCCTTACTTAAAAAAATTACATTTAGATTACTTATTATTTTAATTCCGCTTCACTGACAACTGTTAAACTTATCAAATTTGTTAAAGAGTGAAAATACATCTTGTGAATTAAACTAAATACTTAAAGTGTTTCATGTCCCCTTTAAGGCGGGTGATTTGTTTCAGAGACACCGCTGCGGCGCTGCCCCCCTCTGCTGGAGAACAGCCACCCCTCCTAAACAGAGTCTGCGACTCTCATTGGTCCTGACACGGAGACTCACAACCAATCAGAAGCACGGCCTCTGTTCAGTGATAGGGGTGGGAGTGTTCTAAATCACTCCCACCCTATCACAGAAACAATGCACTACTTACCACTGGTTAACACACAATATAGTGCACTATTCCTGTGATAGGGCAATTCCACCATCAATGATTGTTAAAAACAGCAGCGAGTGTTCAGTTGTGGAGGATAAATCAAGCTAAAGAGTTTATAGCCGCGAGAGTGTTCAGTTGTGGTGGAAAAAACGAGCCAAAGAGTGTTTTATGTTTTTTCTTACTCTTAAGACTAGCATAACAAATAAGGGAGTTTAGATCTCTTTAATAACAGCTTGTTTCCATTCAGCTTTAATACACAGCACAGTGCAGCGTGTCACATTCAAACCGGTCCGTGCTGCAACACTACTACACAGTTCCTCTAGTTAAATCTTCCCTTTTTATATGTTTTTTCTGCATTAATTTGAAATATTGTGGCACCTAGTGTTAACTATGCATAATTACGTATTAACGATTACTATTGTGTATTATTACTGTGGCTGTTTAGCTGTTCATATTAACTATATTTATTGTAAAGTTGATCATTATTATCTATTTAAATAGGATGCTTAGGAGTCAAATGGGGTTTAGCGGCGAGAGGGTGCAGTTATGGAGGATAAATGGAGCCAAAGGGTGTTTTATGTTATCTCTTACTTTTCAGACTAGCATAACAATTAAAGGCATTTGGAACAACTTATATAAACTCTTTAATAACAGCTTGTTTCCATTCAGTATCAGTACAGCACAGTGCTGCGTGTCTCATTCAAATCGGTCCGTGCTACAACACTACTATACAGTTCCTCTTGTTACATCTTCTATTTTTATATAAAGAACATCTGTGAAAACACATTCAACCAACAATAAACAACGTAAATTTATAAAAAGGACATGGAGGTTGACAATTTGTCATTTCAAACTATTTTTTCTGAATTAATTTGAAATATTGTGGCACCTAGATTTAATTATTAAGTGTTTATTTTATTAGTGTTTATTATTACTGTCGCTGTTTAGCTGTTCATAGTAACTATATTTATTGTGAAGTTAATCATTATTATCCCCTTAACTTCTAGGATGCTTTTTGGTAACTATATTGGAAACATACAAACATTGAACACATAGTGACACTGCACTTTTTATTAGTTTACTATGGCATCATGTGGTGTGATTGTTATTCTTAATTCTTAATCTCTGAAATAATATTACTAATAATTACTGCTGTTCAAATAATGATTATTATTACACTCTAAACAATGGTACTGTTTAAATCTGTTCAGTGTTTAATGATGTTAAACATGTTTAATTTTAATTTAGTTATACATTATACTACTCATTTTTATTTAACATTTTTATTCAAATTAAACAATTCCACCATCAATGATTGTTAAAAACAGCAGCGAGTGTTCAGTTGTGGTGGAAAAAACAAGCCAAAGAGTTTATAGCTGCGAGAGTGTACAATTTTGAAGGAGACAACAAGCCAAAGAGTTTATAGCGGCTATATTGTTCAGTTGTGGCTGGAAAAAACAAAGCCAAAGAGTGTTTTATGTTATTTCTTACTCATTAGACTAGCATAACAAATAAAGGAGTTTAGATCTCTTTAATAACAGCTTGTTTCCATTCAGCTTTAGTACAGCAGAGTGCAGCGTATCACATTCTAACCGGTCCGTGCTACAACACTACTACACAGTTCCTCTTCTCACATCTTCCCTTTTTATATAAACACATTCAACCAACAACTAACAACATAAATAAATGGATGTTGACAATGTGTCATTTAAAACTATTCTTTTCTTTATTAACTTAGTTCATTAAGAGTTAAATATGCATAATTATATATTATCTATTATTGGTTTAAAGACATCTTGAAATGAATGGAAGTCAATGAACAGTTTCCCTTAGATGGTTCTCTCGTGTCTCAACAGCTTACTCCCGGTGAAGCGCTTTAGAAAGGTAAAAGCTGGGGAGGGGGTCTCACCTGTTCAGACAGGTAGGTGGAGAGCTCTAATTGGTCAGGAAACACATCACTCCTCCCTCTTCAACCTGTAAAATTATTTACCTGTATTTCCTTCTCAGATGAGGCAGTTGAGGTTCTAATCCAGTTTAAACCGGTTTAGAGTGAAAGTAAATATTCAGCAGTCTGTTTAGATGAGAGAGGAAGGAGAAGAACGTTTGGATAAAAGGCACAGAGGTAAATACTGAAGCTTTAACTACTATAGTTTACTGTCTGATAATATAAAAAGCGTTTCAGACTCAGAGAGAAGAACTTTACTATAAACCATGAGACACAACTGGACTTTACACACCTTGAAGAGAAAGTCAGTACATGGACTTGATTGCTGTGTGTGTGTGTGTGTGTGTGTGTGTGTGTGTGTGTGTGTTACAGTATCAGGTATAATCTGAAGAAGGAAGATAAGCTCCAAAATGAGTGTCTCTGGGGAACAGGACACACAGGAAGCTGAGAGGTGAGAGAATAATGGGATTGGGTGTAAAGTGAGTGTGTTCTCACAGCATTGTGCTGATCCACTGATCTCAGGTAAGGATGATGTGACTCTGAAGAAAGAGATGAAAAAAATACTGTTTGGTGATTTTTGGTGACTGTCTGGAAGAGTAAACGGTTGAAGGGATAAAAATTATATAAATTATATAATTTATATAATTTATATAATTATATCAAATTAACAATAAAAATACAAATTACATTTCATTTTTTATGTGTTTATAATTTTGCAAGTAGACAATCAGTACTTAACTACTGTCCATCCTAGACTTTACCTTAATAAAGGAGTAAATCTTACTATTTATAAGCTCAACATGATTTTGTTCATCATGTGTGTATTTTAGTGAGATTCAGAGAGAGAGAGCAGAGTCTCCTGAATCCAGCTGTGAGTCCATGAAGAGTGATGAGTCAATGGAGCATCCAATAACCTTCAGAAAAGAGGACTGTTCTCCTGAACTGAGGTAAAGATAGTTTGTAAACACTTTACTTACCAAACTACCAGTCGTAATAAATGCTGCATTTATCAATTTTGATATCAAGCTGACAGAACAACAAATGTCAAGTAACACAAATGTTTGGTGAGATTGTGTCTAACCAAAACTTGTGAACTTTTTATAAGGGGTAAAATTAATTAATTGTCCAAAATATTCCACCTGTAAACACAGTGTTATATTTACCAACAGAGTCCAGCAGGAGGCATCAGACACTAGCAGAAGAATGGAGATATTCAAGGTGTGTGTGTGTGTGTGTGTGTTGTCACTGTAACTAATATTATAGCTACGTGTGAAACTATGTAAATAAATATATGAATATTTGAACAGTATTAAGAGATGGATCATATATAACTAAACTAATAAAATTAAAGAAATTACTTTAAAAACATAGCTTGTAACAGACAAAACTTTAAATATCGTGATAGTGTTTACCTTTATTTAAAAAAGTCCTATAAGCTATAATATATCAGTCTGTGACACTAGCTGGCAGAAGTTTTACCCACTCCTCCATTAAGAATTCTTTCAGCTGTGTAATGCTTAAGAGGTTTCTTTAATTCACAGCTCAAATCGAATCACCTTACAATATGATTAGGATCTGGGATTTGATTTGCAGAGAGCTCTTTGGATCTGGCCATGGTGATCCACTCAGTGCTCCACTTAAGATCACACTAAACTAAACTAAACTAATATCTGCGTTTTAAATAAGGCAGATTCTCTAACATTCTCTCTAACAGTGATCTAATAATCTGCAGCTGATGTGCTGCACCTCACTCTAAACATACACAATATTAAGTAGTTTTAAATGAGGGGGTTAAATATGTTCAAAAAGACAATGGTTTTTTTACAGGGTGTCCTATTTTTTTCACACAACTGTATTTTAATCCCATACTACTAGAAAAATCGAATTTCCACTCAACTTCATGATTTTGTGTTGAACAGCTTTCTCTGTAACACTCACATTTTACCTGGTGATTTTATGTTAAGTGACTGGTCACATAATAAATTTATTATGTGATCATTTATATGATCACATAATAAATTTGTTATAATTATTATCATGGTCGTTCCAATACAATAAAAAGTCTCAGTGCTGAAAAACAGGACCTGGTTTTAAACCATGTGTTTAATCAGGAGATGGAGCACAAAGTCATCTCTCTGGTAAAGAAACAGCTGAAGAGGTTTAAGAAGATCCTGAAGAGTCTGGATTACCCAGCATGCTCTGGGAGAGAGGAGGAGGAGGATGAGGAGGATCAGAGCGCTGTCAGAGAGGGAGCGCTGAAGATCACACTGCACGTTCTGAAGATCATGAACCAGACAGACCTCGCTAACACACTGCAGACCAGTAAGAGATTAGGGTTATATAGGGCTGGTCTAGTATTGTAAAAAAATTGAATCATGATATTCGTCAAATCATTAGACTTTTAAAGCTTTAAATTTTTAGATTTGCCACAATAGTATCGGACGTCCCTTTTTAGCTATCAAATATAAAGTTTTTTTTTTACTTTTATTGTCAAGGGAGTCAAAACTGTGCAAAACTGTACTTTTATAAAACCAATATAAGAAAAAAAAAGTTCAAACTTACAAGCTGCATTTATATGGAACATGGTGCAAAAGTCAATATGTAAATATAAACTGTCACATAAAATGTTCTTTACAGGTTTCTTAACACAAGAAACACAAGCCTACTGAAATTCCCTCTGGCAGCTATATGTAATGATGTACAATCTCCATTATCTAATTTTACATTTTGCATTTAAACAGTAATTACATTTATCAAATTAATCTTTCCACCCAAACCTCATGTATATATTACTCTTTGTGTACATTAAAGCAGCAGTCTTTAAGATTTTCTCTTTAAAATTGAAAGCAATATTGTTCCTATTGGGTTGGAGCAGAGGAGCTGGAGCTCAAGAGAAAAACTGGCAAGGTTTTGCTCTCATGCACATTAAAGGATGTTAAATGTGAATCTTAGGGTTTTATGGGGGCAAACCCAATTAGAGCGAATCAGTTCTGAGTAGCCCTCGACCGGACCTCAACTCTTAAACTCAGTCTTCATTGTTAAACACAGTAAATGCAGAATTAGAATTAGAACAAGAGCACAAACAGAATCTGCACTGAAATCACCAGATTAATTTACTCTGAAAAGAAACTGCACCACAATGCACATATTAATAGAACTTTTTAGCATGCTCTCTGCAATAACAGATTTTTCTTTAATTTTAATTAAGATATTTGTGTGAACAGGCTTCAAAGATGGTTCATGTTAAAATCCATGCATTTTTTAAATGCAGTAGTGTTTGATGATATCACTTCTTTCACTCTATCACTTTATCTTTTTATTAGAACTGGCCCCATTTTGTCAAAAAAAACTGAAATCTGCTCTAAAGGAAAATTTTAAGACAATCAATGAAGGAATCTCAAATCCTGGAACCTCCACCCTTCTGAATGAGATCTACACAGAGCTGTACATCACAGAGGGAGGGAGTGGAGAGGTCAATAATGAACATGAGGTCAGACAGATTGAAGTAGCATCCAGGAGACCAGCAACACAGGAGACACCCATCAAATGTAACGACCTCTTTAAAGACCCGTCCATCAGAACTGTGCTGACTAAAGGAGTTGCTGGAATTGGAAAAACAGTCTCTGTGCAGAAGTTCATTCTGGACTGGGCTGAAGGAAAAGCCAATCAGGATTTTCTCTTCATATTTCCACTTCCTTTCAGAGAGCTGAATCTGATGAAAACTGAAAAACTCAGTCTGGTGGATCTTCTTCATCAATTTTTCAAAGAGACAAAAGAATTAAAACCAGAAGACTATCATCACTACAAAGTCATGTTCATCTTTGATGGTCTGGATGAATGTCGACTTCCTCTAGATTTCCAGAACAATAAGAGAGTATCTGATGTAACACAGTCAGCCTCAGTGGATGTGCTGCTGACAAACCTCATCCAGGGGAACCTGCTTCCCTCTGCTCTCCTATGGATAACTACTCGACCAGCAGCAGCCAATCAGATTCCTCCTGACTGTATTGACCAGGTAACAGAGGTACGAGGGTTCAGTGACCCTCAGAAAGAGGAATACTTCAGGAAAAGGATCAGAGATCAGAGCCTTGCTGAAAGAATCATTACACACATGAAGTCCTCCAGAAGCCTCTACATCATGTGCCACATCCCAGTCTTCTGCTGGATCTCAGCCACTGTTCTAGAGAGGATGTTGGGTGAAGCAGAGGGAGGAGAGATCCCCAAGACTCTGACTCAAATGTTCACACACTTCCTCATCTTTCAGATCAAACACCGCTTCCAGAAGTACCAAAGAGAAAGTGATGTTGATCTAAAACAGACTAGAGAGATTATTCTGGCTCTGGGAAAACTGGCTTTCCAACAGCTGGAGAAAGGAAACCTGATCTTCTATGAGGAAGACCTGAGAGAGTGCGGAATTGATGTCAGAGAAGTGTCCGTGTACTCAGGAGTGTGCACCCAGATCTTCAGACAGGATTTTGGGCTGCACCTGGGGAAGGTTTTCAGCTTCGTGCATCTGAGTGTTCAGGAGTTTCTGGCTGCTTTATATGCATTTCTGTCCTTCATCTCCAACAACAGAAATGTGCTGCAACAGAAAAACAGTGAATTATTTAGTTTCTCCAAAAAGGGAACAATGTCTGACTTCCTGAAGAGCGCAGTGGACAAGGCCTTACAGATTGAGAACGGACACCTGGATCTTTTCCTCCGCTTCCTTCTGGGTCTCTCACTGGAGTCCAATCAGACTCTCTTACAAGGTCTTTTGACCCAGACAGAGAACATCTCTTACAGCAAAGAGGAAGTAGTGGAGCACATCAAGCAGAAGATCAGGGAGAATCCCTCTCCAGAGAAAACTATCAGTCTGTTCCACTGTCTGAATGAACTGAATGATCATTCTCTAGTGCAGGAAGTCCAAACATACCTGAATAGAGGAGGTTTCAGGGGTCTCAGAGGAGTTAAGTTCTCTCCAGATCAGTGGTCAGCTGTGGCGTTTGTGATGCTGAATTCAGAAGAGGAGCTGGATGAGTTTGACCTGAGGAAATATGGTGGGACAGAGGAATGTCTTCTGAGGTTGATGCCAGTGGTCAAAGAGTCCAGAAGAGCTGAGTGAGTATTTTTTCTATTTTACTGATTTATACTGATTTATTGATTATCTCCTACTTATTACATTGTGTGTGATAAATCACAGTTACCGTATGTATGTGTGAAAATAATATTTTTTAAAGAAGAAAAAAATTAGTTGTACAATGTGTAGCTTCTACAGTGCTGGTTTTGCTTCATCACATGGTCTCATCAGAACTATAATGTAAAACTGAGTTCTGAGTAGATAAATTATTCTAATATTAATGTAGCACTTAGTGATCCAGTGATGATTAACTGATTAATATTTAATCAGATAATTATGAGAGTAACAGTTTTGTATTTTCAAATTATTTTCAAGTTATTTACAAATGAAATTGATTAATTGCTGAATATAAGTTAGATACATGGTTTTAATGTGGGAATAACATCTGTAATATCATATCGATTGATATGCCCATGAAAATATAAAAATATAGTCAGGTAATTTAGATTTCCAGAAAGAAATTCTGATTATTTGAGATTAGAGTTGGGAGTAAGTCTTGTGGCTTTTTAAAGCAAAAAACACCAAAAATAAAACTGAACAATAGAAGAGTAAGAAAGAGCTGCTAGACACACTCTGAGAGACCAGGGCCAGAACTTTACAACACATTGAGTTCTGTATTTTTAATAAACTAAGATTAGATGCAGTTCAGACAGTATTTGTGTGACATGGAACAAAATACTGTCTCCTGATTGGAGGACAAACTCAGCGTAGACATCATTTATGTTTACTTTTTTAATAATTTAGCTTTGTAACTGTTTTAGCTCATCATGAAAACATTTTTGCAGCTGATAGTGTAAGACCTTGCAAATTCAGATGACAGAGGCAAACCACTATTTGCTAGTGCTTAGTGAAAAACAACCACTAATGCAACTTGAAAATAGTTGCAGTGCAAAAACATTAGATCTGTACCCAAATCAGATATTGGTCAGTTGAAACGCATTCATCACTCTAGTCTGAAGATTCGATGTTTTTCCCCACATAGATTATCTAACAGGATCATATTTTTAAACATTTAAAAATCTGTAAAACAATCAGTAAAAGAATCAATGATCTGCCTTGCGGCCTAATTTAATTCCCAACATTTCCTGTCGGGCAGCATATACGTATTTATGACAAATTTTAGCACTTACAGTGTTTCAGTGATGATATCCACCACATTAAGAAAGTCAAACCCAACAGAGTCATGGAAACATGACTGTAATATTTTTGAGAAACATCAGCGAAAGAGACACTGAATATATTCAATGACCAAAATTACAGTCTTATTTAATTGCAAACATATAATGACATTTAATGTCAGGCTGGGATTTGTAGAACAAGCTTCTTAATGACACCCCTTTCTACTGGAGGGGCACAAATAGATGTTCACTTTAAGACACTATCCAAATTTCTTGATCTTGGGGGCATATCCTTATAATATATTGACAAAAGTGGGCAGTCAATCACTTCTATCACCAATTAGGACAATAGAGGGCATTTTTAACCCTGAGGACACCAGTGAAGGGTGATTATTTCAGTATCCAGGCAAATATATTTACCTAGCACTTGCTACAATGGATGTTGTCAGAAAGCACCTTAACAGAAATCTGGTAGCAAAACAAATAATCTAATGTAGGGCTCGTGCCCACTATCTGTTGATACGTCTCTATATCTAGCGGGTGAGGCTAGGGTTCGTTGTTAAGAATAAGCGTTCAGATTTTAAACATAAAATAAAATACCCAACTTGTATTATTAATGTACAATTAAACCTCTTTATGGTTAAATATGAATTAGCTTTATAGATGTATATTATCATTTCTTATTATCTCAATGTTATATTCTAGGATTCAGATATAATTACAAAATATATAAAATACAATATTATATTTAAAAAAACACCACAGTTCACTATTTTAAAAAACAAACACAAAATATACAAACTAAAGTGCTTAAACCTTAAATAAAATACTCTTTAGGAGAAAAATAAGTAACAACTTAAAAAAAAGGACTCTGACCTTTTCACAGTACCAAAATATTGCAGCTTATTTCAGCCTATAAACACCCCTTCATACTGGAATGTAGCTTTCTTTAAAATGCACTGTAATGAAATTAAGCTTAGGCTTAACTTTATCAGCTTCACTCAGCCAAACTATTGGTAAGAATTAACACTTGCTGCTGAACAATTAACTCAGAAACGTATGCACAAAACATGAATAAAACTAATCTAGTGAGGGGTGCTCCAAACTCACTACAAAATTAAAAACGTGGCAGGCCTGTATGATGCTTGTGTGCGGCGTGGCTGCTCGGCTAGCCCCTTCTGGATCTTGGGAGATGTTTAGCTTATAGTTCAGTCTTTAGGAGAACAGGAACGGAGAACCAGGCAAACCAGAGGCACGATGGAGACAGAAATCTCCGTCAGAGGACCTACACTGCTTATCTGACCTTGGCTACGGCATCTTCTTCCCCCCGAACCATGCAGAGTGAATCAGTCCTGAACGTTAGTTAGCTCTGTCACACTCGGCTAACTCAACTAGCCAGTTAGCTCGCTCCAAAAGCTAACTACAGTGCTTCAGTCCTTAAACTCTGTGCATAAACACAGGTATAACTCACGTAACACTGCTTAACCGAGATAATATATCATGGTCTCACCCTTATTACTGAAATAAAGGGTTCTTATACTCAAAATACAACTATTTACTTTTATGTACTATTATTCACTTTTATGTACTTCTGGTTCCTCTGTACCTCTCCCTTCTCCCTCTCCACTCTCCTGCGCTCTTTTTTTCATTCCTCTCCTGCACACTCCTCCCCACTCCCTCAAGTCCCTCCCCTACCAATCAGAACAGAGGAATCGTGAGAGACACTTTGTTTATCCAATAGTTTACTCTGACTGCTCCCCAAAACATTAGGAACAACTTGCAGTCTAACTAACTTACTGATCCTTAAAGTGACAGCGTCTAATTGGACTGATTTACACAGTAAAACACTAAAGGGTAATATTTAAGCCCAGGACTACAGTAATAAATCCTGGAACACATCTCCCCCAGTGAAAAACTGTGGTTCTTCTGTTCAGTCTAATTATAGGTTATTGATAAAGTCATACAGCCACATACACAACAGCTAAATAGAAATAGGATAGATGCTCCTGTGTGTTTGCGTAGTGAGGTAATTTATGGGTATCAATTTTCATGCATAACAATTCAGTTCATAATGAAGGAAGGAAAACACTTTCAGCTTTACTCTCTTTAATCCACTGAATGATATTTTAATACTATTACATGAACTGTTCTACACAATAGAGACACATTATATATTAGTTACATAAATGTGAAGCTCTACTGGAATAAAGCATAATTATCTCAAAATATACATATCACTACACATCCTCTATAAGATGGAGTAGGTTAGTGTATGTGTTTAAATATCAGTGTTTCAAATTAATTATTATTTCTCTCTCAGGCTGGATGGGTGTGATCTATCAGTGAAAAGCTGTGCAGCTCTGGCCTCAGCTCTCAGCTCAAACTCCTCAACTCTGAGAGATCTGAACCTGAGTAATAATAAACTACAGGATTCAGGAGTGAAGCTGCTCTCTGCTGGACTGAAGAGTTCACACTGTAAACTGGAGAAACTGGAGTAAGATCATCTCTTACACACAGTTTAGAAAATGAGAGAACATTTTTAACATGAGGACAACCATATGCAACACTACACAGTGTCAGTTAAAGATGAAAATACTGATGACAAAAGATGGTTGTACACTCTGTGCTGTGACATCTAGTGATATCTAGCTTTAGAAACACAAGGTCACACACACGGTGTAGAAAATGAGAGAAGTAAAACAATGATTAATGTATGTCTCCCTAAAACAACTGTATAGTATTACTGTTAAAATGGCAAATGTGCACTAGAGCATGAGTTTCCCTTCACTTTACAATAAAAAAAACAAGTAATAAATATAGGTACATCACTAGTGATGTCAGTACTTAGTAACGCATTTTTCTAATTTAACCACTTTGTTTAGTAAAGAGTAATCTAACGAGTTACTATTTCCAATCCAATAGTCATATAAAAGTTACCTATGCGACAATTAAGTCCGGTTTTTACCATGAGGACGTCTCACATGCAACACCACACTCACACTCAGACGAGCACACACACACAGTCTTATTTCTTTTTTTGCACTCTCACACATACAAACACACTCTTATTCTTATAGACTATTATTCTAGCTGAGTAAAGATTATTTTCTTATTGTTTCTCAGAAACCCCACAACATGCATTAGTGAACCTTAAGAGATATTATATTAACTTTTTCAGGAATAATGTAAAGATCTGCATGTTTTCCTCAACCAAAATATTTTCTTTTTTATGAGCGATAACTATATTCTACAATGATAATTATATTATGTTATACATCATCGCTATCTAATGAAAAACATGTATCTTCAAAACAGCAACTTTACTGGAGAGAGATACAATCTTAATTGTCAATGGAAAAGAATGTAAAAAGAATTTATTTCAGTTAAATTTGGAGAATTTTTACTTGTGCATTCACCAATACATTTTGGATACATAGGGTTATCAAAAACCTGTCGTCTATAAACAAAATATATACGAAAACAAAATCTATTTAAAACCACAGCTCCCAATATTAAGAACAGGAGAAGCTTCATGAATCATCTGTCCATGACTGACGTAAACCAGCCATTGTATTAGCAAAAATCCACACTCAGCACACTATGGCAGGATCATTTTTAGAGAAAGAGCAACAGTTAATATATTAATAACAAGAGCGAGCCAGTGCCATATAAGACTTTTAAATTTTAATGTAATGTATCATTTTATAATGAGGGGAGGAAAATGTTTTCTTAAACACGTTCAGCTTCACTCACTTTATTCCACTGAATAATCTTATAATATTCTTACAGAACCTGTTCTACAAAATAGACACTCATTATATATTCGATACAGAAAAGTGAAGCTCTAGGGAAATAAAGCAACATTATCTCAAAATATACTTTCGACACATTCTCCATAAATTTAAATGTTTAAATATCAGTGTTATAATGGATTATTATTTCTCTCTCAGGCTGGATGTGTGTAATCTGTCAGAGAAAAGCTGTGCAGATCTGGCCTCAGCTCTCAGCTCAAACTCCTCAACTCTGAGAGAACTGAACCTGGGTAATAATAAACTGCAGGATTCAGGAGTGAAGCTGCTCTCTGCTGGACTGGAAAATTCACACTGTAAACTGGAGAAACTGAAGTAAGATCTAGACTTTATAACGCAGGTTCAGAACTTACAGACTTAATATAAATATCCTAGCACACATCAATATTTCTCTATGTAACCAGTCCAACATTTGTTTACTGATGTGTCAGCTTCAGATGTAGTTTCAAATGTTTTTATGTTTTCATAAGTGTTGTTATTTGCCGGGTCTCCGCGTGCGTCTTTGTAAGACAATAATATAGAGAAATTTGACAGGGACAAAAAACAGGCAATACTTCTAAAACAAAACAAGTGATGACGGAGGAGATAAGTAGACCGGTGTGTATTTTATACCAGAAAACCCTTTGTCAGCTGACAGTATGAGCAAATTCAGACAAACCATTTCTCACTAGTGCTTAGTGAATAACAACCACTAATGCAATTTGAAAAGATTTGCAGTGCAAAACATTAGGGCTGTCCCCGACTCAGAATTTGGTCAGTAGAATCGCATTCATCTCTCTAGTCTGTAGATTTGACTATTCTTACAGAACCTGTTCTACAAAATAGACACTCATTATATATTCGATACAGAAATGTGAAGCTCTAGGGAAATAAAGCAACATTATCTCAAAATATACTTTCGACACATTCTCCATAAGGTATGTGTGTGTGTGTGAGTGTGTGTGTGTGTGTGTGTGTTTAAATATCAGTGTTATAATGGATTATTATTTCTCTCTCAGGCTGGATGTGTGTAATCTGTCAGAAAAAAGCTGTGCAGATCTGGCCTCAGCTCTCAGCTCAAACTCCTCAACTCTGAGAGAACTGAACCTGGGTAATAATAAACTGCAGGATTCAGGAGTGAAGCTGCTCTCTGCTGGACTGGAAAATTCACACTGTAAACTGGAGAAACTGAAGTAAGATCTAGACTTTATAACGCAGGTTCAGAACTTACAGACATAAAAAAATATTTGAATATTCATTCCCCACATATATTATCAAGCAATCAGTAAATCAATTTGCTCAAATCTCAGTTTTGCCCATTATGAAAGACATCAGAGTCACAGGTACATATTTTTAAACATTTAAAAATCAGGAAAAAAATCAATGATCTGCCTTGCGGCCTAATTTAATTACCAACATTTTCTGTCGGGCAGCATGTACGTATTTATGATAAATATTAGTGCTTACAGTGTTTCAGTAATGATATCCACCAGATTATGAAAGTCAAACCCAACAGAGTCATGCAGGGTTCGTACGGTCATGAAAAACATGGAAAAGTCATGAAATTTGAAAATAGAAATTTCCAGGCCTGGACAAGTTTTGGAAAAATAAAAAAACCCTGAACATTTTGGGAAGTCATGAAAATTAGGTCTACAAATCTTTGTGTTTCTGTTTATCAATGGAGAAAATCTATTTTTGAGTTAATTCAGTAGTTTAGCCCTACACAACGTTCTCCTGCTCAAGTTCTTTCAGGATCTGACTGGATCTGAACACATTTTATTAATAAAGATTGTAAATTGAAATATTTTTGAGCATTTAAACATAATATACTTAACACTACACATCCTCCATGTGTAATTGTGTTTAAATATTAGTGTTTCTAATGGATTGTTATTTCTCTCTCAGGCTGTGGGAGTGTGATCTTTCAGAGAAAAGCTGTGCAGCTCTGGCCTCAGCTCTCAGCTCAAACTCCTCAACTCTAAGAGAACTGAACCTGAGTAATAATAACCTACAGGATTCAGGAGTGAAGCTGCTCTCTGCTGGACTGAAGAGTTCACACTGTAAACTGGAGAAACTGTGGTAAGATCACTACACACACAGACACACACACACAGTGTAGAAAATGAGAGAAGTAAAACACTGATTAATCTATGTCTCCCTAAAACAACTGTATAGAATTACTGTTAAAATGACAAAGGTGCACAAAGGTGTAATCTAGCAAGTTTCTATTTCCAATCCAATAGTCATATAAAAGTTACTTATCCAAGCCACTGTGTGTTACTATTTTTGTAATTTTCCTTAGTAAAAAGACATATTTTTGCTTTCTGCTTGTATCTCAGGGAGTGACTCACATGCAACACCACAATCACACTCAGACGAACAAACACACACACAGTCTTATTTATTTTTTGCACTCTTACACATACAAACACACTCTTATTATTATAGACTATTATTCTAGCTGAGTAAAGATTATTTTCTTATTGTTTCTCAGAAACCCCACAACATGCATTATTGAACCTTAAGAGATATTATATTAACTTTTTCAAGAATAATGTAAAGATCTGCATGTTTTCCTCAACCAAAATATTTTCTTTTTTATGAGCGATAACTATATTCTACAATGATAATTCAATTATGTTATACATCATTGCTATCTAATGAAAAACATGTATCTTCAAAACATCCATTTAAAACTTCTCCCACATCTACCTTTATTCAGCATCTGTGAACTAACCACAGCTCCCAATATAAAGAACTGGAGAATCTTCATAAACCAGCCAGTGTACCAGCACTAAACCACACTCAGCCAACTTTAGCAGAATCATTTATAGGAAAAGAGCCTGATAACAAGAAATATCTCAACACTGGACCTGAAAAATACACTCTGTACAGATTTATGATTTTTTTTATGCAAATACTACAGCTGTAGTGTTTTTTTGCTGATAAATAATATATCTACCTTTTGATCTCAGTAATATACAGTAATATATTACTGAAATGCTTTAATTTTATGTAAATTAACAAGATATTTTTAATTGTTACCATTAATAGAATTAATGAGCAACAGTTCATATAGTAATAAAAAAGTGAGCCAGTGCCATATAAAACTTTTACATTTTTAATGTAATGTTTAATGTTATTATGAAGACAGAAAAATGTTCTCTTAAACACGTTCAGTTTCACTGACTTTATTCAACTACACACCCTCCATAAGATGTGTGTGTCTAAATATCAGTGTTTCTAATGCCTTATCATTTCTCTCTCAGGTTGTATGGGTGTAATCTATCAGAGAAAAGCTGTGCAGATCTGACCTCAGCTCTCAGCTCAAACTCCTCAACTCTGAAATATCTGAACCTGAGTAATAATAAACTACAGGATTCAGGAGTGAAGCTGCTCTCTGCTGGACTGAAGAATCCACACTGTAAACTAGAGAAACTGGAGTAAGATCATCACACACACACACACACGGACACACACACACACACACACAGTTTAGAAAATGAGAGAACATTTTCAACATGAGGACAACTCATATGCAACACTACACAGTGCCACAAACAAACAATGGAGGGAGCAGAGAGATGCATGTTTTCTAGCTGAAAATAAAGGCACTTTTTTAAGTTTGTGTCAGCTAAAGATGACAATATTGATGACAAAAGATGGTTGTACACTCTGTGCTGCGACAAAGTGCTTAGAAACACAAGGTCAAATCTGAAGAAACATTTGGGAACCTATCATACACCCAGTGCAAGGCACGTCACTATGTTCTTTATCTTACACCAAAGCATCTATTTTCACACCTTGTGCCTGCGCCATTAAAATAATGTCGGAGTTTAGGGATAAAGCTACGATGATTGGTGTAGTTGTCTGGAAGTAAGGTGTGTTCCAAGTAAAAATCTGACTTGTTTCTATGTTTGCAGCGGAAAACACAGGTACTCCACTAACTGAAATGAACCTAGACAACAGTCAATAGTCACCCATCCATACATATGGGATCTGTGCAATCCATGATTATTAGCTAAGGATTTTTTGGTTACTTTGGCCACAAATGTCCCTCTTTCTCGAGCCACGAGACACAATTCATACAGCCTTAACTTCATTTTACATTCTATTAAACTAATGGCTAAAACACATCAGTCTTGTTCATCAACTTTATGTGTAAATTAACATTAACTCCAGCATGTAAGAGTAACAAATTAGTAAACATACAGAGAGCACTTTCTGTCTTTTTTCTCACCCTTACAAAACCCGGAAGGCAAAATTCTCTGTCTCTGTTTATACTGCGATCACTTTTAGTTTTTTAACAGTTAGAGGGATTATTGTATAGGATCATTTACTAAATACAGAAGATTATATAATCTGTGTAGCTGCATATGAACAGAATTTAACACTGCTGTTACTGAACTGGACAAGTTTTAAAAACACTTGTTAAGTAATGTAAGTCTAGTCTACTGAAAGCCAGTAATGTTAGTACGAATCTTTAATGCAGTAGAAGTGTATAAGTTCAAAAACTTGTCTTTATTTGTTCCACCATCTTTACAGGTTACTTGCTTTAAAACATTTTAACATTAGCATAATTTAAATTCAACAAAACTATTATTTTAATAAACATTAGCAGTAAATAATCTCAAAGTAACAACACAAATCTAAAATAGTAAAACGTTAAAAATATGTAATATGTACTTTTTTTTGACTAAAATGTTGTTTGACTAAAATGTCAATCTAAATAAATAAATTAACACTGCTCTGCTGAGACGTGCAAAAACACTGTGCTGTTTTGTTAGCAACGTGCCAAAGTCAGAGCACACCTGGATCTTAAAGGGAATGATGAGTACAATTCTGAATGGTTTATTTCCCAAATTATAGAGCCCCATAAGTCCCACATGGTGGAGTGAAGATTATTGGGGGGGAAGGGGTGTCAGCAGCTGCTGACTGTAACCAATGAAGTAACTTGCAATTTAACTTTTTACTTTTAAAATCAATTTAAGGTAACTATGTCATCACTGTACAGGACCCTTATATGCTAATCTACAAGTCATTTATTATTGACATACAATGGCTTGCAAAAGTCTTCATACCCCTTAAACTTTTCCACATTTTGTAACATTCCAACCGCAAACAAATATATTTCATTAGAATTTAATGTAAGGGACCAACACAAAGTAGTATACAATTTTGAAGTGGAAAGAAAATGGTGCATGATTCAAAACATTTTTTACAAATAAAAACCTGAAAAGTGTATTGTGCAAAAGTATTCAGCCCCCTTTTTTTCTGAGTGCAACGAATTGCATTCAGAAGTTTCCTGATTACTGCTAATGACTAAAAAGTGTCCACCTGTGTGTAATCTAATACCAGTAAAAATACAGCTGCTCTGTGATGGGCTCAGAGGATTTGAGAAGCTTTAAACATCTCACGGAGCACTGTTCAATCCACTATCTGGAAACGGAAAGAGTATGGCACAACTGTAAACCTACTAAGACGAGGCCTTCCACCTAAACTTACAGACCGAACAAGGAGAGCAAAGATGCAGCCAAGAGGCCCATGGTCACTCTGGATGAAATCCACAGCTCAGGTTGGAGAATCTTTCCACATGACAACTATTAGTTGTACAATGCTCAGATGTGGTCTTTATGGAAGAGTGGCAAAAAGAAAGTCTTTGTTAAAAGCAAACAAAAAAAGTCTCATTTGTAGTTTGCCAGAAGCCATGTTGGTGACACATGTAACATGTGGAACAAGGTGCTTTGGTCAGATGAGACCAAAATTGAAGTGTGGCGGAGAATTAACCCTGCCCATCACATTGAACACACCATCCCCACTGTCAAACATGGTGGTGACAGTATCATGCTCTGGGTCTGCTTCTCTTCAGCAGGAACAGGGAAGTTGGTCAGAGTTGATGGAAAGATGGATGAAGCCAATTACAGGACAATCCTGGAAGAACATTCAGCAGGACAACCCTAAATATAAAGCCAGGGCTACAATGGAATGGTTTAAAACGAAACATATTCATGTGTTAGAATGACCCAGTCAAAGTCCAGACCTAAACTTGATAGAGAACTTGTGGCAAGATCTGAAAACTGCTGTTCACATATGCTCTCCATCTAATCTGACTGAGCCTGAGCTGTTGCAAAGAAGAATGGGCAAAATTGTCAGTTACTAGATGTGCAAAGCTGGTGGAGACATACCCTAAAAGAAAGGTGGTTCCTCAAAGTATGATTAAATACTTTTGCACACCACACTTTTCAGTTTTTTATTTGTAAAAAAATGTTTTGAATCATGTATAATTTTCTTTCCACTTCACAATTGTATGCCACGTTTTGTTGGTCTTCCACATTAAATTCCAATAAAATATATTTATGTTTTGACTGTAAAGTGACAAAATATGGAAACGTTTATATGAACAGTATGAATACTTTTGCAAGCCACTGTATTAGCCTTAATAGTACATGTGTTAGAACATGTGAGTCTTTGTTTCTTCCAGTGTTTCTTCCTCCTCCAGCTCTAATGAAGTTTTTCCTCTGTTGCTCACTGGGCGTTCTGTATTGTAGATTCTCTGTCCTGCAATCACATTTCTGCAACGCTACTTTGCGACATCAGTTGTAAAAAGTGATATATAAATAAATCAGATTTATTGTCACATCACCAGAGTACAGGACTGAAACATACACCTATAGACATACACTGTACAATATATACATATTTCTATTGCACTGTAGATGGAAGGATAAGTATAACTGAATATATAGATTACAATGCTGTATAAATGTGCAAATAATCTGGAGTATGTGTGTGGAAGTGAGGAAATAGTCCAATTATTGACAGAGTAATTATGTGTAAAGTGCAGGTACAGAATGAGTTGTGTGGGAAGTGCAGGGTACAGAATGCTGTATGTGGGATAAGTATGGGATAGTCAGGTTGGTACAGTGTAAAGTAAAGTCCAGGGTGCAGAATGCTATATGTAGGATAATATGGGGAAGTCTAATAGGTGCAGAGTTTGTATAGATGGCAGTGGGGTGGGTGGGGCAGAACACTGTTCTACTGGCTGTTTCACAGCCTAGTCATGTGGGGGAAGAAGCTGTCTCGAAACCGGCTGGTTCTGGTCTTCAAGATTCTGAGACTTCTGAGTTCCTGTACCAGGTGGTGAATGCTTTCCACAGCGCAGGTGTAGAAAGTCCCGAGGATGCTGAGGTTCAGACTAAACTTCATTCAGTTCACCTTCTTGTCCAGGTGAAAGAGGGTAGTGTGCAGGGTCAGGGCGATTGGTAAGCACCAGCCACAAGCTCTGGGTGTTGGCTGTTTTCAACTGCTGCAGCCACTGCATATATTTACAAGTATTTAAATCCTTGATTGGCATCACCACATGAATCTGCTGTTTACACAAAGATAGAATCGCAGGGTATCAGTTCTTTTAGTTTATGCTGCATTCCAGGTGTACCACAAACGTCACATGTAAATGTGATGTGTACAGGATGAGCGTGATGAACGCTTAAATTTTCAACCATTGTTGTAACTGGGTGCATTTTAACCATTTAGCTACAACAAACACTGTATTAGAGCTTCACCGTCACAAAACCAAGCTTTATTTCTTATTCTTTGTTTTCTGCAGCTGCACAGCAGGAATACACTTGTACATCTATACACACACTACTGTGAATAACATGACATTTTAGTTTCACTATCACAACCCATACCTTTTGGAACGCAGCGAGATATGCACTCGTAATTTCAGTGTTTTTAAGTTGTTTTTACTAAAATGCTTCAGTTTTAGGTTAATTAATAAGACCTGTTTTTAAGTAGTAATCGGTAAAATCCTGCTGATTTTAGAGTTTTTAATTCTGTGGTAACGATCATGTGTTTCAATGCAGTGTTTTCTGTGAACTCTGGTAGAAGCTGCTAACAGTGGCATTACCTGTTACTGCTGATAAACACACTCTATACTTAACAGTAAAACACTGACCATCCCACACACACACACACACACAAACTAACACACACGCATAAACACACACATAAACACACATGCATAAGCACACACACAACAGTGGATTATATTGATTGTTGTGTACATTGATTTGTGACCATTGTATCACTTTTTAATTTCAAATCTGATCTTTGTTCTTGTGTCTGATCTGAATCAGTGGTTCTGTCCTAGTGTGAGAATAACACTGTTCACTCATCTTTTGGACTTTTCTCTCGTTCTCGCTGCAGGCTGTATAACTGTGATATTACCAAAGAAGGCTGTGCTGCTTTAGCTTCAGCACTGAAATCAAAGCCCTCACTCCTGAGAGAGCTGAATCTGAGAGGCAATAATCCAGGAGAGTCAGGAAAGAAGCTGCTTTCTGATCTACAGAAGGATCCACAATTTAATTTAAAGATACTCCGGTAAGTTACTAAATTACACCCACACATGCACGCGCACACAGACACACACACACACACACACGCAGTTGCTGATCATCTACATTAAGTTTAGCTCTTGTCAAGTGCACCAAACTATTATAAATTAATAATCTGCATGAGGAGTGGATAAATATATTTAATATATTTAATACAAAATTGGGTGGGGTTGTATTGTTTTTGGGGAATTCAGTAAAGTGTCCAGATACAGATTAATTTCTTCTTGTGTGTGTGTGTGTGTGTGTGTGTGTGTGTGTTGAGTACTTGGTATATAAATATTGTGTTAAGTAGATTAGCATAATTTGATCAGACAGAAACATGGTGGGGTTGTGTTGCTAAGCTATCATAGCTTGTATCTGGGAGTCTGGGTTAAATGACATTCTGGCCAAGTACGTTCTGTTAAAAAGAATGGGGCCATTTGACTGACATGCAGAGGAAACAAGATCAGACCGTAGTTTTAGTGACGTTTAGGGTAAAAACAGGCCTGTGTGAAGCAGAGTGGTTTATGGTGGATCACAGTCACTGGGAATGTTGTATCAGCGTCAGTCAAACCTGTTTAACGTTTAAACACAGTATGAACTTCACAGCCTTTTCTCAGTCCAGTGAGAATATCTTACTCTCTAAAACTCAATACTGTGACTCTGTGTCGAGAAGACAGCCTGCACATAAATAAGCCTTTAGCTTAAATAACAAATAATTAATCATAAAAATAATTATAAACTTTGTGTAGAGAAGGCCACCTGCACACCAATAAACCTTTAGCTTAATTAGCAAACGTTATAATTTTAATACAGTTTAATCAGATACTTACAGTTGCAAAAAAATGATGTGAACCCTTTGGTATTACTTGGATTTTTCTATAAATTGGTTTAATATTAATTGATTAAATGTGTTCTGATCTTCATCTACGTCACAACAACAGACAAACACAGTCTGCTTAAACTTAATACCACACAAACATTATATGTTTGTATGGTTTTATTGAACACAACATGTTAATTTTCACAGTGAGGGGAAAAATTATGTTATCTTTGGATTTAATAAATGGTTGATCCTCCTTTGGCAGCAAAAACCTCAACCAAACGTTTCCTGTAGTTGCAGATCAGAGCTGCAGAACGGTCAGGAGGAATTCTGGATCATTCCTCTTCACTAAACTGTTTCAGTTCAGCTATATTCATGGGATATCTGGTGTGAATCACTCTCTTGAGATCATGCCACAAAGAGCACATCTCAATTGGGTTGAGGTCAGGACTCTCCAGAAGGTTGTTGATTTCGGTTGTTGATTTACTTCTGTTTTCGGTCAGTGTTCTGTTGCATCATCCATTATCTTCAGTTGGCGGACAGATGGTCTTAAGTTTTCCTGCAAAATGTCTTGGTAAACTTGGGAATTCATTTTTCTGTTGAGGACAGCAATCCATTCAGGACCAGAGGCAGCAAAGCAGCCCCAAACCATGATCCCCCCCACAGTTGGGATGAAGTATTGATGATAGTGTTCTGTACCTTTTTTCCCCACACATAGCGTTGTGTGTTCCTTCCAAACAACTCAAGTTTGCTTTCATCTGACCACAGTAAATTAAGCAAGTAGTGCTGTGGAACATCCAGGTGCTCTTTTGCAAACTTTAAACTTTAAAGCAATATTTTTTTGGACAGCAGTGGCTTCCTCCGTGGTGTCCTCCCATGAACTCCATTCTTGTTTAATGTTTTCCTTATTGTAAATTTGTCAACAAAAAAGTCTTTACCTTACACTCTAGGATTCTTCCTCACCTCATTGATCATTCTGTGCTGTGCTCTTGCAGTCATCTTTACAGGACGACCACACCTAGGGAGAGTAGCAATAGTGCTGAACTTTCTTCATTTGTAGACTGTCTGTTTTACCGTGAACACATGAACATCAAGGCTTTTAGAGATATATTTGTAACCCTTTCCAGCTTCATGCCAGTGAACAATTCTTGAGTGTGTGGTTTTATAGGTTTAAGCTGTAATTTATTTGATGAAGCTGTTCTGAAAACACCTTGTGTGTGAAAATGTGCTCAGTGGGTTTCAGTCAGACAGAGAACTGAGAGTTTTGGATTTAGAGGATTTAATGGGATTTATGCTGCTTCTGGATGTTTTTTACAATCTGGTGTGTGTGTGTGTCTGTGTTCATGTCTGATCATTTTGTCCTGATTTCTGTTTTTGCAGCATCTGACTGCAGGACTATCCTGCTCCTATTGACCACTAGAGGCGCTTTACAAGTGACTCCATTTCCAGTATCCTGTGCATCACCACTATCTGTGCATCTTCCTGTTCTCTAACAGTCATTAGTATGAAGTTTCTGGGGTTAATAAACTGCTTTCATCATATTTATTACAGTTAAACAGTCAGTTCACACTATGTTAGCACTTCTTCATCAGCACTTTATTTGTGTAAAAAATTACATGACCCCTAAAAGGTGATCTTACATTTTTGATGGTTTGCTTTCTTAATCCTGTTTATGTTCAGTTCTGTACTTCTTCTACTGAAGCTGCTTTGAGTCCACTAGCTTGCCGTTACAGGGTTTATCCTGTAGGGGGCGCTGTGAACTCGGGGTAATTACTAAAACATCCAGCTCTGATTCTCCGATTCCAGAAGCAGTTTGGAGAATGAATGATTGATTAAATTGAGGGATCACTTTATGTTTCTAATCATTGTTTTGTGAATTGAAGCTTTCCTAACTCTGTAAAAATGTTGTAAGAGCATATAATATATAAACAGGTAGAAAGAGTTTATAATTAATGTAATATTATATTCAGAGTCAGTCATGAAATGCTGAACATAATATCACAGTGTCCTAAAATAAAATAATGATAATAAATAATAAATATAAACACATTCTACATCTAATCGATGTAACTGATAGTAAGTGTCAGTGTTTATAATAAGCAGCTCTGTGATTGTTCAGCATGAGAATAAAATCCACAGTGAAAGTGCTGCACCGAGAGTCTGGATCCAGTCAAGAACAGATATTTTACTGCTGAAATAAAGTCAGTTATTAGAGGCAGGTTGGGGGAAATTTACTGAATTATTTCTACTTTTACTAACAACACTTCAGAAAAACAGAGAGCTCTCCTTAAATAGACCCAAACACACGTGGAGCAGATGATGAATGATGAGATAAGAGTAAGCTCTCTGCCTCCCTCTGGTGGTGGAAACCAGTCTAGCAGCAGGTCTGGATTCAGGCTGAGTGGTGTCTCTCTGCCTCCCTCCTGTGGGGGGATGATATTTCTCCCTCACAGCTACTGTCTGTAATGATCATGTTTGCAGTGTAAAAAGGGACTTTTAGCTTTAATGCTGCCTGTTTATTTCATATTTTAATAAAGTGCAGTGTTTCATTTATTTCACTGTTGTTTCTATGTGTTGATTTTCTAGTGCAGTTTTTTAACAGGTCAGCTGCTGGAAGCTCATTAATTTATTACATTAATCTAATTCTTGGTTTCTCTTACAAAAGAATGACGATGGTTTTACCATGATTTTACAGAGTAACTGTAGACTATAGTTATTGCATAAATAACCATAATCTTACCCTTAACTACTACTGGAAGCCCTTAAGGTCACTATATTTAATGAGTTATGCTGCCATAGTTTTGCTATTGTAGTTTATACTTATAGCCATATATATTATTATGTGGTGAACTGTAGTTTTAGCACAGTTTGATATAATTATTACTGTGGCTGTTTAGCTGTTCATAGTAACTATATTTATTGTAAAGTTAACCATATTATTTCTTTTTGGTAACTATATTGATAACATTCACAATTTGAACACACAGTGACACTGCACTTTTTGTTAGTTTATTATGGCATCATGTGGTGTAATTGTTATTCTTAATTCTTAATTTCTAAAATAACATTACTAATAGTTACTGCTGTTCAAATAATGATCATTAATACACTGTGAACAATGGTACTGTTTATATATTTGAAAGATCTGTTCAGTGTTTAATGATGTTAAACATGTTTAATTTTAATTTAATTATACCTTATATTACTCATTTTTATTTAACATTTTTATTCAAATTAAACAATTCCACCATCAATGATTGTTAAAAACAGCAGCGAGTGTTCAGTTGTGGTGGAAAAAACAAGCCAAAGAGATTATAGCTGCGAGAGTGTACATTTTTGGAGGCGACAACAAGCCAAAGAGTTTATAGCGGCTAGATTGTGCAGTTGTGGTGGAAAAAACGAGCCAAAGAGTGTTTTATGTTATCTCTTACTCTTCAGACTAGCATAACAAATAAGGGAGTTTAGAACTCTTTAATAACAGCTTGTTTCCATTCAGTATCATGCTCTATCTATCTATCTATCTATCTATCTATCTATCTATCTATCTATCTATCTATCTATCTATCTATCTATCTATCTATCTACCTATCTACCTACTTATCTATCTATCTATCTATCTATCTACTTACCTATCTATCTATCTATCTATCTATCTATCTATCTATCTATCTATCTATCTATCTATCTATCTATCTATCTATCTATCTATCTATCTATCTATCAGTACAGCACAGTGCTGCGTGTCACATTCAAACCAGTCCGTGCTACAACACTACTATACAGTTCCTCTTCTCACATCTTTTTATATAAAGAACATCTGTAAAAACACATTCAACTGTTTATTATTACTGTGGCTGTTTAGCTGTTCATAGTAACTATATTTATTGTAAGGTTAAACATTATTATCTCTTTAACGTCTAGGATGGTTTATGGTAACTATATTAAAAACATTCAGACATTAAACACATAGTGTCACTGCACTTTTTTTTAGTCAGTAAGCCATACCTGTCAAGTCTCCCGTTTTGGCCGGGAAACTACCGTATTTTACTCCTCTTTCCCGCCGTCCTCCCGTATTAGTATTTTCCCGTAAATTTCCCGTATTATATTAAAAAAAAAAAAAAAACTTTACTATTGAGGCGACAGGGCACTGGTCACTGTGTGTCTCTTAACCAATGGTAGTGCCGGTTCAAGGAGAAAGTCCCGCCTTTCAGGTGAAACAGCCAATCAGGTTCCTGGTTTCGCGGAGCGCAATGTAGGAAAGCCCCGCCCCCCTCGCTGTGAGAGCTAGTCGGAGCAGCTGACGTTAAAGCATATCTGGATATACAGCGAGGTAAGGGAGCTAAACATGTAAACTATGATGACGCTGTTTCTGAAACAGACAGATCAAACCGACTGTGTGCTTAATAAAATACAGCTTGTGACTCAGTTAGCTTAACTTTACAATTAGATGTTCAACCTGCCCTCATCAGCCAATAACTATTTCATTTTCAAACAGTGTTTATTAATTTAGGTTTGCAGGCCTACTGTAAGCTATAATGAACTAAACTGTATTTATTTTATTAGTTCAGTTTAAGAGTATTGTGGTGTAATTTAATATTTAGAAGGGGCAGAAGAGATGGTTGATCTGGAGAGAGAGAAAATGTGAAGAGGGCTGAAATTAACTGACTGACAGGACTGGACTGATCAATAGAAAGAAGTATTAATTAAATTATTAATTGTTTAGGCCCCTTTGGACTAATATTTACTTATGCAATATATCTGGTCCATGTCATTTTTGTAAAAGCTGATGATTTCATGTAAATATCTAGAAAAGGGTTTTACTTAGGGTGTAGTATGAGAATTACATATGTAGGAATGTCCACAACATTTCAGTGTCAACAAAGATAGACCTGTCAGATTCTGATAATCTAATTGTAGTTTGTAAAATGTTCCCAGGTGGTTATTTTAGATTTATTGTAAACCTGTCTTAAAATATAAGGGATTCTGAACCTCGGTTGGGTTGGTGGGCGACTCGAAGCAGGTGACGGAAAATTTCCCTTATTTTTAAGTCCAAAACTTGACAGGTATGATAACAGCTGGCTTCTATTCAGTATCAGTACAGCACAGTGCTGCGTGTCACATTCAAATCGGTCCGTGCTAGAACACTACTATACAGTTTCTCTTGTTATATCTTCTATTTTTATATAAAGAACATCTGTGAAAACACATTCAACCAACAATAAACAACGTAAATTTAAAAAAAGTACATGGAGGTTGACAATTTGTCATTTCAAACTATTTTTTTCTGAATTAATTTGAAATATTGTGGCACCTATTTAATTACTACAAGTGTTTATTTTATTAGTGTTTATTATTACTGTGGCTCTTTAGCTGTTCATAGTAACTATATTTATTGTGAAGTTAATCATTATTATCCCATTAACTTCTAGGATGCTTTTTGGTAACTATATTGGAAACATACAAACATTGAACACATAGTGACACTGCACTTTTTATTAGTTTACTATGGCATCATGTGGTGTGATTGTTATTCTTAATTCTTAATCTCTGAAATAATATTACTAATAATTACTGCTGTTCAAATAATTATTAATATTACACTCTAAACGATGGTACTGTTTATTTACTTGAAAAATCTGTTCAATGTTTAATGATGTTAAATATGTTTAATTTTAATTTAATTATACCTTATATTACTTATTTATTCAGCAATTTATACAAATTAAACAATTCCACCATCAATGATTGTTAAAAACAGCAAAAAGAGTGTTCCGTTGTGGAGGATAAATCAAGCCAAAGAGTTTATAGCCGCGAGAGTGTTCAGTTGTGGTGGAAAAAACGAGCCAAGGAGTGTTTTATGTTTTTTCTTACTCTTAAGACTAGCATAACAAATAAGGGAGTTTAGAACTCTTTAATAACAGCTTGTTTCCATTCAGCTTTAGTACAGCACAGTGCAGCGTGTCACATTCTAACCGGTCCGTGCTAGAACACTACTATACAGTTCCTCTTGTTACATCTTGTCTTTTTACATAAAGAACATCTGTGAAAACACATTCAACTGTTTATTATTACTGTGGCTGTTTAGATGTCCATAGTAACTATATTTATTGTAAGGTTAACCATTATTAACCTCTAGGATGCTTTTTGGTAACTATTGTAGCGATCGTTGTAGCGATCGCGAGGAAGCCTTTTGACTCAGGAGACGAGGTCAATCAAAAGCTCTGTTTATTTAACAGGGAACCGCTCACTTATTGCTCTTATAAGAGCATGGAGAGTTAAACCCAAGGCAGCATACAGTGAAAACAGCCCTAAGGTCACTAAACTGGCTAAGAATCTACCGGATGGTAGATTCAGAGTGGTGCCCACCACAGGCATACAGCAGAAGCACACGCAGGATAACAGACCCCACCCCCTGCGCTCGCTACACTATATTGATAACATTCTCATTCTGAACACACAGTGACGCTGCACTTTTTATTAGTTTATTATGGCAGCATATGGTGTGATTGTTATTCTTAATCCCTAAAATAATATTACTAATAATTATTGCTCTTCTAATAATGATCAATATTACACTTTAAACAATGGTACTGTTTATAGATTTGAAAGATCTGTTCCGTGTTTAATGCTGTTAAACATGTTTAATTTTAATTTAATTATACCTTATATTCAGTGTTGGGAGTAACGGCGTTAAAACTAACGGCGTTACTAACGCCGTTACTTTTTTTCAGTAACGAGTAATCTAACTAATTACTATGACTGTAACTATAACGCCGTTACCATTTCCGACACCCCGTTACTGCACGTTACTTTAGCAGCTCTATGAACTTTTTTTTTTATTTTCGCTTTGCCCTGGTTAACCCCTCCTCTGTCCGGTGAACTGAGCTTCTGGCCGCTGTGCCTGTGGTTTGGCGTGGTGAAGTGAGGCACAATTGTGACGATTTGCGTGCTCTAATCAATTCAGTGATTGCCGTGGACAGCCCAAGTTCCGAATTAAGGACGTTAAGCTCTTTTTAGCGGCTCCGGTTTTTGTGGTGCTGCTGCTTTCTATTTTAGAGCTTAGATTCTCTGCCCGAATCCCACCTGACCTGAGGACCGACCCGAAATCAGGCTCCTATTTTTATTTTATATAAAGCTCTGGTGTGATAATCACAATGTTGCTAAGTAACCAATTATTATTGTTCACTAAAGCGAACGAAATAGCGAAAATTGAAAGTGAAAAACATTTGTGTTAACTGAATCTAATAAAAACGGTAATTAAAAGGAAAAACATAACTATCTCGAACTGTATTTTGTGTTTATAAAACTAACTAAAACGAACTGAAATTACTGATAGAATACCCTCATTTTTGTGTTTAATTTATTTATAAGCGCTGTTGTACAGCGGAGTTGTACAGCGGGAGTTGTTGTGCCGAGCGCGCGGCACTCGTGGTCCGTTAGTTCTTGTGTAAAGAGCTCGCGCTAGCAAGCCCACCCTAAAATGAACAGAAAAAATAAAAACAAAATAAAATTAAACTATAATAAAAATGAAAACTGTAATCACGTAGCTCTGGGTGCACGTGAACGCCTCCGCGTTTGACTTGCAGCATTGTGTGTAGCTGTTCTTAAAAATCATTTAAATTAAATAATAGTTCTATGCTTCTATGTTACAGTGTTAATTAACATAATTCTGATTATATTTCGCTCATTCAATCAGCCCGAAAACAGACAGTTTATGGGGCGGATCGGGTCAGGCTCATAATGACAGTTTATGGTTCGGGCTTGGGCAGAATGTGCACGGGCTCCGGCTGGGTCGGATTTTTTGGGCACGATCTAAGCTCTATTCTCTTTTGGTGAAGCTGTTATATTAATACCATTTTAACGGGCATTAAATTGTTGTTTTTGTCCATTATTTTGTTTTATATATACATATTTCTTTTGAGTGTGGCTTGGTTTGTTAAATTTCATCCCCAGACGCGTTTTTCCGCTTTTTTCAGTATTACAAGTTTTAGTAATTTTCTTTGGTTGTGTGGAGAATTTCGTTTTATTTTTTTGAAATTCGTTAGATTATATTTTTGTCAACATTTTGGGTTTATTTTCGTTTGTTATTTTTTGTTATTTTTCTAATAATAATAGTAAATGCATAATTGATTTCCTTTTTTTGACGGGCGAATAATAAAAAGTAACGCGATAGTTACTTTTCTGGTAACTAATTACTTTTATAGTGGAGTAACTCCCTTAGTAACTCAGTTACTTTTTTGGAGAAGTAACGAGTAACTATAACTAATTACTTTTTCAAAGTAACGTGCCCAACACTGCTTATATTACTTATGTATTTAACATTTTTAATCAAATTAAACAATTCCACCATCAATGATTTTTAAAAACAGGAGCGAGTGTTCAGTTGTGGAGGATAAATCAAGCCAAAGAGTTTATAGCCGCGAGAGTGTTCAGTTGAAGTGGAAAAAACGAGCCAAAGAGTGTTTTATGTTATCTCTTACTCTTCAGATTTGCATAACAAATAAAGGAGTTTGGAACAACCAGAGACTGTAAAAAAGATGGACGTTGTGTCTCCGTTCCCATTCATTCAATGAAAATGAAGCCAAAATCCTCCTCCATGTTGGTGATCCTGAAACCGGAGTCTGCGCAGTAGAGACCAGAGGAGGGAGAAAGACAGTTGAGACAGCCTACTCATTTAAATAACCCCACCCCTGAGGGCTGCCTCGCGGTCACAGACTGCAGAGCGGGGCGGAGCGGAGCTGACGGTCTGTTATTTGTCAAATCAATAAAATAATAAGGGTGCCCATACCTTTGCACCGGTAAAATTTTGGTTTAATGCATATTGCACATTTTCTGTTAGTACAATAAACCTCATTTAAATCCTGAAATATTACTGTGTCCATCAGTTATTAGATATATCAAACTGAAATGGCTGTTCCAAACACCCAAATATTTACAACTAAAAATGATTAAGATTAATAGGGGTGCCCAAACTTTTTCATATGACTGTATATACAGTTATATATACACACAGTTGCAAGAAAAGGTATGTGAACCCTTTGGAATTACTTGGATTTCTTCATAAATTGGTCGTTAAATGTTTTTTGATGTTTGCATGGTTTTATTGAACACAACATGGTAACATTCACCATGCAGGGTGGAAAATGCATGTTAACCTTCACAAAACTGTTTCAGTTCAGCAATATTCTTGGGATATCTGGTGTGAATCGCTCTCCTGAGGTCATCAATTGGGTTGAGGTCAGGACTCTCCAGAAGGTGTATTTTCTTCTGTTGAAGCCATTAGGTTGTGTGTGTGTATGTGTGTCAAACTTGCAAAGTGTACTGCACAAGTGGTCAAGGGCCATAAACGTTAAACAGTCAATGTGCAGTAAAACATGCATTTGATCAGAAGCCTCACCAGTAGGAAGTACATATAAAGGGGAATGACAAAAAATTATTGTGACTAATCGACTAATCAAAAAAAAAGAATGTCCAGATTAGTTGACTACTAAAATAGTAATTAATTTCAGCCCCAATATGGAAGGTTCTCCTGTGTGTTTGTGTAGTGAGGTATTTTGTAAGATGGCGGCGCGCAGTAGTGCAGCGGCTTCTCACGCTCCTAGCGAACACCCTATTTTGAGCTGTTTTTACGTCGGTTCTGAACCTAACTTCACACGCCTCACACGTGTGAGTTATAGCAGAACCGAACTTTTGAGGATTAAGGACAGTTTGGTCAGTAAAACAGCAACTATGGACAATAATATCTGAGCTACGCTGGGCGAGCCACAGCTCCTCCGCGCTCCGGCGGATCACTGCAGACAAAGGGTAGGAGGAGGAGGCTGTGCGAGCAGCATCAGAAGAGAGGGAAACGTGCTGGTGTGCTAGCCAGGCTAAAGGCTAATGCTAACCGACCCCCGATTCCGTCGCTTTTCCTGTCTAACGTCCGCTCTTTGGATAACAAGCTGGACCTGCTGCGGCTGAGGATGAGTGTTTCTGAGGAGATTAGGAACTGCGCTGTGATTTGTCTCACGGAAACCTGGCTAAACCACACCATGCTGGACACAGCCTTGCAGCTCGTCGGCCGGCAGCTCTTCCGAGCGGATCGCAGCCAGCTACCCGGGAAAGCCCAGAGGGGGGCGGTTTGTGCGTCTACATAAACAAAGGTTGGTGCACAAACTGCGTGTTGGTAAACAGCCACTGCTCCAAGGCGACAGAACAGCTGACTGTGAAGTGTCGCCCTCACTATCTGCCTCGTGAGTTTTCGGCGGTGTTCGTGATTGCTGTTTACATAGCACCGGATGCTAATGCTAACAACGTGTTGAAGGAGCTTTATGACAACATCAGCTTGTGACGCTCCAAACCCACACAAAAGACCATCACTGTGTGGCCCAGTGACAACGCTGTGCTGCAGGACTGCTTCGGCTGCACAGAATGGCAGGTCGTCAGGGATGCTGCTGAGTGTGAGGGGGAGCTGGATCTGGAGGAATACACATCTGCTTTTTTTGGGTACATCAGCAAGTGTGTGGAGGATGTCACTACCACCAACACTGTGACTTGCTACCCGAACCAGAAGCCCTGGCTGAACGCAGAGGTGCATTCTCTGCTGAAAGCCAGGGTGCTGCCTTCAGGTCTGGAGACTGCATATGCTCAGAAAATCCAGGGACACTTTTCCTCCCAGGATCCACAGAGCATGTGGAGGGGCATCAAGTGCATCACGGACTACAAATCTAACGTTGCACAAAGCTAACGTTACGCCTGCTTTAAGAATCCTGACACCCCCTCCAGCACCAGACTCCCACACTCATCAGGAGGGGAGCCCCTCAGCGTGACAACAGCAGAAGTAAGGAGGATGCTGAGGAGGATCAACCCCCGGAAAGCTACTGGCCCGGACAACATCCCCGGACGGGTGCTAAGAGCAGACCAGCTCTCGGACGTCCTGGCGGACATTTTCAACGCGTCCCACATTCAGGCAGCTGTCCCCACTTGCCTGAAGACCAGCACCATCATCCCAGTCCCCAAGAGCTCTGCAGTGACAAGTCTGAATGACTAGCGGCCAGTAGCCCTCACTCCGATAGTCACAAAGTGCTTTGAAAGAGTGGTTCAGACCCACATCAAAGCCACCATCAACGTCACTGTGGATCCACACCAGTATGCATACAGGAAGAACCGATCCACAGAGGATGCCGTTTCCTCCGTGGTCCACACTGCCCTCACCCACCTGGAGCAGACTGAGCTCTTCCCTGTGCAACTGGGTCCTAGACTTCCTGACCAACAGGCCGCAGTATGTGAGGATTCACAACATCTCCTCCCCCTCCATAATCCTCAGCACTGGCTCCCCTCAGGGCTGTGTGCTGAGCCCCCTCCTGTTCACACTGCTCACATATGACTGCTCACCTCTCCATCCAGGCTGTCATATTGTGAAGTTTGCGGACGAAACGGCAGTGGTTGGATGCATCACGAACAGAGATGAGTTCAGCTACAGGCAGGAGGTGGAACACCTGGAGGATTGGTGCAGAGAGAACAACCTCTGCATCAATGTAAAGAAGATGAAGGAGATGATTGTGGACTTCAGAAGGGGCCATCATGCCCAATTCCCTCTGCACATTGGAGAATCTACGGTGGAAGTGGTTGACAGCTACAGGTACTTGGGTGTGCGCCTGTGTAGCAACCTCACCTGGAGCAACAACACTTCCACTCTGGTCAGGAAGGCACATCAGCGGCTCTACTTCCTCAGGAGGCTGAGACGAGCTGGACTCGGGAGTGCAGTCCTCACCTCCTTCTACAGATGTGTGGTGGAGAGCGTTGTGTGCTCCAGCATCAATGTGTGGCATTGGAAGCTGCTCTGCTGCAGTCAGAAAAGCTCTGCAGAGGGTGGTGAAGGCTGCACAGAGGATTGTTGGAGTCGGCTCCCCAAGCACCACGGACATCTACACCTCCAGATGCAGGAAAAGGGCCACCTGCCTCAGGAAGGATCCCATCCACCCAGCACACGCACTTTTTGTCCCGCTCCCCTCAGGCCGGAGGCTGCGGAGCATCAAGTGCAAAATGACAAGACTGAGAAACAGCTTCATTCCGGAAGCTGTAAGACTCTTAAACTCCACCTAACAAAACTGCACTGACACACAAGGACAAAATACTGTTTACAAACACTGTCACTTTACCCGCACTGAGACACTTTGGGCCTTATTGTACACCCTGCGCAAGGCGTGTAGCGTGGCGCCTTGCCATCGTACACCCCGTCAACAGTCTATTTTTACGCCTTGCGCACGTGTCCTTAAAATAGCAATGGACTTCTGGAATATATTAACGCTGATGGGCGTGGTGGTCTGGAAATGACGTGTGTTCAGGTAAATTTCTGTCGTGTTTCTATCTTGGCGGCGAAAAAATGCGTTGCGCGGTTGATCCTGTAAAAGGACATCGAAATTCAATGGTCAGTCGCGCACCAAAAACTGAATCACGATCACCCTGCGCCCTGCGCCCCAAAATACCCCATACCATCACTTCCTTACCACAGTAAAAAAAAAAACCTTATCCAGAGCCTTCAGGAATTAACTATAAAAATAAAATATACTTAAAAATCTGCATGACAGTTATAAGGACTTATATTTATGTTCAGTACGCAGACTTAATAACTGTAACTTAATTTCAGCAGACACAGGGATTCTGCTGTTTGAGAATTTAAACAGATGCTTATTCTCACAAAAATGCTGGAGTTTTAGAAATAAAAAATAAACATAATGGACAAAACGACTAAACATATTTTGTTTTATTTCACTTCGCTATTATTTAACAAAAAATTCACTTTTATTATTATTATTTTTTATATATCTGAAAAATAAAGCACATTGTCACCCTGGCCTCTGGGGCTGTCCGTCAGTTATATAAAACTTAAAACTTTTAAAATACACAGAAATATAAAGCTATATGTTAGTGTTCGTTTCTTATCACCAGGGCAAATTTATTAAAATATGAAATATATTCATTCATTAACGAAAATCTGGTCCAGAGCTCAAAAAAGACTGCAGGCGCGCATAGCGGGTTCGGCAGCGCGTAGCGGGTTCGGCAGCACGCGCGGTGCGGGATTACCTCTGTTTTCTTAAAGTCTTTTAATAAATAAGGTCGTATCAAGTGTAGTAAAATACATGGTATAAACTCAATATATTTGCGCATAATTAATCAATAGAAATCAGGCAAAATGCGCTGCGCCTCTCTCTCTCTCTCTTTTTTGCCGGACCTGTAAAGTTAATCAAATATTGTCAAATATAAAGGATAGGTTGAGGTTTTGATGAGCTGTGTCAATGATTTGAAACTGATACTAACTGAAACTGAAACTTTTCAGAAAGCCTGTGATTGTTTTAAATTAGTTTTTTAAGACGTTTATATTTTATATTATTTATTTTTGAATTTATTTTAATTATTTTAAATATTTTATTGATCAAATTATATTGAAAAAAAAATATATATATATACATTTATATATTTTTTCCCATGATTCCCATGTTCTTCGTTTATTCATACAAATTTTATCATTTTTTATCATTCTTATCATTTTACTTTATATTAACTACTATTACTTTTTTCTTCATAAGATATAAATTCTTTATTTATTATTTATCAATTTTTATGATCTTTTATCCTGTCCTATTTTTCCTTTTTTACATATATATTTTAATTGTCTATAGTAAATGTCAGTTTTTCTTTCTAATTTAAAAAAAAATATTTTTAATCCCTTTTAAACTGTAATTGCTCAGTGGCATTGTAAATGAGGGTCCCCCTCCAGTGTAAATGATGGTTGATTGATTGATTAATATTCAATGTTGCAAACCCAGTTTTTACATAAACAATAAACAGAATAAAGAATAAAATAACTTTACTCTTCCCTTATTTCAGCCGCTTCCCTTATTTGAACAGCGTGACGCGCAGTCAGTTTATGCGCTCTTAAAATAGGAATGAACAGAAGACAGAGCGCAGCTGCCTCTTAAAGGGGATGGATACAGACACAATGATTGGTCCTCAAGATACCAGGACACGCCCCTAAATCCAGCTGCGCAAAGCGCAATTAACTAGTGCTCTATAGATCGTTAAAATAGGGCCCTAGATGCGCTGCAGCAGCAGTTCAGTTCAGCGAGTCTTCAGCACAGTGCGCACGGCAACAGATAGGCTTCTTCTCCCCCGTGTCCCACCAGCCAGGTAACATACACATCAAGTAAAATCCTACCGTTTGCCCTCTAAGTCCAACACGAAATCATTTTGTTGTGCAGTAAAATGTCTCGTACAGCACCAAACTACTAAGCATCTTTAGCCGACTGGTCACCAGATAAACTAGCCACTCAAATCAATGATAGATAACGTTTTTTTTTATAATGAAGTGTTCCACGTGCGCTAAAAAGTGCCCTTTTCCCCCCTGAGCACTTGCCCCCCAAAATGTCTGTGCACGCCACTGTCCATATCTTAAAATCAACTGCTGCTGCACCCCGGTCCCGCTGCTAAATCTCACAGCGAGGGAGGGGCTCCCCCCACCAACACACAGATACCACCGCGCGCTGCAAAAACAGCAAGCTGATTGTTTCTCCTGAGAGGCGGAACTTAATTCCTGAACCGGCTCTGTGATTGGTCCGGTCTGTCTCCTCATAAATAGTACAGCTGAGCTGAGCGAAACAATATCATTTTTAGGGGGGACAAATCCATCTGTTTCTAATACTGGGTGGGACATGGAGCCCAGCCCCCCCCCCCACCCCGTTTCCTACGCACATGCATGCCGCACATTCCGTGTAATGTCCAAAACTATGGTCTGCACCCATCTCTCAGCAATATCTCACAAACATCAGCACCACCACACTCGTTTAACGTGAAAGCAGAAAGTAAAACTTCAGCAGCGTCTGTGTAGATGAGAGAAGAAGGAGAAGAACGTTTGGATAAAAAGCACAGAGGTAAATACTGAAGCTTTAACTACTATAATTTACTGTCTGAATATAAAAAGTGTTTCAGATAAACC
The DNA here is from genome assembly GCF_023375975.1 of Astyanax mexicanus. Taxonomy (NCBI): domain Eukaryota; kingdom Metazoa; phylum Chordata; class Actinopteri; order Characiformes; family Acestrorhamphidae; genus Astyanax; species Astyanax mexicanus. The sequence goes on from NC_064415.1 coordinate 4,212,449, forward strand.
ATGTAGACACAACTGGACAAAAAGAATAATAAGTGTGAACTCCACATAGATCTAACGGTACTTTAAGACTAGGCATGAAGACTGGCTGCAAACAGGGAACAGAGAACTTCATTTAGTCCGTCCGTGTCTGTGCTGAGAGAGATCATTGTTCTCCACACTGTGGAATTTAACCCAACCCTGTTTAGGCATTTTGATGTTTTTTTAATATTGCTCCAAATTAGCGGATTTTCTAATACATCTACAACCATTTCAACTGAAATATTCAATTTGCTGCATCATAAACTTTGGGTGTCAACTCCTGAAACAATGTTTTTAATGGTTTTATGAAATATGTACATGTTGTAAAAATGTATTTAAATAAAGTCTCTGCACTGTACACAGGCCCGGCTGTAACATGTCTAAAATATACTTAATTAATCGATCATATGCTCGAAATGAAAAAGAGTATTTGTCATTCACGTTATTCTGACTTTATTTTTATTTAGTAAAAGTAGAAGACATTAAAATATAATGCAAGAAAAATATAGGATGGTTAAAACACACATTTTCAAAAAGGTCTAAATGGGATTCAGTAGTCCACTCAGTAGACAGTTAGTTAGTCTAATCGGTATTCCACTAATCCACTCAGTATTTCACTAGTCCACTCAGTAGTGCACTCAGTAATCCATTAGTACACTCAGTAGTCCAGCCAGTAGTCCACTAGTTCACTAGTCCACTCAGTATTTCACTAGTCCACTCAGTAGTGCACTCAGTAATCCATTAGTACACTCAGTAGTCCAGCCGGTAGTCCACTAGTTCACTAGTCCACTCAGTATTTCACTAGTCCACTCAGTAGTCCACTCAGTAATCCATTAGTACACTCAGTAGTCCAGCCGGTAGTCCACCAGTTCACTAGTACACTCAGTAGTCCACTCAGTAATCCATTAGTACACTCAGTAGTCCAGCCGATAGTCCACTAGTTCACTAGTCCACTCAGTATTTCACTAGTCCACTCAGTAGTCCACTCAGTAATCCATTAGTACACTCAGTAGTCCAGCCGGTAGTCCACCAGTTCACTAGTACACTCAGTAGTCCACTCAGTAATCCATTAGTACACTTGGTAGTCCAGCCGGTAGTCCACTAGTTCACTAGTACACTCAGTAGTCCACTATTCCACTCAGTAGTCCACTATTCCACTCAGTAGTCCACTATTCCACTCAGTAGTCCACTAGTCCACTCGGTAGTTCAGTAGTTTATAATACATAAGCTCATTGTACATTGTTTCATTTATTTAACATTGTCCTCATTCTTGTTTTATAATAAAGAAGAAGAACTGAGATGTTCTTGTGCAGCACAGTCAGAAGATAAACTGAGGTGAAGACTTTGGTAAGCAGTTGCTCAGGTAAACAGTCCAAACTTTTCTGGTCTGGTTTATCTTTGACAGTGTTGTATAAACTAAGAATTTTACATTGATGTTTCGTTTCATAATGTCTGTTAATATTATACTCCTTCATTAAAAAAGTACTTTTCCCAACGTGAAATTTTCTGCATTCACTGTCTTTTTTCCGTGTCTTTAGAGTTGCCATGTTCTCCCAAAAGTTCAGAACCATTAATGCAGGAATAATGAAGGAAGGAAAGGAGATGAGGAGCGTTTAGATTGGGTTTATGTGACACCTAGCGTTCAAACTTTGAATCACATTATTTTATATATATTATTTTATATTATATTTTATTTTATGAAAGGAAATGAAAGAAAAGGAAAGGAAATGAAATGAAAGGAAACTTACTTATACTAGTATAAAAGTAAAAGTAATGTAAGGGGAAAAAAATAATCCTTGCTGAAGGGGATGGTGACTGAGCCCAGTTTTTTAGACTTTAGACAAAAGCCAGAAGCCTGGTCTGACTGGCCAGACCTGAATGATCTGTGTGATCAGTGAGTATCAGTGAGCATATCATAAAAGATCCAAGTGTCAACGTGAGCGTGACTTTAACAGTGGAGTACAAACACTGTCATTCTCATTGATTGGCTGTTGGCTATTAGAGGTTTACAGATACTTGGCTTCTCAAAGGTTTGATCCAAACAACTGTTCAACTACTGTTCTGTATCTGCAATAATTTGTTTACCTGTTGATTATGAACTGTTGTGAACTGGCATGATTGTGTACTGTAGGATGATTTTTTGCATTTTTAAAAGATTTGGGTCTTTTAATGGTGTATATTAAATTGTATTCCTAAATAAAGATGTAAGCTGTGTGTGTTTACAGTATTAGGTGTAATCTGAAGGAGAAGTTGAGCTCCAGAATGAGTGTCTCTGGGGAACAGGACACACAGGAAGCTGAGAGGTGAGAGAATAATGTGATTGGGTGTAAAGTGAGTGTGTTCTCACACCATCGTGCTGGAGAGGTTGTAGATGGTGTCTGATGCTGGTTGTGTTTTAGACTGTTTCAGGGTAAGAGATCTGACTCTCCTGAACCCAGCTGTGTGTCCATGAAGAGTGATCGGTCAGTGAGCAGAATAATAATCTTCAGAAAGTATAACAGTTCACCTGATCTCAGGTAAGGATGATGTGACTGTAGAAAGATTTGAAAAGATGCTGTTTGGTGATCTGGAAGAGTGAATGGTTGAAGGGATTGAAGTGTCTGACAGCTTTAAAATAAACAAAGAAAATACAAACTGTATTTCATGTTTTATGTGTTTCATAATTTTACATGTAGTTAATCAGTATTTAATACTGTCCATCCCAAACTTTACCTGAATGAAGCAGTGAATCCTATTATTTATACAGTTTAAGCTCAATAATATAAATATAATTAACTGTATTTATGACTTTATTTATCATTTATCATGTGTGTATTTTAGTGAGATTCAGAGAGAGAGAGCAGACTCTCCTGAACCCAGCTGTGTGTCCATGAAGAGTGAAGAGTCAATGGTGAAACCACCAGACCTAAAAAATTACCAACTGCTCCTGGCTTCTTTTTCAGCCAACCTCACTACTGCTAAAGCTGAATTTTATCACAATAAATTCTGCTCTCTCACAGACTCCCGGAAAATATTTGCTACATTTAAATCACTACTCAACCCTCCGCCTCCTCCTCCGCCTACATGCCTTACAGCTGAAACACTTGCCTCATTCTTTACTGGGAAAGTCGCTGCCCTCAGCAACCAGTTTACTGATGCACAATGTAGCAGTCCTACTGCATCCTCTACTGCCCGGTGTCCCTCCACTGAAGGCGTCGCTTTCTCCTCGTTCACTCCTCTCACTGAGAACGAGACACTGGCTCTCCTAACACGTAGCCGTCCTACTACGTGTCCGCTTGACCCAATTTCTTCAAACCTACTGCAAACCATTGCACCTGCAATCATTCCGGCTATCACTCACAAGATCAATGCCTCTTTAACTTCTGGTGTATTCCCGACTGCTTTCAAACAAGCACAGGTCACACCACTGCTTAAAAAGCCTTCTCTCAACCCCACCCAGGTTGACAACTACAGACCGGTCTCACTACTACCCTTTCTCTCTAAAACACTCGAGAGAGCAGTTTAAAATCAGGTCTCTGGCTTCCTCTCCCAGAATGACCTTCTGGACCAGAACCAATCTGGGTTCAAAAAAGGACACTCTACCGAGACGGCTCTGTTGTTTGTGACTGAAGCGATGAAAACTGCCAGAGCTGCAGGTCAGTCCTCAGTGCTCATTCTGCTGGACCTCTCGGCCACCTTTGACACAGTCAACCATGACTTCCTCCTAACTATATTCTCAAACATGGGGATCTCAGACAATGTGCTGTCATGGTTCAGATCATACCTCACTGGGCGCTCGTTCAAGGTGTCGTGGCAAGGACAGCTGTCCTCAGCCCACTCCCTATTCACTGGGGTTCCCCAAGGTTCGGTACTGGGACTCCTTCTCTTCTCCATATACACCGCCTCTCTTGGTCAGGTTATCCGCTCACACGGATTTTCCTACCATTGCTTTGCTGATGACACCCAGCTATACCCGTCATTCTCACCTGAAGATCACTCAATCTCGGCACGGATATCGCAGTGTCTCTCTGACATATCCTCTTGGATCAAGGAGCATCACCTTCAATTAAATCTCTCAAAGACTGAACTTCTGGTCATACCAGCAAAACCATCTTTTCAACACAACCTCTCTATAAGCATCGACTCTCTCTCACCGACAAAGGTTGCTAGGAACCTGGGTGTTATGGTTGATGACCAACTCTCCTTCACGCACCATGTGGCCTTAGTTGCTCGATCCTGCCGCTTTGCGCTCTATAACATCCGAAAAATTAGAATGTTCCTGACGCAACAGGCCACCCAACTCCTGGTGCAAGCAGTTGTCATCTCACGCCTCGACTACTGCAATGCCCTGCTAACTGGCCTCCCGGCCTGTGTAGTAAAACCACTCCAGATGATCCAGAACGCAGCAGCACGTCTGATCTTCAACCAACCAAAACGGGCTCATGTCACCCCGCTGCTCATTGAGCTCCATTGGCTACCAGTTGATGCTCGCATCAAATTCAAAGCTCTTACAATCGCCTACAAGGTGATGACAGAACAGCTCCTTCCTACCTGCATTCACTCCTGAAGGCTTACGCTACCTCCCGGCCGCTGCGCTCCTCCAATGAACGTCGCCTCGCTTTGCCAAACAAACATTCACACAAAGCAATCCAGACTGTTCTCATACAGAGTTCCCCAATGGTGGAACAAACTACCTTCTACTACCAGATCAGGAGAATCTCTCACTATCTTTAATAAACTCCTGAAGACAGAGCTCTTCAAAGAGCACCTACTCTCCTAACACCTCTAACTAACTACCTTCTACTACCAGATCAAGAGAATCTCTCACTATCTTTAATAAACTCCTGAAGACAGAGCTCTTCAAAGAGCACTTACTCTCCTAACACCTCTAACACACTAACTACTTCTAACCCCATTTCCTTCTTCCCCTCCTTCACTCCTCTATCCTATTATTTCCCTTTGACCTCATTTAATCCCTATCCAAAGATGTTTTACCTTTAACTTTTATGACTTTTGTACTTGACTATTGTAAGTCGCTTTGGACAAAAGCGTCTGCCAAATGTAATGTAATGTAACTTAAGAAAGGAGAAATCTTGTCCTGAACTGAGGTAAAGATAGTTCATAACACTACTGTGAGACGCATCTAAAAAGAATACATAACACCTACATAACCGCTTCATGACAGTTGACACAAACATACATAAACATTTATAAATGCCTATTCTAGAACGCATCAGCCGTCATAAATGCTGCATTTATCAATTTTGATATCAAGCTGGAAGAACAACAAATGTCAGGTAACACAAATGTTTGGTTAGATTGTGACTTTTTCTAATGGGTGAAATGATGCATCAGCTGACTCTGGTGCTCTTTTGCTGTTTTTTTTGCTGTTTGTATAATAAATTGTATTCCAAAATAAAGATGTAAACTGTGTGTGTTTATAGTATCGGGTGTAATCTGAAGGAGGAGATGAGCCCCAAAATGAGTGTCTCTGTGGAACAGGACACACAGGAAGCTGAGAGGTGAGAGAATAATATGATTGGGTGTAAAGTGAGTGTGTTCTCACACCATCGTGCTGGAGAGGTTGTGTATGATGTCTGATGCTGGTTGTGTGTTAGACTGTTTCAGGGTAAGAGATCTGACTCTCCTGAACCCAGCTGTGTGTCCATGAAGAGTGACCGGTCAATAGACCATCCACTAAACTTCAGAAAGGAGGACTGTTCTCCTGAACCCAGCTGTGTGTCCATGAAGAGTGATCAGTCAATGGACATTCCATTAAACTTCAGAAAGGAGGACTGTTCTCCTGAACCCAGCTGTGTGTCTATTAAGAGTGACCAGTCAATAGACATTCCATTAAACTTAAGAGAGGAGGACTGTTCTCCTGAACCCAGCTGTGTGTCCATGAAGAGTGACCGGTCAATAGAACCTCCACCATCCCTCAGAAAGGAGGACTGCTCTCCTGAACCCAGCTGTGTGTCCATGAAGAGTGACCAGTCAATAGACCATCCACTAAACTTCAGAAAGGAGGACTGTTCTCCTGAACCCAGCTGTGTGTCCATGAAGAGTGATCAGTCAATGGACATTCCATTAAACTTCAGAAAGGAGGACTGTTCTCCTGAACCCAGCTGTGTGTCTATTAAGAGTGACCAGTCAATAGACATTCCATTAAACTTAAGAGAGGAGGACTGTTCTCCTGAACCCAGCTGTGTGTCCATGAAGAGTGACCGGTCAATAGAACCTCCACCATCCCTCAGAAAGGAGGACTGCTCTCCTGAACCCAGCTGTGTGTCCATGAAGAGTGACCAGTCAATAGACCATCCACTAAACTTCAGAAAGGAGGACTGTTCTCCTGAACCCAGCTGTGTGTCCATGAAGAGTGACCAGTCAATAGACGTTCCATTAAACTTAAGAGAGGAGGACTGTTCTCCTGAACCCAGCTGTGTGTCCATGAAGAGTGATCAGTCAATGGACATTCCATTAAACTTCAGAAAGGAGGACTGTTCCCCTGAACCCAGCTGTGTGTCCATGAAGAGTGACCGGTCAATAGAACCTCAACCATCCCTCAGAAAGGAGGACTGCTCTCCTGAACCCAGCTGTGTGTCCATGAAGAGTGACCGGTCAATGAACCCTCCACTAAACTTCAGAAAGGAGGACTGTTCTCCTGAACTGAGGTAAAGATACTCACTGTTAAGAATAATAAATGAAATCTACATAAACACTTCATGACAACCGATTCACATTCATAAACATTTATAAATGCCTATTTTAGAAGGTGCCAGTCATCATAAATTCTGCCTTTATCAATTTTGATATCAAGCTGGCAGAACAACTGTGGCACAAATGTTTGATTAGATTGTGTCATGACTTTTTCTTAAGGAGTGAAATGATTCGTCGGCTGACTGTAGCACTTTTCCTACACAGCAGTTAATCATGTCCATGTTTGCAATTTCTACTTTTAAACACTGTTATATTTACCAACAGAGTCAAGCAGAAGGCATCAGACACTAGCAGAAGGAATATGGAGGTCATACTCAAGGTGCGTGTGTGTGAGTGAGCTTTAACTGTAACTAGTATTATATCTATGTGAAAAAAAATTAATGTATGAATAAAATTGAGAGATGGAACTTACATAACTAAACCAACAAAACAAATAAAAAAAGAAATTACTTTTACACATAAATTGTAACAAACAAAATTATACATTTCCTGATATAAAAAGTTAGGACACCTTGTGCTCTAATAGCTGATGTTTGACTAAAATAACTAATTAGAAATTTTCTATAAGCTAAAATCTACCCGTCTGTAACATCACCGGTGAGACGTTTTACCCACTCCTCCATGCAGAATTCTTTCAGCTGTGTGTTTTTTAAAAGGGTTTCTTTCTTTCATTCACCTATTCCAGAACTATTCCAGAATCTTTTTTGAGCCATTTCTTGGTGGATTTATTGGAATATTTTGAGATATTGAACCCTTTGATACGCTGAAGAATTCATAGTGCATTGGCGATGCAGAACTTGCCAGGCCCTTTTGCAATAAAGCAGCGCTAAACCATGAAATTTCCACCACCATGACCTTTTTTTTACTACACTTTGTTTCATGAAAATCAAACTTGCAGGCTCTTTCTGATGGTAGATGCTGTACCTTGACATCAGCTACGGGCAGAACTACCTGTAGGTCCTGTGATGATACTTTATAATAATTGTAGGCTTCTTTATTTATCTTGTGATCTGCTCTTGGGCTATAATTGTTGAACGATGTAACCTGGCCATGTTAACAGCTCATTTAAATGGTCTTCACTTTTTATTTATGATTTGTAATTGCTTTGAGATCTTTCAGAACCCCTTTCCAGACTCATCTGGATCTACATGCTTCTTTCTGAAGGATTAGGGAGCTCTTTGGATCTGGCTATGGTGATCCACTCATTTTCCAGTTAAAATCAAACTAAACAAAACTTATATCTGAGGTTTTTATTAATATTATTATTTATAAATAGTTAGCAGCTCTAGAAATTGAACACAGTACAAAAACCTCCTTGCATTTCAATGAATGAAAAATGTAAAATATGTAGATCACTGTCAAATAAAAAAGATCTTTACAGGCATCTTTACAGAAGCAAACTGAGATTCCCTCTCAAAGCTTCTATTGGCAATTATGTACAATCACCATTATCTCATTTTAAATTTACATTTAAACAGTAATTACATTTAGCAAACGGACTTTCCAACAGCTGGAGAAAGGAAACTTGATCTTCTATGAGGAAGATCTGAGAGAGTGCGCAATTGATGTAAGAGAAGTGTCCGTGTACTCAGGAGTGTGCACCCAGATCTTCAGACAGGAGTTTGAGCTGCAACATCCTCTCTAACAGTGGTCTAATAATTTGCAGCTAATGTGCTGCACCTCATTCTAATTTACATGTTTTAAGTAGTTTTAAATGTGGGGATGTCCTAACATTTCCCTCACTAGAAATTAACATTTTTATGCATTATATTTTACAACTTATATTTAAAAGTGTTTGTTTATTTATTTAAACTCAATCTCTCAAGATTGTTAATAAAGCTCAAAGTTTGAAAGACAAAGGTTTTCATAGGGTGTACTGATTTGTTCACACAACTTTTTAAATCCCAAATTGTTAGGAAAATTACATTTTCACTGCACTTGATGGCTCTGTTTAGAGCAGCTTTGTTATTTTAGGACAGAAATAAACTGTTTTATTTTCTCCAGACAGTTTTTTACAGTGTTGTTTAGTTTAACTTCTTCAGCTTCTCCATACAGTGTAATTAAACAACTTTAAACATTAAATAATGTCCTACCATTTAAATATTAAGCTATAAGACTACGTAGTATTTCATGATTTACAATTAATATAGTGTTTTTAATAAATTGCAGATAAATAATTTACTTCATATGTAAGTAAAGTAAAAGTCATAATTGTTTTCTCTGAAACTCTTACATTTTATCTGGTGTTTTTATTAGATCAAGTAACTGGTAAATATTATCACATAATAATTAGTCTTAACTATCATCATTTTCGATCCAATACTATAAAAAGTCTCAGATCTGACTAACAGGTCCTGGTTCTAAACCATGTGTTTAATCAGGAGCTGGAGCAGAAAGTCATCTCTCTGGTAAAGAAGCAGCTGAAGAGGTTTGAGAAGATCCTGAAGAGTCTGGATTACCCAGCATGCTCTGGGAGAGAGGAGGAGGATGAAGAGGATCAGAGCGCTGTCAGAGAGGGAGCGCTGAAGATCACACTGCACGTCCTGAAGAACATGAACCAGACAGACCTCGCTAACACACTGCTGACCAGTAAGACATGAGGGTTATATAGGGCTGGGCGATATTGTAAAAAATAATAATCTTGATATTCTTTAACTATATGATAATTATTTAGATTGTTTCATTTCTTATATAACAACGCCAATATAAGCAATATTTTTAATAAAAAAATTGCTGTTTTTATTAATAATATTATTTAAATAGTTAGCAGCTCTATAAATTGAACACAATACAAAAACCTCCTTGCATTTCAATTAATGAAAAATGTAAAATATGTAGATCACTGTCAAATAAAAAAGATCTTTACAGGCATCTTTACAGAAGCAAACTGAGATTCCCTCTCAAAGCTTCTATAGGCAATTATGTACTATCACCATTATCTCATTTTAAATTTGCATTTAAACAGTAATACATTTAGCAAATTAATTTGATTAATCTTCCAGTCCTAACCTCATGGATATATTATGTGTACATTAAAGCAGCAGTCCTTAAAAATCTCTTCAATATTGATAGCAATATAATAAAATATGATAATAAATGGCATCAATGTGCTTCTCAAGTCAAGTAGTTTTATTGTCAATACTGCATATGTACAGGAAATTACGTTACTCTCCTTCCCAAATTTTACAGCAAGTACAGATAATAGATATAATAAAGGAGAATGGGAGACACTATGTGTACAATATATATCAGTGGCGATTGCTCTAAGACTGCAAGGGAAGCTCAGCTTCCCCTAAAATGTAAAAAAAAAAATAAGTGATTAAATATATACTATTGTGTGTACATGTCACTGATTAAATATGCGCTACACCGCGCTGAACTTAGTTCAGAATCAGCTTCTTCTTATCACTGGTAACGCCGCGGCTTTCCTCTCACTCATTCCCGCAGCGCTGCTTAAACAGTGCGGACGCTGAGCGTCCACAGAGCTCAATAGCGTAGCAAAGCGCGCGGCGAAACGAGACGATTCATTTGATAAATGCTGGGCTTTGTCCCGCCCATCGGACGCTCAGCGTCTCTGGGGGTCTATGGGGCAGTGGGCTGGCCTCGGCCGGCCCGGACGCTCAGCTTCTTCGTGATGATTGGATGATCTGTCTGAGGCGGAGTCCCTTTTTGATTGACAGCAAAATAAGCGAATCAGCGATCTTTTTGTGTAAAAATCCATTTGATAGTCTTCCTTACGAAGAAAAACTTAGAGTTAAACAGCAGGGCAGATCAACTGCTCAGATTAATTTGGTGTAAAGGGTGGGGAAAAGTAACAGGTCTTTTCAGCTGTTCTGGTGTGATGAAGTGAGCTGGCTGACTGGAAGTGCTGTAACAAATAAAATGTACTGATGGCCATTCCTCTTGATGAATCTCAGGACATAAATGAACAGGGGCAAGTAGTAAGTATTGTGTTATTATTAAAATAATTTAAATAATTTAAATTAATAAAGGGATTATATAAGGAAATTAAAAAGGAACTAAATTTACCTGCATTTTTTCCTTTACCAACTTTAAAGATTTTGCGTAATGTTTTTTTTACTGATCATTTTATGTTTTTTCATGTCATAGCGTCGTTTTTTATGTAATTGTTCAATGTAAAGAATGGGTACCTTTTTGTTGTGTAGTGAAAACTTGAAAATAATGCCTTTTATTTACAAAAAAAAAAACATCTCAGGGAGAGTAGAATTTACGTATAAATAAAACTACATATGTTAAGATGCAGGCCGAAATTGAGCTTCCCCTCCTTGAAAGACCAGCATCCGCCACTGATATATATATAATATAAAAGAATGGGAGACACTAAATGTACAATACAACAAGACACACTAAACATACGTAAGTCGTAAGACAATAGTGCAATATTGATAGTGATTGAGATGGAAAGACAGTATAAATAGAACCCGTATAACAGTAGTGCAAATACAGTATTCTGCTACCATTCTTGCAAAGCCTGAGGAAAGTGGTCTTGTGAACTAGTTTTAGATGCAATCTACAATTTAAAAATAAATAGTGTTTCATAATATAACCTTTTCTCTTTTTATTAGAACTGGCTCCATTGTGTCACCAAAAACTGAAATCTACTCTGAAGGAAATTTCTCTAAAAATCAATGAAGGAATCTCATGTCCTGGAACCTCCACCCTTCTGAATGAGATCTACACAGAGCTGTACATCACAGAGGGAGGGAGTGGTGAGGTCAATAATGAACATGAGGTCAGACAGATTGAAGCAGCATCCAGGAGACCAGCAACACAGGAGACACCCATCAAATGTAACGACCTCTTTAAAGACCCGTCCATCAGAACTGTGCTGACTAAAGGAGTTGCTGGAATTGGAAAAACAGTCTCTGTGCAGAAGTTCATTCTGGACTGGGCTGAAGAAGAAGCCAATCAGGATGTTCTCTTCATATTTCCACTTCCTTTTAGAGAGCTGAATCTGATAAAATCTGAAACACTCAGTCTGGTGGATCTTCTTCATCAATTTTTCAAAGAGACAAAAGAATTAAAACCAGAAGACTATCATCGTTACAAAGTCATGTTCATCTTTGATGGTCTGGATGAATGTCGACTTCCTCTAGATTTCCAAAACAATAAGAGAGTATCTGATGTAACACAATCAGCCTCAGTGGATGTTCTGTTGACAAACCTCATCCAGGGGAACCTGCTTCCCTCTGCTCTCCTATGGATAACTACTCGACCAGCTGCAGCCAATCAGATTCCTCCTGACTGTATTGACCAGGTAACAGAGGTACGAGGGTTCAGTGACCCTCAGAAAGAGGAATACTTCAGGAAAAGGATCAGTGATCAGAGCCTTGCTGAAAGAATCATTACACACATGAAGTCCTCCAGAAGCCTCTACATCATGTGCCACATCCCAGTCTTCTGCTGGATCTCAGCCACTGTTCTAGAGAGGATGTTGGGTGAAGCAGAGGGAGGAGAGATCCCCAAGACTCTGACTCAAATGTTCACACACTTCCTTATCTTTCAGATCAAACACCGCAGCCAGAAGTACCAAAGAAAAAGTGATGTTGATCTTGACCAGAGTAAAAAGATTATACTGGCTCTGGGAAAACTGGCTTTCCAACAGCTGGAGAAAGGAAACCTGATCTTCTATGAGGAAGATCTGAGAGAGTGCGGCATTGATGTCAGAGAAGTGTCCGTGTACTCAGGAGTGTGCACCCAGATCTTCAGACAGGAGTTTGGGCTGCAACTGGGGAAGGTTTTCAGCTTTGTGCATCTGAGTGTTCAGGAGTTTCTGGCTGCTTTATATGCATTTCTGTCCTTCATCTCCAACAACAGAAATGTGCTGCAGCAGAAACACAGTGGATTATTTGATTTCTCCAAAAAGGAAACAATGTCTAACTTCCTGAAGAGCGCAGTGGACAAGGCCTTACAGAGTGAGAACGGACACCTGGACCTTTTCCTCCGATTCCTTCTGGGTCTCTCACTGGAGTCCAATCAGTTTCTCTTACGAGGTCTTCTGATACAGACAGAGAACATCTCTCACAGCAAAGAGGAAGTAGTAAAGCACATCAAGCAGAAGATCAGGGAGAATCCCTCTCCAGAGAAAACTATCAGTCTGTTCCACTGTCTGAATGAACTGAATGATCATTCCCTAGTGCAGGAAGTCCAAACAAACCTGAACAGAGGAGGTTCCAGGGGTCTCAGTGGAGTTAAGCTCTCTCCTGATCAGTGGTCGGCTGTGGCGTTTGTGTTGCTGAATTCAGAAGAGAAGCTGGACGACTTTGACCAGAGGAAATATGGTGGGTCAGAGGAATGTCTTCTGAGGTTGATGCCGGTAGTCAACGTGTCCAGAAGAGCTAAGTGAGTATTTTTTCTATTTTACTGTTTTACACTGATTTATTGATGATCTCCCTGTCATTATGTTATGACAAATCACAGTTACTGTATGAATGTGCAAAAATTATATTTTTACTATAAGTTGTACAATTTTGTGCTTTTTTAAGTTTTAAGAAAACAAATATGTTTACAGATAAAATTTCAATTTCCAGAAATTAAAAATCCTCTTTGGTTGAGATTAGGTTGGGAGTAAGTATTGTTGATTTTTAAATACAAAATATAAAAAATGAAATTAAACAAAAGCAGAGTGAGAAACACAGGCTGTGACCGAAATGGCTCCCTATTTACTAGTTAGGGCACTATTGAGTATGTCAGCCATTTTTCTTTGAGTGTCCGAATCATAAGGGGGGATTCGAACGTGATTTTGAGGGCACTACAAACTCCCATAATGCATCATGATTTATAGTAAACTTCGCTGCTTACTAAGCGAGCTGAATGTGTCCCAGAATGCTTTGCGGGTCTCGCAACTAAGCAACAGACAGCCGAAGAAACGGAGCGGACAGCGAGTCACCAGGGTTGCCAGATTGTTACAGTGGGATTCAGATAAAACCAATTTACAGAGTAAAACGTGTTTTTTAAATCCACAAAATTACAGAGAAAACCACCCAAACAGCTGATGTTCGTCATATTAACAATATTACAGGGTTTATTCCAACATGATCTTAACTAAAATACCATAAATATCTTAAATATCACTGATTACAAAAAATATATTTAAATGAGTTTATCTGCATATTTGTATTATGTGTTTTGTGCCTTGTATCATTGGACACACGAAACAAAAACGTAAAAACAGTACATAAGAACAATCTTGCAAGCAATGAAAGAAAGAAATAACTTACTCACATATAATACCGAACATAAACACAGCTTCAAATTTCCATCATCAGGACTAAAAGCTCTGTCTCTGCAGGGTTAGATATCTAACTATAACACTGATGAGTACCCTTTCCATCAGCAGGACTAAAAGCTCTGTCTCGGCAGGGTTAGATATCTAACTATAAAACTGATGAGTACCCTTTCCATCAGCAGGACTAAAAGCTCTGTCTCTGCAGGGTTAGATATCTAACTATAAAACTGATGAGTACCCTTTCCATCAGCAGGACTAAAAGCTCTGTCTCTGCAGGGTTAGATATCTAACTGCAACACCGATGAGTTAAATTTCCCAACTCTTTACACTTGGTAGTTTTGTTCACCTGTCAAATCACAGCGTTTCCTCCAGACAATTTCAGACACAATTCGACATTTGGCATGAAACCACCCAATCTGGCAACAGTGCGAGCCGGTGTACGCTGCTATTTTTAAGGTTTTTTTCATGTAGTTCAGTAATATGAGGATCATCTTCTAAACAGCGTAAAAATAACAAGCAGATAAATAACTTAATGATCAGCTCAGAGCTTCACTAACTTTAAGTCAGAGCTCAGTTCAGTGTGTTTATGGAGTTTTAAACACGGTTCAGCCCCTCTCTCACCTGTGTGTGTTTATGCGACCGGTGCTGGCGCATGATAATGATGAGTTAGTGTCCGAATTCACTCCCGTTTTACCACTAATTAGTGAACTTATTAGTATCTCCCTACATAGCGCAACACTAATGAGGGAGTAGGGAGCCATTTTGGTCACAGCCACAGTCTGTTGAAACAGGAAAGAGCTGCTCGAAACGGTCTGAGAAACCAGGACCAGAACTTTATAACATGTTCAGATCAGTATTTATAATGAAACTAAGATTAGATGCAGATCAGACAGTATTTACGTGGCATGGACAAATATAGTGTCTATTGATTGGAGGACAGAGTCAGTATGGGCATTATTTATGTTTACTTTTTAATAATTCTAGCTCTGTAACTGTTTTAGCTCATCTAACTATTTCTTCTGGTCATTCTTTGTCAAATGGTTTATGGTTGTATTTTATTTAAAGTGAATGCAGTCTGAAGTAGCTCCTGCTGAGGACACTGATCATAAAGTAGACAGTTCACTGTGTTATCTATACTAGATGTGTAATATGTAGTTGTTCACTGGATCAATTTTTTGTTCAAAAGTTAATGTTGTATTGTTTTATTGCATTATATTTGAGTATCTTATTTGATTGTTCATTCTGTCTGTCTTTTTTTTTTGTTTTGTTCTGACAGTCTTTTTAATTTGGACACTGTTGTTTTTATTCTCGTTCTGAATTTCGGCTACACTCAAACTGAGATTCCCTTCAATTTAAACCCAAATTTACAAATTATAATAATGATTTCTTCTGAAATGATGTTCTGTTTTAAGGCATAATTCCTTCATTAAAATGTAAAGGTGTGTGTGTGTATAGGGGGAGACGGAGGGTTTATATATCAGTGTTAATTATTTTTTATTTCTCTTATATTGTATGATTGTAATCTCACACACAAACACATACAGTAAAGAAAAAGGCAGAAATAAGTGAATCACAATAGTGATTTCCCTTTAACCCCTAAAGAGTTCATCAGTGGTATGGGATTACTTTGGATAGCCCCTAATGAACACAGGGTTTAACATCACTGTAAACAACTATCAGTGAGTAATCCAGCTCAGAAAAACAGTTAGTGTTGTCGTGGCCTGCTGTTAGCTAATTCCTGGCAACTTTAAAACGCAGGTTCAAATCAACCTACAGAATTGATATAAATACCATAGCAAACACAGAAATTTTCTCTATCTAGCCAGGCCAACATGGTTTTAATCAGGTATCTGGTTCAGATGTGGATTCACATGATTTTATGTTTTTATGAGGGTTGCACTTTGGTCGAGTCTCCGCCTGCTGTCTTTCATTAGAATTAAGTCTTGTGAATAACAACCACTAATGCAACTTAAAAAAATTTACAGTGCAAAACATTAGGGCTCTGGTTGGGTTTTCTCAAGCTCCGCTGAATTTTCTTATTAAATATAGTTTGTGGCATTTGTTTTCTAAAATAAAACATTAGGGCTCTACCCAACTCAGAATTTGGTCAGCTGAATCACATTTGTCCCTCTAGTCTGGCGATTCTACCATTCTTTCATATTTTTCAGCATATAGATTATCTAGCAATCATTAAATCAATTTGATCATATTTCAGTTCTGATGTCTTATTAATTAGATGAAGCAGAGTAATGCATTTAAGAGCAGTTAAAAATCTGTAAAAAAAAAATTAATAAATACAGCCACATATGCTGGAGATCAAAAGTTGGCTTCAGCAACATGAAAGCATGGATCCATCCTGCCTTGTATCAATGGATCAGGCTGGTGGTGATGCATATTTTCCTGGCATACTTTGGGCCCATTAGTACCAATTGAGTATCGTGTAAATGCCACAGCCTATATATACAGTTGTGGTCAAAAGTTTACATACACTTGTAAAAAAACATAATGTTATGGCTGTCTTGAGTTTTCAATAAGTTCTACAACTCTTATTTTTCTGTGATAGAGTGATCGGAACACATACATGTTTGTCACAAAAAACAGTCATAAAATTTGGTTCTTTCATAAATTTATTATGGGTCTGCTGAAAATGTCACCAAATCTGCTGGGTCAAAAATATACATACAGCAACAAAATTTGTCAATTTTGGTGATGTAGCGAGTTGTGTCAATCAAATTAGCTTCATGTCATGGCCTCTTCACTTCTTGTAAGTGATTCTGATTGACTACAGCTGTTGACTTCTCATGAGCCCATTTAAATAGGGCTCATTTGACCCAGTGATTAGACTCAGCTACAAAAGCTACAATGGGAAAGTCAAAGGAACTCAGTGTGGATCTGAAAAAGCGAATTATTGACTTGAACAAGTCAGGGAAGTCACTTGGAGCCATTTCAAAGCAGCTACAGGTCCCAAGAGCAACTGTGCAGACAATTATACGCAAGTATAAAGTGCATGGAACAGTTGTGTCACTGCCACGATCAGGAAGAAAACGCAAGCTATCACATGCTGCCGAGAGGAGATTGGTCAGGATGGTCAAGAGTCAACCAAGAATCACCAAGAAGCAGGTCTGCAAGGATTTGGAAGCTGATGGAACACAGGTGTCAGTCTCCACAGTCAAGCGTGTTTTACATCGCCATGGACTGAGAGGCTGCCGTGCAAGAAAGAAGCCCTTGCTCCAGAAAAGGCACCTTAAGACTCGGCTGAAGTTTGCTGCTGATCACATGGACAAAGATAAAACCTTCTGGAGGAAAGTTCTCTGGTCAGACGAAACAAAAATTGAGCTGTTTGGCCACAACACCCAGCAATATGTTTGGAGGAGAAAAGGTGAGGCCTTTAATCCCAGGAACACCATGCCTACTGTCAAGCATGGTGGTGGTAGTATTATGCTCTGGGGATGTTTTGCTGCCAGTGGAACTGGTTCTTTGCAGAAAGTAAATGGGATAATGAAGAAGGAGGATTACCTCCAAATTCTGCAGGAAAACTTAAAACCATCAGCCCGAAGGTTGGGTCTTGGGCGCAGTTGAGTGTTCCAACAAGACAATGACCCAAAACACACATCAAAAGTGGTAAAGGAATGGCTAAACCAGGCTAGAATTAAGGTTTTAGAATGGCCTTCCCAAAGTCCTGACTTAAACCCCATTGAGAACATGTGGACAGTGCTAAAGAAACGGGTTCATGCAAGAAAACCATCACATTTAGCTGAACTGCACCAATTCTGTCAAGAAGAGTGGTCAAACATTCGACCTGAAGCTTGCCAGGAGCTTGTGGATGGCTACCAAAAGCGCCTAGTTGCCGTGAAAATGGCCAAGGGACATGTAACCAAATACTAATGTTGCTGTATGTATATTTTTGACCCAGCAGATTTGGTGACATTTTCAGCAGACCCATAATAAATTTATGAAAGAACCAAATTTTATGACTGTTTTTTGTGACAAACATGTATGTGTTCCGATCACTCTATCACAGAAAAATAAGAGTTGTAGAACTTATTGAAAACTCAAGACAGCCATAACATTATGTTTTTTTACAAGTGTATGTAAACTTTTGACCACAACTGTATATATATATATACAGTGCCTTCCATAATTATTGGCACCCCTGGTTAAGATGTGTTCTTTAGCTTCTCATAAATTGAGTTTTGTTCAAAATAATCTTTTTTTCCACGATGGAAAAAAAGAGTAAAATACAACCTTTAATCCCACATTAAGAAAAAATTATTTAACATCAAATCATGTGTGCCACAATTATTAGCACCCCTGATGTTAATACTTTGTACAACCCCCTTTTGCCAACAAAACAGCACCTAATCTTCTCCTGTAATGTTTCACAAGATGGGAGAATACAGAAAGAGGGATCTTTGACCATTCCTCTTTGCACATTCTCTCTAAATCATCCAACGACCTGGGTCCTCTCCTCTGCACTCTCCTCTTCAGCTCACCCCACAGGTTTTCAATGGGGTTGAGGTCTGGGGACTGAGATGGCCATGGGAGGAGCTTGATTCTGTGTGCGGTGAACCATTTCTGTGTAGATTTGGCCACATGTTTAGGGTCATTATCTTGCTGAAAGACCCAGTGACGACCCATCTTCAGCTTTCGGGCAGAAGCCACCAGATTTTGTTTTAAAATGTCCTGGTATTTTAGAGCATTCATGATGCCATGCACCCTAACAAGGTTCCCAGGGCCTTTGGAAGAGAAACAGGCCCACAGCATCACTGATCCCCCCCCGTATTTCACAGTGGGCATGAGGTGCTTTTCTGCATACTCAGCTCTTGTGTTACGCCAGACCCACTTAGAGCATTTGTTGCCAAAAAGCTCTATCTTTGTTTCATCTGACCAAAGCACACGGTCCCAGTTGAAGTCCCAGTACCGCTTAGCAAACTCCAAACGTTTGCGTTTATGATTGTGAGTGAGAAATGGTTTCTTCCGTGCATGCCTCCCAAACAGCTTGTTGGCATGTAGATAGCGCCTGATGGTTGTTTTGGAGACTTTGTGACCCCAAGAAGCTACCATTTGTTGCAATTCTGTAACAGTGAGCTTTGGAGAACTTTTTATTTCTCTTATCATCCTCCTCACTGTGCGTGGTGGCAAAATAAACTTGCGTCCTCGTCCAGGCTTGTTTACCACTGTTCCAGTTGTTTTAAACTTCTTAATAATTCCTCTGACAGTAGATATGGACAGGTGTAGGCGAGTAGCGATTTTCTTGTAGCCATTGCCTGACTTGTGAAGGTCAACACACATCTGCCTCACTTGAATGGTATGTTCCTTTGTCTTTCCCATGTTGAAGATAAATGGCCTCTGTGTCACGTCATATTTATACCCCAGGGAAACAGGAAGTCGTGAATTACTAATTAAATGTTCCTACATACTCTGATCAACTTCGTAAACTACTGTAGAAGTGACAGAAATACTTTTATTAAATTTATTTCCTAAGAATTGTTAGGGGTGCCAATAATTGTGGAACAGGTGATTTTATGAAGAATAATTATTTCTTAGTCAGGGATTTTATTTCCCCCTTAAAATTTACTTGAGTTAAAGGTTGGACTTTACTTTTTTTTCCCATCATGGTCCTATATTATTTTGAACAAAACTCAATTTATGAGAAGCTAAAGAACACATCTTAACCAGGGGTGCCAATAATTATGGAGGGCACTGTATATATATATATACACAGTCATATGAAAAAGTTTGGGCACTCCTATTAATCTTAACAGCCATTTCAGTTTGATATATCTAATAACTGATGGACACAGTAATATTTCAGGATTGAAATGAGGTTTATTGTACTAACAGAAAATGTGCAATATGCATTAAACCAAAATTTGACCGGTGCAAAAGTATGGGCACCCTTATCATTTTATTGATTTGAATACTCCTAACTACTTTTTACTGACTTACTGAAGCACAAAACTGTGGCAGGCCAAGAAAGATATCAGAAAGGCAGAGAAGAAGAATGCTTTTGCACACCTCAGGCGACTGTTTGTGGCGTGTTTGCAGAAATGGCTTCTTTCGCATCACTCTCCCATACAGCTTCTCCTTGTGTAAAGTGCGCTGTATTGTTGACCGATGCACAGTGACTCCATCTGCAGCAAGATGATGCTGCAGCTCTTTGGAGGTGGGCTGTGGATTGTCCTTGACTGTTCTCACCATTCTTCTTCTCTGCCTTTCTGATATTTTTCTTGGCCTGCCACTTCTGGGCTTAACAAGAACTGTCCCTGTGGTCTTCCATTTCCTTACTATGTTCCTCACAGTGGAAACTGACAGGTTAAATCTCTGAGACAACTTTTGTATCCTTCCCCTGAACAACTATGTTGAACAATCTTTGTTTTTAGATCATTTGAGAGTTGTTTTGATGAGCCCATGATGCCACTCTTCAGAGGAGATTCAAATAGGAGAACAACTTTTAATTGTAAATTGGCCACCTTAAATACCTTTTCTCATGATTGGATACACCTGGCTATGAAGTTCAAATCTCAATGAGGTTACCAAACCAATTTTGTGTCAGTAAAAGTAGTTAGGAGTATTCAAATCAATAAAATGATAAGGGTGCCCATACCTTTGCACCGGTAAAATTTTGGTTTAATGCATATTGCACATTTTCTGTTAGTACAATAAACCTCATTTAAATCCTGAAATATTACTGTGTCCATCAGTTATTAGATATATCAAACTGAAATGGCTGTTGCAAACACCCAAATATTTAGAACTAAAAATGATTAAGATTAATAGGGGTGCCCAAATTTTTTCATATGACTGTATATACAGTTATATATACAGTTATATATACAGACAGTTGCAAGAAAAGGTATGTGAACCCTTTGGAATTACTTGGATTTCTTCATAAATTGGTCGTTAAATGTTTTTTGATGTTTGCATGGTTTTATTGAACACAACATGGTAACATTCACCATGCAGGGTGGAAAATGCATGTGAACCTTCACAAAACTGTTTCAGTTCAGCAATATTCTTGGGATATCTGGTGTGAATCGTTCTCCTGAGGTCATCAATTGGGTTGAGGTCAGGACTCTCCAGAAGGTGTATTTTCTTCTGTTGAAGCCATTAGGTTGTGTGTGTGTATGTGTGTCAAACTTGCAAAGTGTACTGCACAAGTGGTCAAGGGCCATAAACGTTAAACAGTCAATGTGCAGTAAAACATGCATTTGATCAGAAGCCTCACCAGTAGGAAGTACATATAAAGGGGAATGACAAAAAATTATTGTGACTAATCGACTAATCAAAAAAAAAGAATGTCCAGATCAGTTGACTACTAAAATAGTAATTAATTTCAGCCCCAATATGGAAGGTTGTCCTGTGTGTTTGTGTAGTGAGGTATTTTGTAAGATGGCGGCGCGCAGTAGTGCAGCGGCTTCTCACGCTCCTAGCGAACACCCTATTTTGAGCTGTTTTTACGTCGGTTCTGAACCTAACTTCACACGCCTCACACGTGTGAGTTATAGCAGAACCGAACTTTTGAGGATTAAGGACAGTTTGGTCAGTAAAACAGCAACTATGGACAGTAATATCTGAGCTACGCTGGGCGAGCCACAGCTCCTCCGCGCTCCGGCGGATCACTGCAGACAAAGGGCAGGAGGAGGAGGCTGTGCGAGCAGCATCAGAAGAGAGGGAAACGTGCTGGTGTGCTAGCCAGGCTAAAGGCTAATGCTAACCGACCGCCGATTCCGTCGCTTTTCCTGTCTAATGTCCGCTCTTTGGATAACAAGCTGGACCTGCTGCGGCTGAGGATGAGTGTTTCTGAGGAGATTAGGAACTGCGCTGTGATTTGTCTCATGGAAACCTGCCTAAACCACATCATGCTGGACTCAGCCTTGCAGCTCGCCGGCCGGCAGCTCTTCCGAGCGGATCGCAGCCAGCTACTCGGGAAAGCCCGGAGGGGGGGCGGTTTGTGCGTCTACATAAACAAAGGTTGGTGCACAAACTGCGTGTTGGTAAACAGCCACTGCTCCGAGGCGACAGAACAGCTGACTGTGAAGTGTCGCCCTCACTATCTGCCGCGTGAGTTTTCGGCGGTGTTCGTGATTGCTGTTTACATAGCACCGGATGCTAATGCTAACAACGTGCTGAAGGAGCTTTATGACAACATCAGCTTGTGACGCTCCAAACCCACACAAAAGACCATCACTGTGTGGCCCAGTGATGACGCTGTGCTGCAGGACTGCTTCGGCTGCACAGAATGGCAGGTCGTCAGGGATGCTGCTGAGTGTGAAGGGGATCTGGATCTGGAGGAATACACATCTGCTTTTTTTGGGTATATCAGCAAGTGTGTGGAGGATGTCACTACCACCAAGACTGTGACTTGCTACCCGAACCAGAAGCCCTGGCTGAACGCAGAGGTGCATTCTCTGCTGAAAGCCAGGGATGCTGCCTTCAGGTCTGGAGACTCAGATGAACTCAGGAGGGCTAGAAGAGAGCTGACTGTTGGAGTTAAGAGGGCAAAAGCTGCATATGCTCAGAAAATCCAGGGACATTTTTCCTCCCAGGATCCACAGAGCATGTGGAGGGGCATCAAGTGCATCACGGACTACAAATCTAACGTTGCACAAAGCTAACGTTACGCCTGCTTTAAGAATCCTGACACCCCCTCCAGCACCAGACTCCCACACTCATCAGGAGAGGAGCCCCTCAGCGTGACACCAGCAGAAGTAAGGAGGATGCTGAGGAGGATCAATCCCCGGAAAGCTGCTGGCCCGGACACCATCCCCGGACGGGTGCTAAGAGACTGCGCAGACCAGCTCTCGGACGTCCTGGCGGACATTTTCAACGTGTCCCACATTCAGGCAGCTGTTCCCACTTGCCTGAAGACCGCCACCATCATCCCAGTCCCCAAGAGCTCCACAGTGACAGGTCTGAATGACTAGCGGCCAGTAGCCCTCACTCCGATAGTCACAAAGTGCTTTGAAAGAGTGGTTCAGACCCACATCAAAGCCACCATCAACGTCACTGTGGATCCACACCAGTACGCATACAGGAGGAACCGATCCACAGAGGATGCCGTTTCCTCCGTGGTCCACACTGCCCTCACCCACCTGGAGCAGAAGGATTCCTACGTCAGTATGCTCTTTGTGGACACATCTGCTTTCAATGCCATGATTTCTCAGACACTGATAACTAAACTCTTCTCACTTGGACTGAGCTCTTCCCTGTGCAACTGGGTCCTAGACTTCCTGACCAACAGGCAGCAGTCTGTGAGGATTCACAACATCTCCTCCCCCTCCATAATCCTCAGCACTGGCTCCCCTCAGGGCTGTGTGCTGAGCCCCCTCCTGTTCACACTGCTCACATATGACTGCTCACTTCTCCATCCAGGCTGTCATATTGTGAAGTTTGCGGACGACACAGAAGTGGTTGGATGCATCACGAACAGAGATGAGTTCAGCTACAGGCAGGAGGTGGAACACCTGGAGGGTTGGTGCAGAGAGAACAACCTCTGCATCAATGTAAAGAAGATGAAGGAGATGATTGTGGACTTCAGAAGGGGCCAGCATGCCCACCTCCCCCTGCACATTGGAGAATCTGCGGTGGAAGTGGTTGACAGCTACAGGTACTTGGGTGTGCGCCTGAGCAGCAACCTCACCTGGAGCAACAACACTTCCACTCTGGTCAGGATGGCACATCAGCGGCTCTACTTCCTCAGGAGGCTGAGACAAGCTGCACTCACCTCCTTCTACAGATGTGTGGTGGAGAGCGTTGTGTGCTCCAGCATCAATGTGTGGCATGGAAGCTGCTCTGCTGCAGACAGAAAAGCTCTGCAGAGGGTGGTGAAGCTGCACAGAGGATTGTTGGAGTCAGCCCCCCAAGCACCACGGACATCTACACCTCCAGATGCAGGAAAAGGGCCACCTGCCTCAGGAAGGATCCCATCCACCCAGCACACGCACTTTTTGTCCCGCTCCCCTCAGGCCGGAGGCTGTGGAGCATCAAGTGCAAAATGACAAGACTGAGAAACAGCTTCATTCCGGAAGCTGTAAGACTCTTAAACTCCACCTAACAACACACTGCACTGACACACAAGGACAAAATACTGTTTACAAACACTGTCACTTTACCCGCACTGAGACACTTTGGGCCTTATTGTACACCCTGCGCAAGGCATGTAGCGTGGCGCCTTGCCATCGTACACCCCGTCAACAGTCTATTTTTACTCCTTGCGCACGTGTCCTTAAAATAGCAATGGACTTCTGGAATATATTAACGCTGATGGGCGTGGTGGTCTGGAAATGATGTGTGTTCAGGTAAATTTCTGTCGTGTTTCTATCTTGGCGGCGGAAAAACGCGTTGCGCGGTTGATCCTGTAAAAGGACGTCGAAATTCAATGGTCAGTCGCGCACCAAAAACTGAATCACGATCACCCTGCGCCCCAAAATACCCCATACCATCACTTCCTTACCACAGTAAAAAAAAAACCTTATCCAGAGCCTTCAGGAATTAACTATAAAAATAAAATATACTTAAAAATCTGCATGACAGTTATAAGGACTTATATTTATGTTCAGTACGCAGACTTAATAACTGTAACTTAATTTCAGCAGACACAGGGATTCTGCTGTTTGAGAATTTTAACAGATGCTTATTCTCACTCAAATGCTGGAGTTTTAGAAATAAAAAATAAACATAATGGACAAATCGACTAAACATATTTTGTTTTATTTCACTTAGCTATTATTTAACAAAAAATTCACTTTTATTATTATTATTTTTTATATATCTGAAAAATAAACCACATTGTCACCCTGGCCTCTGGGGCTGTCCGTCAATTATATAAAACTTAAAACTTTTAAAATACACAGAAATATAAAGCTATATGTTAGTGTTCGTTTCTTATCACCAGGGCAAATTTATTAAAATATGAAATATATTAATTAATTAACGAAAATCTGGTCCAGAGCTCAAAAAAGACCGCAGGCGCGCATAGCGGGTTCGGCAGCGCGTAGCGGGTTTGGCAGCACGCGCGGTGCGGGATTACCTCTGTTTTCTTAAAGTCTTTTAATAAATAAGGTCGTATCAAGTGTAGTAAAATACATGGTATAAACTCAATATATTTGCGCATAATTCATCAAAAGAAATCAGGCAAAATGCGCTGCGCCTCTCTCTCTCTCTCTTTTTTGCAGGACCTGTAAAGTTAATCAAATATTTTCAAATATAAAGGATAGGTTGAGGTTTTGATGAGCTGTTTCAATAATTTGAAACTGAAACTTTTATTATTCTGCGCACTATCAGAAAGCCTGTGATTGTTTTAAATTAGTTTTTTTAATACGTTTATATTTTATATTATTTATTTTTGAATTAATTTTAATGATTTTATTTTTTATTGATCAAATTGTAGAAAAAAAAAATATATATACATTTATATATTTTTTCCCATGATTCCCATGTTCTTCGTTTATTCATACATATTTTATCATTTTTTATCATTCTTATCATTTTACTTTATATTCACTACTATTACTTTTTTCTTCATAAGATAAAAATTCTTTATTTTTTATGTATCAATTTTTATGATTTTTTATCCTGTCCTATTTTTCCTTTTTTACGTATATATTTTAATTGTCTATAGTAAATGTCAGTTTTTATTTCTAATTTAAAAAAAAATATTTTTAATCCCTTTTAAACTGTAAATGCTCAGTGGCATTGTAAATGAGGGTCCCCCTCCAGTGTAAATGATGGTTGATTGATTGATTAATATTCAATGTTGCAAACCCAGTTTTTACATAAACAATAAACAGAATAAAGAATAAAATAACTCTTCCCTTATTTCAGCCGCTTCCCTTATTTGAACAGCGTGACGCGCAGTCAGTTTATGCGCTCTTAAAATAGGAATGAACAGAGGTCAGAGCGCAGCTGCCTCTTAAAGGGGATGGATACAGACACAATGATTGGTTTATTTCTGTTACGCCCAAAACACACCCATGAATAATTAAGGGAATTAAAACACGCCCTTTGCGCCGTTGGAGCTGCACAAGGCGAATTTTTCCCGTCCTCAAGATACCAGGACACGCCCCTAAATCCAGCTGCGCAAAGCGCAATTAACTAGTGCGCTATATCTATATATAGATCGTTACAATAGGGCCCTAGATGCGCTGCAGCAGCAGTTCAGTTCAGCGAGTCTTCAGCACAGTGCGCACAGCAACAGATAGGCTTCTTCTCCCCCGTGTCCCACCAGCCAGGTAACATACACATCAAGTAAAATCGTACCGTTTGCCCTCTAAGTCCAACATGAAATCATTTTGTTGTGCAGTAAAATGTCTCGTACAGCACCAAACTACTAAGAATCTTTAGCCGACTGGTCACCAGATAAACTAGCCACTCAAATCAATGATAGATAGCGTTTTTTTTTATAATGAAGTGTTCCACGTGCGCTAAAAAGTGCCCTTTTCCCCCCTGAGCACTTGCCCCCCAAAATGTCTGTGCACGCCACTGTCCATATCTTAAAATCAACTGCTGCTGCACCCCGGTCCCGCTGCTAAATCTCACAGCGAGGGAGGGGCTCCCCCCACCAACACACAGATACCACCGCGCGCTGCAAAAACAGCAAGCTGATTGTTTCTCCTGAGAGGCGGAACTTAATTCCTGAACCGGCTCCGTGATTGGTCCGGTCTGTCTCCTCATAAATAGTACAGCTGAGCTGAGCGAAACAATATCATTTTTAGGGGGGACAAATCCATCTGTTTCTAATACTGGGTGGGACATGGAGCCCAGAAACCCGCCAACCCCCCCCCCCCCCACCCACGGTTCCTACGCAAATGAATGACGCACATTCCGTGTAATGTCAAAAACTATGGTCTGCACCCATCTCTCAGCAATATCTCACAAACATCAGCACCACCACACTCGTTTAACGTGAAAGCAGAAAGTAAAACTTCAGCAGCTGTTTAGATGAGAGAAGAAGGAGAAGAACGTTTGGATAAAAAGCACAGAGGTAAATACTGAAGTACTATAATTTACTGTCTGAATACAAAAAGTGTTTCAGATAAACCATGTAGACACAACTGGACAAAAAGAATAATACGTGTGAACTCCACATAGATCTAACGGTACTTTAAGACTAGGCATGAAGACTGGCTGCAAACAGGGAACAGAGAACTTCATTTAGTCCGTCCGTGTCTGTGCTGAGAGAGATCATTGTTCTCCACACTGTGGAATTTAACCCAACCCTGTTTAGGCATTTTGATGTTTTTTTTAATATTGCTCCAAATTAGGGGATTTTCTAATACATCTACAACCATTTCAACTGAAATATTCAATTTGCTGCATCATAAACTTCATGGTGTCAACTCCTGAAACAATGTTTTTAATGGTTTTATGAAATATGTACATGTTGTAAAAATGTATTTAAATAAAGTCGCAGCACTGAACACAGGGACGACTGTAACATGTCTAAAATATACTTAATTAATCGATCATATGCTCGAAATGAAAAAGATTATTTGTCGTTCACGTTATTCTGACTTTATTTTTATTTAGTAGAAGTAGAAGACATTAAAATATAATGCAAAAAAATATTGGATGGTTAAACACACATTTTCAAAAAGGTCTGAAGGGGATGCAGTAGTCCACTAGTCCACTCAGTAGACAATTAGTCTAATCGGTATTCCACTAATCCACTCAGTATTTCACTAGTCCACTCAGTAATGCACTCAGTAATCCATTAGTACACTCAGTAGTCCAGCCGGTAGTCCACTAGTTCACTAGTCCACTCAGTATTTCACTAGTCCACTCAGTAGTCCACTCAGTAATCCATTAGTACACTCAGTAGTCCAGCCGGTAGTCCACCAGTTCACTAGTACACTCAGTAGTCCACTCAGTAATCCATTAGTACACTCAGTAGTCCAGCCGGTAGTCCACTAGTTCACTAGTCCACTCAGTATTTCACTAGTCCACTCAGTAGTCCACTCAGTAATCCATTAGTACACTCAGTAGTCCAGCCGGTAGTCCACCAGTTCACTAGTCCACTCAGTATTTCACTAGTCCACTCAGTAGTCCACTCAGTAATCCATTAGTACACTCAGTAGTCCAGCCGGTAGTCCACTAGTTCACTAGTCCACTCAGTATTTCACTAGTACACTCAGTAATCCACTCAGTAATCCATTAGTACACTCAGTAGTCCAGCCGGTAGTCCACTAGTTCACTAGTCCACTCAGTATTTCACTAGTCCACTCAGTAATCCACTCAGTAATCCATTAGTACACTCAGTAGTCCAGCCGGTAGTCCACCAGTTCACTAGTACACTCAGTAATCCACTCAGTAATCCATTAGTACACTCAGTAGTCCAGCCGGTAGTCCACTAGTTCACTAGTCCACTCAGTATTTCACTAGTCCACTCAGTAGTCCACTCAGTAATCCATTAGTACACTCAGTAGTCCAGCCGGTAGTCCACTAGTTCACTAGTCCACTCAGTATTTCACTAGTCCACTCAGTAGTCCACTCAGTAATCCATTAGTACACTCAGTAGTCCAGCCGGTAGTCCACCAGTTCACTAGTCCACTCAGTATTTCACTAGTCCACTCAGTAGTCCACTCAGTAATCCATTAGTACACTCAGTAGTCCAGCCGGTAGTCCACTAGTTCACTAGTCCACTCAGTATTTCACTAGTACACTCAGTAATCCACTCAGTAATCCATTAGTACACTCAGTAGTCCAGCCGGTAGTCCACTAGTTCACTAGTCCACTCAGTATTTCACTAGTCCACTCAGTAATCCACTCAGTAATCCATTAGTACACTCAGTAGTCCAGCCGGTAGTCCACCAGTTCACTAGTACACTCAGTAATCCACTCAGTAATCCATTAGTACACTCAGTAGTCCAGCCGGTAGTCCACTAGTTCACTAGTCCACTCAGTATTTCACTAGTCCACTCAGTAGTCCACTCAGTAATCCATTAGTACACTCAGTAGTCCAGCCGGTAGTCCACTAGTTCACTAGTACACTCAGTATTCCACTCAGTAGTCCACTAGTCCACTCGGTAGTTCAGTAGTTTATAATACATAAGCTCATTGTACATTGTTTCATTTATTTAACATTGTCCTCATTCTTGTTTTATAATAAAGAAGAAGAACTGAGATGTTCTTGTGCAGCACAGTCAGAAGATAAACTGAGGTGAAGACTTTGGTAAGCAGTTGCTCAGGTAAACAGTCCAAACTTTTCTGGTCTGGTTTATCTTTGACAGTGTTGTGTAAACTAAGATTTTTATATTGATGTTTCGTTTCATAATGTCTGTTAATATTATACTCCTTCATTAAAAAAGTACTTTTCCCAACGTGAAATTTTCTGCATTCACTGTCTTTTTTCCGTGTCTTTAGAGTTGCCATGTTCTCCCAAAAGTTCAGAACCATTAATGCAGGAATAATGAAGGAAGGAAAGGAGATGAGGAGCGTTTAGATTGGGTTTATGTGACACCTAGCGTTCAAACTTTGAATCTCACATTATTTTATATATATTATTTTATATTATATTTTATTTTATGAAAGGAAATGAAAGAAAAGGAAAGGAAATGAAATGAAAGGAAACTTACTTATACTAGTATAAAAGTAAAAGTAATATAAAGGGAAAAAAAAATCTTTGCTGTAGGTGGGGGGGGGGGGGGGGGGTGTTGACTGAGCCCAGTTTTTTAGACTTTAGACAGAAGCCAGATGCCTGGTCTAACTGGCCAGACCTGAATGATCTGTGTGAACAGTGAGTATCAGTGAGCATATCATAAAAGATCCAAGTGTCAATGTGAGCGTGACTTTAACAGTGGAGTACAAACACTGTTATTCTCATTGATTGGCTGTTGGTTATTAGAGGTTTGCAGATACTTGGCTTCTCAAAGGTTTGATCCAAACAACTGTTCAACTACTGTTCTGTATCTGCAATAATTTGTTTACCTGTTGATTATGAACTGGTGTGATTGTGTACTGTAGGATGATTTTTTGCATTTTGAAAATATTTTGGTCTTTTAATGGTGTATATTAACTTGTAGTCCTAAATAAAGATGTAAACTGTGTGTGTGTGTGTGTGTGTGTGTGTGTGTTTACAGTATTAGGTGTAATCTGAAGCAGAAGTTGAGCTCCAGAATGAGTGTCTCTGGGGAACAGGACATACAGGAAGCTGAGAGGTGAGAGAATAATGTGATTGGGTTTAAAGTGAGTGTGTTCTCACACCATCGTGCTGGAGAGGTTGTAGATGATGTCTGATGCTGGTTGTGTTTTAGACTGTTTCAGGGTAAGAGATCTGACTCTCCTGAACCCAGCTGTGTGTCCATGAAGAGTGATCGGTCAGTGAGCAGAATAATAATCTTCAGAAAGTATAACAGTTCACCTGATCTCAGGTAAGGATGATGTGACTCTGTAGAAAGATATGAAAAGATGCTGTTTGGTGATCTGGAAGAGTGAATGGTTGAAGGAATTGAAGTGTCTGATAGATTTAAAATAAACAAAGAAAATACAAATTGTATTTCATGTTTTATGTGTTTCATAATTTTACATGTAGTTAATCAGTATTTAATACTGTCCATCCCAAACTTTACTTTAATGAAGCAGTGAATCCTATTATTTATACAGTTTAAGCTCAATAATATAAATGTAATTAATTGTATTTATGACTTTGTTTATCATGTGTATAATTTAGTGAGATTCAGAGAGAGAGAGCAGACTCTCCTGAACCCAACTGTGTGTCCATGAAGAGTGACCGGTCAATGAACCTTCCTCAAACCTTCAGAAAGGAGGACTGTTCTCCTGAACTGAGGTAAAGATAGTTCATAACACTTTTCTGTAAGACACGTCTAAAAAGAACACATAACACCTACATAAGCGCTTCATGACAGTTGACACAAACATACATAAACATTTATAAATGCCTATTCTAGAACGCATCAGCCGTCATAAATGCTGCATTTATCAATTTTGATATCAAGCTGGAAGAACAACAATGTCAGGTAACACAAATGTTTGGTTAGATTGTGACTTTTTCTAATGGGTGAAATGATGCATCAGGTGGCTCTGGTTCTCTTTTGCTGTTTTTTGGAGTATCTGACTGAAGTAATGCTGATTATCACACACATAGAACACAAATGTACATTTTGTCATAGTTCCCTAAATATTACTTTATATTCTGTATAGTCTTTTCTTTGATGAATGTTCAGGGTTAACTGTCCAACCTCACCACTTGTGTAGCTGAATAAAAGTGAATTCCTGCTGCAGTGATACAGAAATAATAGCTTAGGGACTTGTGACTTTATTCACTGTATTTATTACACAGCATTTTATTGTGTCTGTGTTTCCTTTAGATTATTTGAGATTATTTACTTCTTGAGGATCTCACTTTTGTTCAGATTTACCTGCTGCTTCACAACATCAGTATTACATCACCCTGATACACCAACAATGCTCAGCATTTACACTGTGACTTTAACAGTGCAGAACGAACACTGTGTAATTCTCATTGGTTAGCTGTTGGCTATTAGAGGTTTGCAGATACTTGGCTTCTCGAAGTTCTCGAACTGTCCAACTACTTTTCTGTATCTGCAATAATCAGAGGTCGGCACATGTGGAGAAACAGATGCTTTATTTATTCATAAATGCAGAAGTGGATTATAAATATATAAACAAAAAAAACACTTTTGTACCTGTTGATTATGAACTGTTGGAAATGGTGTGATTGTGTACTGTATGATGATTTGTGCATTTTTAGTGGTGTATATTAAATTGTATTCCAAAATAAAGATGTAAACTGTGTGTGTTTACAGTATCAGGTGTAATCTGAAGGAGGAGATGAGCTCCAAAATGAGTGTCTCTGGGGAACAGGACACACAGGAAGCTGAGAGGTGAGAGAATAATGTGATTGGGTGTAAAGTGAGTGAGTTCTTACACCATCATGCTGGAGAGGTTGTAGGTGATGTCTGATGCTGGCTGTGTTTTAGACTGTTTCAGGGTAAGAGATCTGACTCACCTGAACCCAGCTGTGTGTCCATGAAGAGTGACCAGTCAATAGACCATCCACTAAACTTCAGAAAGGAGGACTGTTCTCCTGAACCCAGCTGTGTGTCCATGAAGAGTGATCAGTCAATGGACATTCCATTAAACTTCAGAAAGGAGGACTGTTCTCCTGAACCCAGCTCTGTGTCTATTAAGAGTGACCAGTCAATAGACGTTCCATTAAACTTAAGAGAGGAGGACTGTTCTCCTGAACCCAGCTGTGTGTCCATGAAGAGTGAACGGTCAATGAACCCTCCACTAAACTTCAGAAAGGAGGACTGTTCTCCTGAACCCAGCTGTGTGTCCATGAAGAGTGACCAGTCAATAGACCATCCAGTAAACTTCAGAAAGGAGGACTGTTCTCCTGAACCCAGCTGTGTGTCTATTAAGAGTGACCAGTCAATAGACGTTCCATTAAACTTAAGAGAGGAGGACTGTTCTCCTGAACCCAGCTGTGTGTCCATGAAGAGTGACCGGTCAATAGAACCTCCACCATCCCTCAGAAAGGAGGACTGCTCTCCTGAACCCAGCTGTGTGTCCATGAAGAGTGACCAGTCAATAGACCATCCACTAAACTTCAGAAAGGAGGACTGTTCTCCTGAACCCAGCTGTGTGTCCATGAAGAGTGATCAGTCAATGGACATTCCATTAAACTTCAGAAAGGAGGACTGTTCTCCTGAACCCAGCTGTGTGTCCATGAAGAGTGACCAGTCAATAGACCATCCACTAAACTTCAGAAAGGAGGACTGTTCTCCTGAACCCAGCTGTGTGTCCATGAAGAGTGATCAGTCAATGGACATTCCATTAAACTTCAGAAAGGAGGACTGTTCTCCTGAACCCAGCTGTGTGTCTATTAAGAGTGACCAGTCAATAGACGTTCCATTAAACTTAAGAGAGGAGGACTGTTCTCCTGAACCCAGCTGTGTGTCCATGAAGAGTGACCGGTCAATAGAACCTCCACCAACCCTCAGAAAGGAGGACTGCTCTCCTGAACCCAGCTGTGTGTCCATGAAGAGTGACTGGTCAATGAACCCTCCACTAAACTTCAGAAAGGAGGACTGCTCTCCTGAACTGAGGTAAAGATACTCACTGTTAAGAATAATATATGAAATCTACATAAACACTTCATGACAACCGATTCACATTCATAAACATTTATAAATGCCTATTTTAGAAGGTGCCAGTCATCATAAATTCTGCCTTTATCAATTTTGATATCAAGCTGGCAGAACAACTGTGGCACAAATGTTTGATTAGATTGTGTCATGACTTTTTCTTAAGGAGTGAAATGATTCGTCGGCTGACTGTAGCACTTTTCCTACACAGCAGTTAATCATGTCCATGTTTGCCATTTCTACTTTTAAACACTGTTATATTTACCAACAGAGTCAAGCAGAAGGCATCAGACACTAGCAGAAGGAATATGGAGGTCATACTCAAGGTGCGTGTGTGTGTGAGTGAGCTTTAACTGTAACTAGTATTATATCTATGTGAAAAAAAATTAATGTATGAATAAAATTGAGAGATGGAACTTACATAACTAAACCAACAAAACAAATAAAAAAAGAAATTACTTTTACACATAAATTGTAACAAACAAAATTATACATTTCCTGATATAAAAAGTTAGGACACCTTGTGCTCTAATAGCTGATGTTTGACTAAAATAACTAATTAGAAATTTTCTATAAGCTAAAATCTACCCGTCTGTAACATCATCTGGGAGACGTTTTACCCACTCCTCCATGCAGAATTCTTTCAGCTGTGTGTTTTATAAAAGGGTTTCTTTCTTTCATTCACCTATTCCAGAACTTTCATATCTTTTTTGAGCCATTTCCTGGTGGATTTATTGGAATATTTTGAGATATTGAACCCTTTGATACGCTGAAGAATTCATAGTACATTGGCGATGCAGAACTTGCCAGGCCCTTTTGCAATAAAGCAGCGCTAAACCATGAAATTTCCACCACCATGACCTTTTTTTTTACTACACTTTGTTTCATGAAAATCAAACTTGCAGGCTCTTTCTGATGGTAGATGCTGTACCTTGACATCAGCTATGGGCAGAACTACCTGTAGGTCCTGTGATGATACTTTATAATAGTTGAAGGCTTATTTATTTATCTTGTGATCTGCTCTTGGGCTATAATTGTTGAACGATGTAACCTGGCCATGTTAACAGCTCATTTAAATGGTCTTCACTTTTTATTTATGATTTGTAATTGCTTTGAGATCTTTCAGAACCCCTTTCCAGACTCATCTGGATCTACATGCTTCTTTTTGAAGGATTAGGGAGCTCTTTGGATCTGGCCATGGTGATCCACTCACTTCTCCAGTTAAAATCAAACTAAACTTGTATCTGAGGTTTTTATTAATAATATAGTTTTTAATAGCTAGCAGCTCTATAAATTGAACACAGTACAAAAGCATCCTTGCATTTCAATTAATGAAAAACATCGCAATGCCACGCCCACTTTTTTGTTTTTCGAAAAACATGCACTGACCTTCTTTAGGTTTTCTTTCACTTAAAACTTTAGCAGGGATTGTACGGAAAAAGATCAAATCAGGTATATAACTTAAATGAATTAGAGTCAGGGATGAAAATTAAAATACCCTACTGCTACAAATATGCCTAATTGGCATATTATTATATTATTTATTATTATTATATTATTATTAAGATATTATTATTTATATCTCGGTTAGAGCTTGTCTTTGTTTTTTTTCTACATGTCTGTATTAATTTTAAATATTTCATGTTATTTATGCACGTTACTTTGAAAAAGTAATTAGTTATAGTTACTAGTTACTTCTCCAAAAAGTTACTAACGGAGTTACTCCACTATAAAAGTAACTAGTTACCAGTAAAAGTAACTATTGACTTACTTTTGTTAGTCGCCCCGTAAAAAAAGTAAAAAAGAAAATAAATTATCTAATTTCTATTATTGCGATTTAAAAAAAAAACTTTTAATAAATAAGGTCCTATCAAGTGAAGTAAAATATTTGGTATTAAAAGATACTAAATACTAAATCACTTATTTATTGATATTTAATCAAGAGAAATCAGGCAAAATGCGCCGCTCTCTCTCTCTCTCTCTCTCTCTCTCTCTCTCTTTCGCAGCGCAGAGCTGAATTCAGCGCGAGGCTAAAAATAATATAACAACTCAGTTTAGTTAAATAAATTAAGATGAGTGAGGACCTGTAAAGTTAATCAAATATTGTTAAATATAAAGGATAGGTTGAGGTTTTGGGGAGCTGTTTCAATTATTTGAAAGCGAAACTAACTGAAACTGATATTATTCTGTGCAGTAATAGAAAACCTTTGATTGTGTTTTAAATGAGTTTTTATTTTATATTAATTATTTTTTATTCATTTTAAATATTTTTAGTATTTTATTGATTAGTATTTTACAAACACTCCCCCTAGTTTGTTTACACAACTTTTTTTAATCCCAAATTATTATGAAAACTAAATTTTCACTGCACTTGATGGCTCTGTTTAGAGCAGCTTTGCTATTTTAGGTCAGAAATAAACTGTTTTATTTACTCCAGATACAGAGTGTTGTTTAGTTTAACTTGTGGTAAAGGGCAGGCATTTTAGCTTCTTCATACAGTATAATTAAACAAATTTAAACATTAAATAATGTCCTACCATTTAAATATTAAGCTAGTAGACTATGTAGTATTTCATGACTTACAAATAATGCAGTGTTTTTTATAAATTGCAGATAAATAATTTACTTCATATGTAAGTAAAGTTAAATAGGCATAAATGTTTTCTCTGGAACTCTTGCATTTTATCTGGTGTTTTTATTAGATCAAGTAACTGGTAAATATTACCACATAATAATTAGTCATAATTATCATCATATTCGGTCCAATACAATAAAAAGTCTCAGCGCTGACTAACAGGTCCTAGTTCTCAACCATGTGTTTAATCAGGAGCTGGAGCAGAAAGTCATCTCTCTGGTAAAGAAGCAGCTGAAGAGGTTTGAGAAGATCCTGAAGAGTCTGGATTACCCAGCATGCTCTGGGAGAGAGGAGGAGGAGGAGGAGGAGGAGGAGGATCAGAGCGCTGTCAGAGAGGGAGCACTGAAGATCACACTGCACGTCCTGAAGAACATGAACCAGACAGACCTCGCTGACACACTGCAGACCAGTAAGAGATCAGGGTTATATAGGGCTGGGCGATATTGTAAAAATAATTAAACCAACTGAAAAAAAGACTGTTTTATTCAGTTTTATATTTGTAGATTTGACAAAATAGTAACAAATATTATATCTATCGAATCTAAAAAATGAATGTGTCTTTTACTTTTAGTTTAAAGAGAATCAAAACTATGCACAATAATACTTGAACAAAACCCATATAAAAACAACATCCTTATATTTTAATTAGGGAAAAGATAAAAATAAGGAAATCACTGCCACATAAAATTTCTTTACAGAAACACAAGTCTACTGAGATTCCCTCTGGCAGCTTCTATATGTAATGATGTACAATCTCCATTATTCTCCATTATCCAATTTTTATATTTATTGAAACAGTAATTAAATGTATCAAAACCCTAAAGTAATGTATATATTACTCCCTGTGTACATTAATTTAAATTTTTTTTGGAAACAATGTTTAGAAATGGTACATGTTAAAATCAATGCTAAAATTTGAATAAATATATTTAAAAATGCAACCGTGTCACGCAGGCCAAACCAAGGACAGACACTTGCAGATACCAAATACACAATTTATTGACCAGGGGGATAGACTTTCCGGGATAGTTAAGCACAGGCAGCAATAGTAAACAATATACCAGAGAGTATCAAAAGTACAAAACAGGGGTGGGTTTCCTGAAAACGATCAACCTTAGAGAATAACGAACGAACTAACGAATGACGTGAGTAAAGAACGAGACAGTTCTGCGAGTGTTTCCCAAAGAGCTTTACAAAGCGAAAATTAACGAACGAGGTCAAAGAATGTCTTTGTTGACTCCTCCCCCGAAACAGCGCGCTCAATCGATCCACAAATATCGATTCAACACTGCCAATATGCAGTATTTATTCACTATCACACCCTAAAAACGTAGAAATCTGTTGTGATCATCAACATTATACATATTCTGAAATTTAAATTACAAAAGGATAAACTTTGGCATTAATAAAATACTCCTAAAGATACATATGACTAAATAAATACTCGAAAATCAAATCAATTTTAAAACATTAAACTTTTTTTACGTTTTTAAAACTATTATTGTTAATATATATTATATTAATAGATATTATACTAATATTATTCATAGTTATATTAATAGTAATATTAATTTATTATTATTAT
This sequence comes from Astyanax mexicanus, assembly GCF_023375975.1. Classification (NCBI taxonomy): domain Eukaryota; kingdom Metazoa; phylum Chordata; class Actinopteri; order Characiformes; family Acestrorhamphidae; genus Astyanax; species Astyanax mexicanus. Next base: position 4,249,762 of record NC_064415.1, read on the forward strand.
AATTATATAAAAAAATAATATAATAATACATATACGTATGTTCCGATATATATATATATATATATATATATTGTGGCGTGAGGAGGCGGGGGAGTTGTGGGTCCGCCACACGCCAGAGCGCAAAGCCATGCCTGTCTCAGCTGGCCCGCATGAGGGCTGATTGAGCCGCCAGCTGGGACAGGCATATATACTCAGCCTCGGCCATCATTTGGGAGGACTTTCACTGGGGAGCTGAGGGCTGAGGCTGCTCGGACCTTTAAACACAAGACTAAAAGAATCTCTACAGACTCTAGAGCCCTTTGGGCGAGCATTATGTTTTGAGTTTATTTTGGGTGTGGTGGAGGGCATTTTGAAGCTAATAAAGGTATGATTTGAGTGCATTTACTCCCCGTGTCTGTGTTCTCTGTGTGCTTCCTCCTTCCGGGTCACAGTGGTCACGCCCCTAACCCCAGGGGCCTACCACAGTGGTGGAGAATGCGGGAACCGCCCCTTTTGGGTGGGGTCCAGTGACCCGGTAGGAAGGAAGCTGCGGAGTGGAGCCCGTCCCCAGCTACTAAGGTCCGACTCCGCCCCGCCTCTCCTGCGAAACTCTTCGGCGGCCGAGTCAGAGTCGTGGAGGGGGGAGAACGGCCCCGACAAGAGCGAGGCCGACCCAGGAGCCGCTGCTCCACAAGCCCCGGCGCTACCAAGAGCCGCCACTCCACAAGCCCCGGCGCTACCGAGAGCCGCTGCTCCACAAGCCCCGGCGCTACCGAGAGCCGCCGCTCCACAAGCCCCGGCCCCGGCGCTACCGAGAGCTGCAGCTCGACAAGCCCCGGCGCTACCGGGAGCCGCCTCTCCACCTGTACCGGTGCCACGAGCCGCCGCTCCACCTGTCCCGGTGCCCCGAGCAGCCGCTCCACCTGTCCCGGTGCCCCGAGCAGCCGCTCCACCTGTCCCGGTGCCCCGAGCAGCCGCTCCACCTGTCCCGGTGCCCCGAGCAGCTGCTCCACCCGCCACGGTGCTGCCGAGAGCAGCCGCACCGCCCGCCACCGCTACTGCGCGAGGCTCGGGACCGGAGGCGGGCTGCCATCTCCACGGGCCTCTCTCTGGAGGGGGGGGCCCAAGCGAACGAACTGCATCCCCCGCTCTCCTCACCCCGCCTCTCTCCGTTCGCTCCAGTCACCAGGTCACGCCTCACCTTCGACCCTGGTGGCTGGAATATATATATATGTATATATATATATATATATATATATATATATTTTTTTTTTTTTTTTAACCAACAGGAATATTTTTTATACTTTATACACTCTGTAAAGCTCCAGTTCATCCTAAATCACCATCTCAGTTGAGTTTAAGTCAGGGGATTTTGTGAAGGCCATGCACCTTTTTGTTTACTAAATAATTCCATATGCGTCAATTATATTTTTCATGGTTTTAATAATAATTGACAATTGACACACCCCAGAGTTTGCCCAGATGAATGGTCACAATGTTGGTTAGAAGCATCTGATTAAGGAAAAATATTAAATATTACCTGCACATTTACTGATGCGTGTAGGCATCCCCTGCACAGGACCTACATTACCAGGGATTTTCCTAATAGCATAGAAATATAGAGTGTTGTGCTGTAATTCCCGGACTGGTGGGAATTGTGTATAAGTGTGTGTATGGCACGGTAACAGCCTGATTACAGAATCCACGGACTTGGTAACTTTGAAGCATGCATTGCAGCATTAATGTCAAGAACTCTACCATCGCTAATCTGGATTTTAATAATTTATTTGTGGGTTTGATTTGTCAATTCCAATATAATATAATATAATATAATATAATATAACTCATTCACTCATCGTCAACCGCTTTATCCGTTAAGGGTCCAGGATGGTGGCTGGCATCGGGCGGAAGGCAGTATACACCCTGGACAGGCCACCAATCCATCGCAGGGCGGACAGACACACAGACACATCCACTCACACACTCACATCTAAGGGGCGATTTTTATCCGAAATCCAATTAGCCTGAACGTGCCGTGTTTGGACTGTGGGAGGAAACCGGAGCACCCGCAGACACGGGAAATAATATAATATAATATAATATAATATAATAATAATTATATAATAATAGAATTTATTATAATTAATAGTAATATAATATAATATAATTATATTAATAAATATAGCCGCAAGCGGCAATCATCGGGTTCAAGCACCAACTTGCACAATGGTGCCTACTGGAGCATTGAATGGTGATGTGTAAGAAGGTCTAATATGATTGGAGATGCCCTGTCACATTTAGAAATTATCAAGTTTTTCACCTGTTATTAATGTTGAGCAGAGGCCTTTCAACCTGATCAGTGCTTAAATTCACATGTAAATCTAGTGAACTTTGTAGGATATTCATTAAGTGAGTTAGAACTAGTCAAAAGGTGTCTACATGTTATTGGTATTGATCAGGTGGCTTCAACCAGAATGTTCACAAAGTGGTATTCAGATTGACCTTTGAACCTTTGCAGAACAAGCTGAAATGTTTGACCAAACAAGTTTAAATTAACACAAAGGAGTGAATGTTCTGATATGACATGTAATTACGAAGTTATTATAAATCTAGTTCTGAATTAAATGGCGCTTCATCAAGCACCAACTAGCACAATGGTGCCTACTAGAGCATAGGATGGTGATGTGTAAGAAGGTCTAACACAATTGGAGACATTCTGTCACATTTAGAAATGATCAAAAGTCTTTCACCTGTTATTAATGTTGAGAAGAGGCACAAAGGAGTGAATGTTCTGATATGACATGTAATGCCAAGTTATTCTTAATCTAGTTCTGTATTAAATGGCGCTTCATCAGAGTGATATTGTACAGAGGTCTTTAACATTGTGAGATTACAGCAAATACTGCAGAGTTACAGCAATTTAGGTTAGAAATTCCAAGGACGCACAGATTGCTTGATGCCTGGAGAGTATTGTATGTGAAATTTTCACAAATGTTTTTAATGAACATTTACCTAGAGACTCTACAGTGTGCAACAAGACTGAAATGGAGGTGATAGGCCAAATATCCAGAGAGTAGTTTCAATATAGCTATTTTCAAACAATTAGCAATTATGAATGAACTAAGCACTTTTTAAACATAGTTGTATGGTGTTCAGCCATGTTGATTGATTAAGTTGCCCTTTGAACATCCTTTAGAGGCTGTATGATAGATTCTGCATGCAAAGTTTCAACTTGCTAGGTTGCACGTTTGCTGAGAAACAGTGCTCCAAATTTACCTCTTGAAGTGAATGGGGCATATATCTGGAAGGACTAATTTGCATATGGCGGCCATATTGTTTACATATTTCAACTTTTTCTTAATGAATATTGAAGCGCATGCTCTCACGAGTGTTTTGATACCAAACATGCCAGGATTGGTCAAAATTCCTAGGACTAGTTTGCAAAAGTAGGTTTTGCATATTATGCAAATTAGCAAAAAATCTATATAGACGGAAGTGCATGGTCCAAATTGGAAAGTTGTTGGTATTGACCCAAGGAATCCATCAAAAAAAGAATTTTGAATGTAGGTCTTATGGTTTTTGAGTTATTGAGAAAATTGTGAAAAATGAATTTCCTTGTTTATAGCGCCACCACTTGACCAATCGGTGCCATTTTTGTTGTCCACCGAGATGCACTGATCCTACATCTACCTACCAAGTTTCATTTCTCTATGACTTACGGTTTAGGCTGCACAACTGTTTTTTCAGGAGAAAAAGAATAATAATAATAAGAAGAAGAAGAAGAAGAAGAAGAAAAATCTTAGCAAAAACAATAGGGTTCTACGCACCTTCGGTGCTTGAACCCTAATTATATAGTAATATAATTGATTATAAGTAATAGTCACAAACAGTGTTCACTTTTTCTCTTTTTATTAGAACTGACTCCATCGTGTCACCAAAAGATGAAATCTTCTCTGAAGGAAAATTTTCAGAAAATCAACGAAGGAATCTCAGATCCTGGAACCTCAACCCTTCTGAATGAGATCTACACAGAGCTGTACATCACAGAGAGAGGGAGTGGAGAGGTCAATAATGAACATGAGGTCAGACAGATTGAAGCAGCATCCAGGAGACCAGCAACACAGGAGATACCCATCAAATGTAACGACCTCTTTAAAGACCAGTCCATCAGAACTGTGCTGACTAAAGGAGTTGCTGGAATTGGAAAAACAGTCTCTGTGCAGAAGTTTATTCTGGACTGGGCTGAAGAAGAAGCCAATCAGGATGTTCTCTTCATATTTCCACTTCCTTTTAGAGAGCTGAATCTGATGAAGACTGAAACACTCAGTCTGGTGGATCTTCTTCATAATTTTTTTAAAGATACAAAAGAATTAAAACCAGAAGACTATCATCAATACAAAATCATGTTCATCTTTGATGGTCTGGATGAATGTCAACTTCCTCTAGATTTCCAGAACAATGAGAGAGTATCTGATGTAACACAGTCAGCCTCAGTGGATGTTCTGCTGACAAACCTCATCCAGGGGAACCTGCTTCCCTCTGCTCTCCTATGGATAACTACTCGACCAGCAGCAGCCAATCAGATTCCTCCTGACTGTATTGATCAGGTAACAGAGGTACGAGGGTTCAGTGACCCTCAGAAAGAGGAATACTTTAGGAAAAGGATCAGTGATCAGAGCCTTGCTGAAAGAATCATTACACACATGAAGTCCTCCAGAAGCCTCTACATCATGTGCCACATCCCAGTCTTCTGCTGGATTGCAGCCACTGTTCTAGAGAGGATGTTGGGTGAAGCAGAGGGAGGAGAGATCCCCAAGACTCTGACTCAAATGTTCACACACTTCCTTATCTTTCAGATCAAACACCGCAGCCAGAAGTACCAAAGAAAAAGAGACGCTGATCTTGACCAGACTAGAGAGATTATAATGGCTCTGGGAAAACTGGCTTTCAAACAGCTGGAGAAAGGAAACCTGATCTTCTATGAGGAAGACCTGAGAGAGTGCGGAATTGATGTCGGAGAAGTGACCGTGTACTCAGGAGTGTGCACCCAGATCTTCAGACAGGAGTTTGGGCTGCACCTGGGGAAAGTTTTCAGCTTTGTGCATCTGAGTGTTCAGGAGTTTCTGGCTGCTTTATATGCATTTCTGTCCTTCATCTCCAACAACAAAAAACACAGTGGATTATTTGATTTCTCCAAAAAGGAAACAGTGTCTGACTTCCTGAAGAGAGCAGTGAACAAGGCCTTACGTAGTGAGAACGGACATCTGGACCTTTTCCTCCGCTTCCTTCTGGGTCTCTCACTGGAGTCGAATCAGACTCTCTTACGAGGTCTTCTGACCCAGACAGAGAACATCTCTCACAGCAAACAGGAAGTAGTGGAGCACATCAAGCAGAAGATCAGGGAGAATCCCGCTCCAGAGAAAACTATCAGTCTGTTCCACTGTCTGAATGAACTGAATGATCATTCTCTAGTGCAGGAAGTCCAAACATACCTGAACAGTGGAGGTTTCAGGGGTCTGAGTGGAGTTAAGCTCTCTCCTGCTCAGTGGTCGGCTGTGGCATTTGTACTGCTAAATTCAGCAGAGGAGCTGGATGAGTTTGACCTGAGGAAATATGGTGGGTCAGAGGAATGTCTTCTGAGGTTGATGCCAGTGATCAAAGAATCCAGAAGAGCTGAGTGAGTATTTTCATTCCTATTTTACAGTTTTTTTTTTTTACTGATTTATTGATGATCTCCCACTCATTAGATTTTATATGATAAATCACAGTCACTGTATGTGGGAAATTATGTTTTAAATAAGAAAAATCTATGTTGTACAGTGTGTAGCTTCTGCAGTGCTTATGTTGCTACATCACATGGTCTTATAAGAACTATAATGGAAAACTGATTTCTGAAGTTGATTTCAGATCAGTTATTCTCATATAAATGTACAGTTGCAAGAAAAAGTATTTGAACCATTTGGGATTACTTTGAATTCGGCATAAATCAGTCATTAAATTTGTTCTAGGGCAGCATGGTGGTGCAGTGGGTAGCGCTGTTGCCTGGGTTCAATTCCCAGCTGGGGTGTCCTGGGCCTTTCTAAATGGAGTTTATTCTCCCTGTGTCTGCGTGGGTTTCCTCTGGGTGCTCCGGTTTCCTCCCGCAGTCCAAAGACGGCACATTTAGGCCAATTGGATGTCAGCTAAAATTGCCCCTTGTGTCTGTCTGCCCTGCGATGGACTGACAGCCTGTCCAGGGTGTATACTGCCTTCCGCCTGATGCCAGCTGGGATTTCATGTAGTTGGAGATTAGCCCTGCACAACGCTCAGAAGGAATTTTGGAGCATCCCTATTCACAAAACTGCTTCAGTTGAGGTCAGGCCACAGCATCTCAATTGAGCTGAGGTCAGAACTCTCCAGAATGCGTATTTTCTTCTGTTGAAGCCGTTTTTTTATTTAATTCTATGTTTTGGGTCATTCTCCTGTTGCATAATCCATCCTCTGTTGAGTTCAGTTGGTGGACAGATGGTCTTAAGTTTTCCTGCAAAATGTCTTGGTAAACTTGGGAATTCATTTTTCCGTTGATAACGGAAATCCGTCCAGGCCCTGAGGCAGATTAGCAACAGTGCTGAACTTTCTCCATTTGTAGACCGTCTGTTCATCTGTAGACCGTTTGTAGACATTTGTAGACTGAACACATGAACATAAATGCTTTTAAAGATACTTTTGCCTGAGCACCTGCCCCCCCACCCCCGTTCTCACCTAAAATATTCTGCGAGCAGTAAATTTGAAGCACTAAATGTTATTGATTCAATTCCTACAAGGACCGCGGGACGGGAGCGGCAAAAATGTGTATGTGGCGGACGGGAGCGGGTGGTAACGGGACAAAAAAACAAACAGGAGCGGGCAGGAGCAGGTTTAAAAAAGCAGTCCTGCGCAGACCTCTACGAGCCACCGCTTCTTTTCGAGCTGCTGCTGATGCAGCATTGCAGAGTAGCCAGCGTGCTTGGAGGAAAGTGCAGCAACTCGGTTCCGGTACATCAGCTCACAGATGCCCTGTGTTGTGGACATTACCCTAGGAGTGATGTGGCGAGAGAGTGCCATCTACCCACCTGGAGGGAGAATTGTGCTCCCTCTGAGCGCCGGCAGCATGATGGCAAAGCTGCATGAGCGGGGATTCGAACCAGCGACCTCCGCCTCGTAGTGGCAGCACTTTAGACGGCTGGACCACTCGCCGCTCTGAGAGCTCTTTTGTGGGAGGCATGATTCACATCAAGCAATGCTTCTTAAGAACAGCAAACTCAAATCTGGTGTGTTTTTATAGGGCAGGATAGCTTTACCCAACAATTTCATCACATCCTGCCTCCAGTTAGCTCTTAGAAAACTCATTAGCCTAGGGCAGGGGTCACTAATCCGGACCCAGACGTTGTGGGCCCAAACCGAAACTACTGAGAAGGATTTAATTTTGACAGTGTCCATTTAAAGTGGCTGAACTTTTCTGGTCTTTTTACGGTTTACGTGCTTTGTGGCGCAGTAAACTCACAGACAACTCACAATCATGTTTAGTGTAAGATCAACAAACGCTCTCCTCAGCCAATCAGATCTGTGCAGACCGTTGCCCCAGCTAGTGAATTGGGCAGACCTGGCCCCAGCTAGGCCAGAAAAAACGTCTTTATGAAGAGTTTTATTGTCCAACCCCAGTATTTTTTTTTTTTTCACCAACTGGACCATACTGATTTCTTATTAAATACCCCTGGCCTAGGGGTTCACAAATCCTTTTCCCCACTAATTGTGAATGGTGTGTTCAATAAAACCATGCAAACATATCATTTTTTTGTTAATTAATGGTTGTTGATGAAGTCACTATACAGATATACTTACTACACATCCTCCATGTGTGTGTGTGTGTGTGTGTGTGTTGGAATATAATTTCTCTCTCAGGCTGGCTGGGTGTAATCTATCACAGAAAAGCTGTGCAGCTCTGGCCTCAGCTCTCAGCTCAAACTCCTCAACTCTGAGAGAACTGAACCTGAGTAATAATAACCTGCAGGAATCAGGAGTGAAGCTGCTCTCTGCTGGACTGAAGAATCCACAATGTAAACTGGAGAAACTGGAGTAAGATCACTTACACACACATTCATACACACACACACAGTCTCTTTCAACACAAAAACCCTCCTAATCTACATTGTTATTTACCGTTTTTTTTATCCTTGAAAAGACAGATGTTGATTATGGTTACCGTTTAAAAAAACTAGAAAACTAACTTGTTTCAGCATATGTGTACTATCACAGTTTACAGTATGAAGAATAGGAAATGGTTTGAGAGTTGTCTGTCTGCTACAGTCCTACAGCAGCAAGTGTACCAGCACAACAACCCACTCAGCAAACTACACCAGAATCATTTATAGAGAATTATAGAGAATTTCCTTATGACAAGAAGAGCCTCCATACACTGCGACTGAAAGGCACATTGCATATAATTCAGTTTTGATTTCAATAAAATGTGCAATTGTGGTTTCAGTGTTCTATACAGTTTTTGCTAGAATGCTTCAGTAAAATAGACAATAAATAGAAACAGTTTTTTGTATTATTAGTATAATATTTTCTTTACAAAAGTGACTTTATCAAACACATTTTTGAATAATTAAAATAATGTTTATCAGCAAGCAAAAAAATATCAAATAAATATATTTTATATACATTTTACACAACCCTCAGTACATTTTTTTACTCAAAGTAACAGTATTGAAGATGTTTCTCTCCTAGTAACTTAAGCGTTACCACCCCAATGTCTCCTTATAACATTTTATTTCTAAGCATCACATTAACTACAGTAAAGTTTAGTTTTGATCCCATGAAAATCAATTAAATTTCATTTCATTATGAGCACTTATTGGAAAAAATCCATTACCAACTGCTTGCATCAAACTTTTTTTGTTCCTTTTCTATACATTTTTATGTCTAACATCATTGTTAGGTTCTTTACTCAATCTGTACAAAATTTGTTACCATCTTGTATGTAAACTACCTCCTTTAGAAAACCCATAATATAGCACCCAAATTGTCCTTGTCCTGTTTTTTCTCATATAAACTTGACTTGAGTAAGTCCAATTCCCTGATTTATGTTCATATGTTTTACTCAATTTGGGACCCATAACTATTTCAATACCTTTCTCGTTCACCCGAAATTTAGTTCCGCAAGAAATATTATTTTGTACCTATGCAAATTTCAGACCACCAGCTATGGACCAAGTCCACGGTGCCTTCACCTAATCTCTGATACGTTTATCAATAGAGGGCCTTTAGGAGGCCTTTCCTCTACTTGATACATCATGATATATCCAAATCAGCCTACGCAGTTCAGTTTCATTATACAGTCTCTTATCTGATCCAACATATTGGAGGGAAAAAATGACTTATTATTTGTTCTTTTGAAAAACAAAACTTTTCACAGGGTGCAAACAGGGTGTCCCCTGTTCAGCGGTACTTTTCATGTGTATGTCTGGTTTTCCCTTCCTGATCCAGGACTGCTCCTAAAAAGTGCTCTTCCAGGGGTTGTCTGTCCACTTCCAACGATATCTTATCCTGTTTTGTGATGCCAAGTTTGTTGTAGAATTCCCTTATAGATTAACACTGAGGCACGACTGAAGAGAAATTGAGCTGATTTATTGAGCAGAGAGAATTCAGGATGTGATACCAGTCAGCATGCGGGAGGCTTCTACCCCTAGAAAGTCCAACAGCTTTATATAGTTTGAGCACATCTTTACAATATAACATAATTAAGTAGAGAAACACAGCTGCATCTCATGTCTGGCCTTTAATATCAGCAGATCTTGAGTCTGGTTTGCCAAGAGCTGACTGTCTTCGGTTATCCATCCAAGGAAATCTTGTGCAGCTGAGCAAAACATCTGAATCATAAAACTGTCAGAAGGGCCAGGCAAGACAAATGCAGATGCTGTGCTAGAAGGGCTTTATTTACACTATTTAAAAATAATATATACAAAAAACAGGGAACAGAGGCTCAAAACGAACAAACCAGCAATTCAGGGTCAAACACCAAAACCAGAGAGTCCAAAGCAAGGTTCAAACCAGGAAACAACACAGTCCAAAGGGTAATCTAAAAATTGAGCTGTTAAATACGTTTTCATGTGTGCAGGATCTCTGCATTGTGTTTGCTGCATCAGTTTGGTGTGTTGGTGCTCCTGTCTCTCCCAGACTTAGCTCTACCTGCGATCTCCAGCCTCCAGACTATGATACCCAAAATACACCACACTATGAGATCACTCCCTCACACGATCACATGACACTGCACACACGCCGCTACCAGGAAGCTCTTCACCAGAATATTGATTACACCTGTTTCACCCACTATTTATTCACCTCACACACTCGTCACCAAGAATAGTTGTTTTTCAACTCTACAAAGCATTTATCCATTGCCTGTTAGCTCTCTGGTTTCTGAACCTGATTTTTGCCTGTACTCTGATACTGCCCTGCCTGTGTTTGACCTTTGGAATAATTTTCGTGAAAGATTATTATCAGCTCTAATCAATTTATGAGTGTCTTTGCGTGATACTTCATAAAATAGTCCCAGTCCAAAAATAGCTTTGCAAGATTCAACATGAGGTTTCAGAGTTCTGGCTGTTGATTTGTGTTTTCCACCAAATCCATGGTCCTGATGGATGGAGTAGTGGATGGTTGGTGGATACCCACCATGTCCAAACAAGGATGTGATGTCAACAAGGAGGGGGCGGAGTCATGTTTTGGGCCAGAATCATGGGAAAAGCTGGTAGCCCCTTTAGGATCCATAAAGGTGGGAAAATGACCTCAGCAAAGTATGACTGACCACTTTCTTCCATGGTATAAAAAGAAAAACGTGCCTTCCAAAGCAAAATCATCTTCATGCATGACAATGTACCATCTAATGCTGCAAGTAATACCTCATTGTGTCATTGGCTGCTATGGGCATTAGAGGAGAGAAACTCATGGTGTGGCCACCATCTTCCCCTGACATCAACCCTATAGAGAACCTTTGAAGTATCATCAAGCAAATATCTATGAAGATGGGAGGCAGTTCATATCAAATCAGCAGCTCTGGGAGCTCTGACATCATGCAAAGAAATTCAAGCAGAAACTTGCCAAAAACAGTGATTTCAAAGAAGAGTTCCTATGTTAACATGTAACTTGGCCTGTTAGGATGTTTTTGATGATGATTGAAATAGCTTTAATGAATGTGAAATCCTCCTAATGCTGCAAACAAAGAACCATTTTTAGTTCTTTACAACCTATAAATGTTTTGAAACTCTGCTGTGCATAATATTGTGGAGCAGTGCATTTTGAGTTTTTTTTTCTAAGAATATACTTATATCATCGGTAGGTTTGTTCTATAAAATTCTCCCTAAGCGTATGTATGTAAGTGTATTTCTAATGGATTATTATATCTCTCTCAGGCTGTCTGGGTGTAATCTATCTGTGGAAAGGGGTGCAGTTCTGGCCTCAGCTCTCAGCTCAAACTTCTCAACTCTGAGAGATCTGAACCTGGGTAATAATGAACTGGAGGATTCAGGAGTGAAGCTGCTCTCTGCTGGACTGAAGAGTTCACACTGTAAACTGGAGAAACTGGAGTAAGATCATTACTTACACACACACACACACAGAGTCTCTTGCTTTTTTGCACTCTCACACATACAAACACACTCTTACACATACAAACACACTCACACATGCCGTGTAGAAAATAAAAGAAGTAAAACTATGATTAATCCCTATCCCCCTAAAAAGTAGTATAGGATTACTGGTGAAATTTCAAAGGTACATTAGAGCACTTTTATCAGGTTTCTCACTATTTTAGCTCTTTCAATCATTAGTTACATATAACATAGTTAAAAAAAACCTTTATCCATCACCAACAACAGTTGGTGTACAAAAAAAAAAAATCATTTTCACTATTTTGTTAATAATAATATGGATTACATAGACAACACCCTCACATACTAATGCCACAAGGATAGAAATTACAATTGTCATAAATCTGTTTACACATTTCTGCAGCCACTGCACATATTTTTTTGATTATTTACACATTCCATATGCAGTTTAAGAGGATACACATCTGCTGTTTACACAAAGATAGAACTGCAGGGTATCTGTTATTTTAGCTTAAGCTGTATTCCAGCTTAAGCTGCATTCCAGGTATACTATAAACATCAGGTATAAATGTGATATGTTTGGGATAAGGGTGATGAATGATTGGATTTTCAGTCATTGTTTTCATTTAGCTGTAACTGGGTAAATTTTAGCCATTTAACAACAACATACACTGTATTAGAGCTTCACCCTCACAAAATCCAGCATGTTTTTTTCTTAGTCTGTTGTTTTCTGCAGCTGCACAGAATGACTACACTGTCACTGTATTATTTTAACTGTTAGACATAATAGAGACACATTAGACAACAACATTTCTCCTAAATTCAAAATAAAAATAAGTAAAGATTTAAGAGTTCAGAAATCAATATTTGGTGGCATTACCCTGGTTTTAATCACAGTTTTAATGCATATTGGCATGTTCTTCTCCACCAGTCTTACATACTGTTTTTGGATAACTTTATGCCACCCCTGGTGCAAAAATTTAAGCAGTTCATTTTGGTTTGATGGCTTGTGATCATCCTCTTGGTTATATTTCAGAGGTTTTCAATTGGGTAAAATCAAAGAAACTCATAATTTTTATGTGGTCTCTTATTTTTACCAGAGCTGAATATTAGATATATGAACAACTTTAATAATGTAGCAGAAATGAGAAGCTCTCCTGGAGTAAAGCATAATTATCTGAAAAATATACTCATTACACATTCTCCGTAAGTGTGTGTGTGTGTTTATTTATCTGTAATTCTAATGTATTATCATTTCTCTCAGGCTGTGGGAGTGTAATCTATCAGAGAAATGCTGTGCAGTTCTGTCCTCAGCTCTCAGCTCAAACTCCTCAACTCTAAGAGATCTAAACCTGAGTTTTAATGAACTGCATAATTCAGGAGTGAAGCTTCTCTCTGCTGGACTGGAGAATCCAAACTGTAAACTGGAGACACTGGAGTAAGATCATCACTTACACACGCAAACATACACACACACACTCACACACACACACATACACACAAAGTCTCTTGCATTTTTGCACTCTTACACATACAAACACACTCTCATAAACACAGACTATTAATCTCTCTGAGTAAAGGTTCTGAAGATTGTTATTGTGTCTTAGAGACTCCACAACATGCAATAGTGAACCTTTTTAACTTTCCCAGGAGTAGCACTTATATCCTTATGTTTTCCTTAACCTCAATCTTTTCTTGAAAAGAAACTAAAAAAATATTTACGCCAGCAGCCTCATAATCTACATTGTTAGTTATAATTGCTAGACATGGATCACCTTAATTCATCTGTAGGTATTTTGCTCGAGGGTTCTGTTTATCTGCTGTTGAGCAGGCGTGTGAGCGTGGCTGCCATATTGGAGAGGGCAACCATGTGCCTCCAGTGAATTTATTAGTACTGAGGAAGGTGTAAAATACACCTGTAATAATCACAACTCTACCAATTTTTACCCCATTTTCACACGGTTTGGTTTGTTACAGCAGAGATGTAGTTAATATTCAGGACGCATTACAAATACCTGCTTTCATGCTGAAATACTTTTACTTTTATTCTCTTTAACAAAGACAGACATATGGTATGACATATTGATAACTGTATAAAATAATTACTTTTGTTTTTATAGCTACATACATACACATATATACATATATACTTAATTACACTATACGTAATTGCACTTATATATATACAGGGGTTGGACAATGAAACTGAAACTGAAACACCATTTTAGACCAGCCTGGTGGCCAATCTTCATTAATTGCACCAGTAAGAGCAGAGTATGATGGTTCAATTAGCATGGTAAGAGCACAGTTCTGCTCTAAATATTGCAATGCACACAACATTATGGGTGACATACCAGAGTCTTTGTGATGTATCAAGAGCCACGGTATCCAGGGTAATGTCAGCATACCACCATAAAGGACAAACCACATCCAACAGGATTAACTGTGGACGCTGTAAGAGGAAGCTGTCTGAAAGGGATGTTCGGGTGCTAACCCGGATTGTATCCAAAAAACATAAAACCATGGCTGATCAAATCTCAGCAGAATTCAATGTGCACCTCAACTCTCCTGTTTCCACCAGAACTGTCCGTCACCACAATCAATTATTGTGGTCTAAAACCAGGTGTTTCAGTTTCACTGTCCAACCCCTGTAACTCCAACTCAACCACACTTCTGTGAAATCAACCTGTCCAGTTAGGAAGCAACACTGATTGTGAATAAATTATGGTATACTATACTGTTATTCTTCGTTAATATTATTATTAAGCAATAGAAAACAAGAGGGACTGTGTTATCACGAATAACATCACGGCTGTGATTTGGTCGTAGGCATGAGCCGAAGGCAAGTGCCGTAGATCATCACAGCCGTGATGTTATTCGTGATAACACACGACCTCAAGTGTTCTATTGCTAAATAATAATATTAACGCAGAATAACAGTATAGTATACCATAATTTACAAAATGAATAAAGGAAATAAATCAAAGAACTTTAAGAAATTCAGTTTGAATATGCTTTAATATGGACTGTGCCTTCCGCCAAAAAGTAGTTCCACCACAATTTAACTACAAAACAGTGTATGGTTCAGGCAGACTTACACCACGAAAGTTAGCTTGAAAGCAAACTTGGGAATAAGTGAAGATGGTAACGTTAGGAGCGTGAAATAACGCTAATACTCTCCTCTCCTGCTCCGAGTAGTTGTCTTCAGGTGAACGCTGTGCATTTTTTGAGCATTTCTGTTTGTTTTGCTGGGTGGTGTTGGTTAGCTTGCCAGTGTGGCTGGACTGTGGGTAGGTGACCGGAGTCAAGCTATCCGCGCTTCGGAAATTCCCAGTCAGCGTAGCTTGCTTTAGCTCAGCATTAACTTAGTTTAGCCTAGCCTGGCTGGTTAAGTTATTGCTCTGGCTGTCAGACGGCATTAGCCGAGCGATTTTCCTTCCCTTTTTTCCACGAGTCAGCGCTGCGGGCCGCGGCTGAGCGCTAGCCTGTGCTAAGCTAACGCTACTGTTGGTGCCGGTGGAGGCGATGATTAAAAACTGTACTGGGCGTAAAGCCGTTACTCGGCAACGCGTCGGCGGAGTGATACAAGTTTAGTGTGAGAAGACGGTGATGTTATCACGAATATCATCACGGCTAGAACACTTCTCAACCAATCAGATTGTGAGGTCGGAACTAACTGTTGTATAATTTTTATTATTTGCACTTTCGCCGCAGCGCTTCTTCTCCCACAGTTTTCGAGATATCAACACCGTTCCAACTCCACATTGTGCGGCCTGATGGTGTGATGCGTGCTTGTAAAACAGGTTTTTAATCAGACCAACAGTTTTCGTAAAAACTTCATAAACGTACACATTTTTTCCCATTAAAAATGAATGGGGAGAAATTTGAAAGCCCGTGCAGGTCACATTTTTGGAGATATGAAGATAAAATCCGGATGGTCAATAGAACTTATAGTCTTCTTTCCGTACATATGCTGTACGAAATGATACGATGTATGTTTTTCGTACAGTTGTCGTACAACGTTGCCACATAGGAATGAATGGGGCCCACCGAAGGACGGCAGCTAGATCTCCAGTACTGTGAGTGTATGGAGCAGCTATAGCATAAAACAGTTTGGACACCCCGGCCCCCCAGCCAGCACACCAGTATAGTCAGTGTATGGAGCAGCTATTGGATAAAGCAGCTATTAGTCAAAAGTTTGGACACGGCCAGAGCAACCTAGCGTGCATAGCTGAGTGATGTATTTGCATGTTGCGTAGCAACATTCAAACACATTTTAATCTAATTTATGCATATAAATTACCTAGTAACCACCTAGCAACGCCCTAGCAAACACCACAGATACCATAGCAACATCTTGGCAACCACCTAGCAAACACTTAGCAACACCATAGCAACCACCCTGGATATCATAGCAACACCTTAGCAACCACCTAGCAACCACTTAGCAACCACCTAGCAACCACTTAGCAAAACCATAGCAAATACCCCAGATACCATAGCAACACCTTAGCAACCACTTAGCAACACCATAGCAACCAACCCACATACCATAGCAACAACTTAGCAACAATGTAGCAGCACCTTAGCAACCACCTAGCAACCACTTAGCAACATCATAGCAACCACTCTGGGTACCATAACAACTACCTAGCAACCACTTAGCAACACCATAGCAACTACCCCGGATACCATAGCAACACCTTAGCAACCACCTAGCAACACCTTAGCAACCACCTAACAACCACTTAGCAACACCATAGCAACCACCCTGGATACCATAGCAACACCTTAGCAACAACCTAGCAACACCTTAGCAACCACCTAGCAACCACTTAGCAACACCATAGCAACCACCCTGGATACCATAGCAACACCTTAGCAACCACTTAGCAACACCATAGCAACCACTCCAGATACCATAGCAACCACCTAGCAACACCCTAGCAACCACTTAGCAACACCATAGCAACCACCCCAGATATCATAGCAACACCTTAGCAACCACCTAGCAACACCATAGCAACCACCTAGCAACCGCTTAGCAACACCATGGCAACCACCTAAAATTCCATAGCAACACCTTAGCAACCTCTTAGCAACACCATAGCAACCACCCCAGATACCATAGCAACACCTTAGCAACTACCTAGCAACACCTTAGCAACCACCCAACCACCTAGCTGCTCAACCATCCTGTGTTTCCATCAGGAAATGCACTTTTCTAGTTTTACCTGCTATTGTGCAAATTAAACAGACAAAGTAGTGGTTCTGCAGGTGGTGACCACAGACCTTTTCTCTGTTCTCATCCTTTCTGGCTGATGTTTTGGTCACTTTTGCATTTTGTCAGTTCTTTCACCATAGAGGTAGCATGAGGTGGTGTCTAAAAACCACAGACGTTGCTCAGGTAGTGCAGCTCATCCAGGATGGCACATCAACGTGAGCTGTAGCAAGAAGGTTTGCTGTTTCTGTCAGCACAGTGTCCAAAGCATGGAGCAGGCACCAGGAGACATGGAGGGGGCCGTAGGAGGGCAACAACCCAGCAGCAGGACCACTACCTCCTACTTTGTTCAAGGAGGAACAGGAGGAGCAGTGCCAGAACCCTGCAAAATGACCCCCAGCAGGCCACTAATCTCCATGTTTTTGCTCAAACTGTCAAAAACAAAGACTCCATGAGGGGGGTATGAGGGCCTGATGTCCACAAGTGGGAAATGTGCTTAGAGTCCAACACCATGCAGGGCAATCGGCATTTGCCAGAAAACACCAAGATTGGCAGATTTGCCATTGGTGCCCTGTGCTCTTCACGGATGAAAGCAGGTTCACACTGAGCACATGTGACAGACGTAGCTAGGCTTGGGAATCGAGAATCGATTCCTGTTGAGAATCGATTCCTTGTGTTTCGATTCCACGGAATCGTTTGGCACCTTGCTTAATGATTCTCTTATCGATTCCAGACAGCACGATCACGCAAGTTACGCATGTTACGCAAGTTACGCATGATTCAGTAAGCACGTCTTTTCAATGGCATCCACTAGGTTAAAACGCTCGAAAGTTTGGCTTCATTTCATGCTACACAAGGATGGCAACAGGGCGTTTTGCAACCATTGTAAATTTTTGATAACATCGCCGGGAGGGAATGCATCAAATATGCACAAACATCTGCGCACACAACATTATTAGAGAGTATTTGCTACATATTGCCAGTTGCACATTGTTGTGGACATGTTGACCTTGTTGTTGAGTTTGTAAGGTCGTATGATATTTAAGTAAACAAAGTTGGTGCTTATGAAACTGTTTGCTCTCCTTTTTTCCCCAAATTGGAATCGATAAGAGAATCGATAAGGAATCGAATCGTTTCACAGAATCGATAAGGGAATCGGAATCGGAAAAATCTTATCAATTCCCATCCCTAGACGTAGCAGAGTTTGGAGACGCCATGGAGAATGTTCTGCTGCTAGAGGTACCTTGACATTGTCAGATCATATGCTGGTGCAGTGGGCCCTGGGTATGGGTTGTTTGCGCTGCCGCGGTTGAAGTTTGTTCGCCTCGTTGTAAGGAGACAAAATGTGAAAAATTTCAAGGGGTATGAATACTTTTCCAAGCACTTTATATGCAAAATAGACCTCTATACAAAAATAGGCTTTAACCTCTTACTGCAGAAGTGCCCTCTAGCCGTTCTGACTATGTAAAGTAGAATGCTTAAAAGCGTCAAATATTCTAAACACACCGACCAACTAACCGACTCTTATTCATTAGTACTACTTTAACTACCAGCAAGCAAATTTACAGCCATCTACATGAAACCAGTCGCCAGAAATCTCCAACTGAAAACAGTCTGTTTTTTCACATTGTTTACATGGGGAAAACGCCTCCCCAACAAAATAGCCTTATAAGACATTATTAGTGTATAAAATAACATCAGATTATATTATAGAAAATTCACTTACTATCACAGCATCCACAATACAGCACTGAACCGCAAATAAAATATCCATAAAGTCCTTTATTTGCCTGCTCACTGCTCCTCAAAAACATGCGTTTAGTTTCAGCGCAACTGGAACGTCATATTCTCAAGCTCCTAGCGACCACAAAATGGAATGTTTTCACGGAAAGTTGTGCGTGAATACAAAGGTGTAGTAATATATAATAAGGGTGTCTTCTTCTAGATTCTGTGGTTTTTATTGGTCTACAATCCACTACTTTTCTTGAGTGATCGTCTTTTGAACCAATGGCGTGAGCGCTGGATCGCGCTGGTGTTCAGGGCTGTCCAATCAAATCAGGTCATAGCCTTTCTCCAGCATCACAAAAGTGATTGACACCTATTTCAACCAATAGTCCACCCTTAGACGAAAACACTGATACGTAATTTGCCCTGATTGGTCTCCTAATGGCTGGGGGAGGGGCATGCCAAACTGTCACCACATGTTGCGCTGTCACCAAAAAAAAAACCTCACTCCAAACGCCAAACTGCATAGCGCACACAGCGCGCAAACATGTGTTTTTATGTGTAATTTCATCAAAAAAATATTAATATTACTCTGAGATGGACTTACATTAATTTATTTTATCACAAAGAAAAAAAATATTAAAATGTTGTTTTATAGAGACAGATTTATCTCTGAATTATATTGGGGTGCTCTGGAGAGATTTTGAAGCCCCTAATAAACCAGGAAATGTAGAGAATGATTGGCTATTCATCACCAACATCCATACAGACACTATAAACTCCAAATATAACAGGCGCTTTTTGTTTTTTTTACATTTTCCTCTGCATTTAATGTTCTCAAATAGAACCTAAATAATGGAAATTCCCTCTTGAAAGTGAATTACTGTTTTGTCTCAAGTGTCTACTTCCGTTTAAGCCCTGACTGGTCATTGTGCTATATGTAAAACTTAAGATATCCAGTGTGATAGCATAGTAGTGCAAATCGCATGAAAATGAGCAAAAAAATGGATTTGCAGTAAAGGGTTAATAATAAAAAATAATTATTCTTAAAAAATCATCTGATACACTTAAAGGTCTCATTCTTCTAAAATCCATTTTTTCTTGTTTGTGAAATACTAAAGGTCTCACTGAGCTGTATGCTGCATATGAAACTGTTCTTCAGCCTCCCTTGTAGCAGTAGCTAGTAAAAGAAAATCCTCCGAAACACAAGTTGATCAGAGAGACATTAGGGTGTCTATGTTAACCAGTGAGTTCATGGCCTCACCCATCTTGGCTCAGGACCGCCCCCAGACAGCGCTGAACCCGGAATACAGCATTATACAGCATATAGCTAAGGAGGAACTCACAGCTCTGTGTCTAGCAAACAAGCTCACCTAGGTAGATTAACCAACGCTAGTTAACTATAGACCTGTTTTACAACTTTTTAATTCATTAATCAACTAGCTAATATCTCAAGGTTCTGCTGCTAGAACCTCCTCATAAATAAAACATCCGTAACACAATATTTTACAATTAAAAAGCCAATAAAAAGAGATCATACACTCACCAAAGTATTCTCGTTCAGGTTTTCGGCATAGCTTTTTCTTCTCCTATGAGCCACAGCTTTTTGAGTGCTGTCATGTGATCTCCGGAGCGTGATTTGGTTGGCTGGTTGTTGATTTGATTGAAGACCAAAGGGATTGCTCATCCTGCATGTCACATATTTTTACTCTGAATTTTGTGAATCGTACTTTGAGCAGGGAATTTGAAATGTTCAATTTGAGCAACTTGAAGTTATTTTACCTGAATTTTTAAAACTACATGTTTTGATTTGATTTGAAAAATTGATTTTTTTAAAAAAAAAACCCTGAAAATGATATACTAAAAAATGCAAGTGTTTAATTAAGGGAAAAAATCACGTGCAATAATTCAATGCAAAGAAATGTAGTGCTAGAAATTCAAATGCTTTAAAATGTTCAAATCTGTTAAGACTGTTTTCCTTCTATATATTTCTCTCTCAGGCTGGTTGAGTGTAATCTATCAGCGAAAAGCTGTGCAGTTCTTGCCTCAGCTCTCAGCTCAAACTCCTCAACTCTGAGAGATCTGATCCTGAATTATAATAATCTGCAGGACTCAGGATTGAAGCTGCTCTCTGCCGGACTGCAGAATCCACACTGTAAACTGGAGAAACTGGAGTAAGATTATCATACACACAGTCTCGTTTTTTTGCACTTGTATACTTAGAAACACTCTCTCATGCCCACAGACTATTAATCTCTGTAATTAAAGGTACTGAATATTACTATCTTACTGTTTCTTAGAGACCACACAACATAAACTAGTGGACCATAAGACTTTTCCAGCAACATAACAATATATTGAAAACTGAAAAGGGAAAATAATTCAACACCTGCAGCCTCGTTTTTAGATATAATTGCTAGACATAGGCACCCTACATTTGTCCAAATTCTACAGTCTTTATTTAATATATTGATATAATTTGTTTTACATTTTTAATTACAACATAATGTGCACTGGTGGTTGACCTATTTTACATTGGGTTGGTGGGCAGGTGGGTAGGTAGGTGGGTGGTTAGGTAGGTATGTATGTATATATGAAGAGTTTTGTTCTAAAATGCTATAAATCCATTTTTATCAATGAAAAAGGAAAAATGTGTTTTCTTTAGCAAGAAAGTGGTAGGCTGAAAACCACTGTTTTCTGTTTCAAACTATCAAATACCATACTAAGGTTAAAATAACATAAAAAATCTAATCAAGATTTTAATATTTAAATATTTATTTTTAAAAAATAATTAGTTTTTTCGCTAAAACGCAATAAATCCATGCCATTTTTTTTCAAAATGTCTTATATATCCTTTGGCATCAATAGAACATGTTCTTGACTGAAAATGTGCAAAATACAATAATAAATAACAGTAAATTGTACATCTGAATATAATAGTTTGACCATTGGGCCTAAAAACACAAATTTCAAAACATTTCTTTTCAAAAAAGTGCAAAATTTCATTAACAAATAAGACATTAAGACAATAAAATCCCCAAAATCACGTTACATTCATGTGCTGTAGTGTAGTGTAGTGTGGTGTAGTATAGTGTGTATTGTGTGTGTGTGTGTGTGTGTGTGTGTGTGAACTGCAGATGACAGCCGGCATTTCCCCCCTCCTGAATGCCTCATTTTCTTTACCTTTTCACGAACATGAGACTCTTTTGATGGCTTCCTCTTTTTTTCAATAACTGCTACACGAACAGGCTCCTCTAAACCATCAAAACCGCTCATTTTCGCGGACTCAGAGGGAAAAACTAAAGTGAAAGTAGGCTACACGAAATGCCGGCCGGCTCAACAGGGTGCATGCTATGATGTTTACATTCCATAGCTCGTGGAATGCTGCCCTGTGATTGGATGAGTGGAGATGTGGCGTTCTGGGGGAAATCAAGACTGGCATTTGTTGCATTTTGGAAAGAAAGAGAGAAAGCAGGGCAGTATTACATGGCAGATGAGGTGTTTTTGATGAAAATTGAATATTGGCTTTTCAAGAGTGGTCACATAACATTCTGATTCTGGCTCTAACTCATTTTTTTTTAAATGGCGTTCATCGTGTTTTGGAATCAAACTCTTCATTCATATATATATAATCCATATATATCCGTATATATATATATATATATATATATATATATATATATATATATATATATATATATCCCTTCCATTGAGAAACCTTTATCCAATGCCAAAGAGTTCCCCTTTTTCATCCCTCCATCCAACCGTTTTTTTTTATTGTTTTGTAATGAAATTTAAAATGCAAATTCAAAAGATAGAAGGTTGAGGACATTATGTTGATTCAACTTTAAAATTCTGATGTTTGCACAACCATTTAACATTAAATACAGACATTATTTCAACCACATTTCAATGTTGATCATCGGTTGGGTGCCAGCTGGGTGTTTTCTTTAAATATGTTTCCATTTGTATTATTAATAATTAGGGATGTCAGTGTTAAAGCGTTGATGCAAGCAATTAATTTGTAATCAGTAATGTGTTGTTTTTAATGCAATTATTTATGCCACTGTGTATTGCATATGTGCTGAGGTTTTTTTTATGGTCCCATAAAAAACCCCTCTTTATTTCCTATTCTCTGTCTTCCTGTCATGTAACCCCCCCCCCCCCCTTGTGGACAGGTTGATGGTTAATTTGACCAGTCTCTGTACTTGTACTGTGGCTGTGTGACAATAAAGCTTGATTGATTGATTGATTGATTGACCAAGTTTGACCCCAACTTCCACTTTAATCTGCCCCGCCCCGCCCAATGCGCAGACAGCTCTGATCAATCATATGAGACTATGTGCTTGTGTGGTTTTTTGGTGCTTGGTGCTTGGAAAGTTTTTTCATATGTCAAATAAATCTGCTTATATATTTTATTCAAAATCAGAACTAACTTTTTTGTAATGTAGAGTGGAATTATCTGTATGGGGTATAAAATTCTAGAATGTTAATTTTGACCAAGTTTATCTTACCTATCCATGAAATTGGTAGATTCATTCATCAATCCATGTCCTCTTTTACAGCCTTGATTAAAATTCAGAGCTCCATGTTTTTTTTTTTTTTACTGGAGAGTACTGCATTCCCAAGTAAATAAATCCATGAATAGACCATTTAAAAGTAAATGCTGGAATAGTACTCATATCTTCAAATTCCCCAATTGGGGCTGCTTCTAACTATATTTTTTCTGATCTTATAATCTGAAAAGCAGCTTTTTTCAAATCTATAAGGGCTGGGACAGATGTTTCTGTCTCTAAAAGAAACTAAATTTCTTCTGCATATAAAGCTATAACATGTCACTTTACCTATTTTTATCCCTTTTATACATGAACTTTCTCTAACAGCTATTGCAAGGGGCTCGATTGCCAATGCAAGTAAAAGTGGATACAAATAGCAACCTTGTGTAGTGCCTTGTTCAAGGTCAAATGGTGGAGAGCCCATGCCATTTGTTAAGACAGAAACCTGAGGTATACCAGTATGTTTATCCATTTTATAAACTCCTCCCCAAGTCCAAAGCGATGCAGAATATCAAACAAATACTAGCACTCTACATTGTGAGGCCTGGCAGTATTGTGTGATGCCAAGACCTCTAACATTTAAAACAGACATTCTATCACAGATAAATCCTGCATGGCCTGGTTACACAAGATATGGCATGTAGTCTTCTAGTCTTTTAGCCAGACATTGGCCTATATGATGAACATTCATTGCAAGGTCTATTCTTTTTTATTATCAGGGAAATATTTTTTTCATACAATGAGGAAGGCATGAAATTTTTAATTTAATGAGTTTACAATCATGTTTAAAACCTGGTCGATAATCATATCTTAGCATTTCTTATTAAAGTAACCAATCAGGTCTAGGGCCCTTTTCTGATTTAATGTGTGTGCATTCAAATATCAGTGTTTCTAATGGATTATCATTTTTCTCTCAGGCTGGTTGGGTGTAATATATCAGAGAAAAGCTGTGCAGCTCTGGCCTCAGCTCTCAGCTCAAACTCCTCAACTCTGAGAGATCTGAACCTGAGTAATAATAAACTGCATAATTCAGGAGTGAAGCTGCTCTCTGCTGGACTGGAGAATCCACACTGTAAACTGGAGAAACTGGAGTAAGATCATCACTTACACACACACACTCATTACTTTTGATATCAGTACTCAATGTGGGCTTGTGGTCAAGGACGGAAATCTAGTTTGTAAAGAATGTGGCAGCAAAATGTCTCCAATAGAGAAAACACAATCTTGTTGAACACAATCCTTTTAAATGGTTTCAAGTTTAATCTCGAATGAAACAGCAGTTAATGATGATGGTAAAACATCTGCATTATATGTTTATTCAGTAACCTCAGATTTATTAACAGACACACACCGACTCCATCTGACTCCATAAAGAAACACACAAAAAGCCTACTTGGAAAGCAGATGTGAGTGTGTGAGTTAAAGCTGCACTAAAAATTATTAACCCTAACTCCAATTCCAGAATCCTCTGTATTGATCAGTGGCGTGACCGGTAGAAGAGAAGAGAAGAAAAGACAAAAAAAATCTAAAAAAAATACCTTAAAAGAAAGCAAAGGCCTCACAAAATAATTTTAACTTTAATTTCTTGTTGAGAAATCTGTCTTTTGTTAGTATTTGCAATTTCCTTTGTTTTCCTTCTCACCTTTTTCTACACTTCTTTTGAGACATTAAGTTTTACATAACAAAATATTTTTGTTATATTAAAATAAAATATTATATAAATAATATTATAGCATATCTGTAAATCATTAAACAAACAAATAATTATAAATATACCTAAATAAACTACCATTTTGCTCTGCACTTGGATCCAACACCTCCCTCTCCAATAACATATCTGTCAGGCCTGAGCAACCGCGCCCCCCCCCTCCGGTGCACTCTGAGAGAGCACTATGCCCATATAAGGACATCCGCTCCTTCAGAAGCACACACACACACAAGGCTGCTCAGCCCTGATCACAGACTGGCTTCAGCTGCGGAGAGCAGCATAAAAGCACGCTGCTCTCCTCCACTCTTCGCCGAGTAATGGTCACTATCATGGTCTGTGTTTCCCTGCGGTTCCAGCCTGTTAGCTGTCTTACAAAGCGTTCTCTCAGACGATCCTGTCTTCCCGTTTTCCCGGAGTCCCCGTTGTTTAAGTATTTTCTGTTATATTTTCTTATTTTGTTTCTTTGCCCAGTTTGAGTTTTTTAGTCTAGCCGTTTTCCCTAAGCTTTGCTTAGTAGTTTTTCGTTCTAGTTTTCCCCGTTGTACCGCGCTACGCACTTATTGTTTTGCCCACTTCCTGGTTTTATTGTTTTGGCCGTTTTCCGTTTCTCCCATTTTTCAGCTTTTTCTTTACTTTGCCCAGTCCCATTTTATTTCTCAGTTTCTGAGTTTGTTTCTAGTTTTCCCCGGGTAGTTATTGTTGCATGTTCATTGTATTTTCATTTGTTTTCCATTTTGAGTTTTATATTATTCCTGTGTTTCTTAATAAACACAACTGCTTCGTGTTCCATCCCAGCAGTGTCTCCCTTTTCTCTCTCTCTCTGCCTGATCCCAGTCAGGTATGACAATATCTAGATATAAAATAGTTAAAAAGAGCTCCATGGAGTGAATTTTGTGCCAAAAGTTTTACACAAAAAAAAAACTGCAAGCAAAATTGTAAGAATCAAAAGGAAAAATGTATGTTGCAAATTCAAAAGAGAAACAAATATAGCACGTACATATACTAAAATATACTTGTTTTTTGTTGCAGTTATTCCTTCCTTTCATTTTTGTGTTTTTGTGAATTTTCTGTGATTTTTGTGGATTTTGCTGCTAAACACTTTTGCTTCTGGAATCTCTTCTTTGCTCCTGCTTTTTTGCTTCTAAGTTTTGGCACAGTTTTCACGGGTGGGCAGGGCTTAGAAGAAGGTGTTCCTCTTGAATCTCCATTGGTCACCTGATTTTAGACTGATGGGTACCCTGAACCCTTGTCTGAGACCTACCAATGGGTGGGTTCCTGCCATGTGGAAGACAACCTGCCTCGTTCCAGTTCCCAAGAAGGCACACCCGAAGGAGCTGAATGACTACAGGCCGGTTGCTTTGACATCTCACGTGATAAAAACAATGGATGGAACAATGGAAGATGCCATCCTCTATCTTCTGCACAGAGCTCACTCTCATCTGGACCCGGGGGAAGGTGCTGTGAGGGTCATGTTCTTAAACTTCTCCAGTGCCTGCAACACCATTCAGCCCCTACTACTGAGAGACAAGCTGATGAAGATGGAGGTGGACATGCACCTGGTCACCTGGATCACTGACTACCTTACTGTGAGACCACAACATGTCAGAATCAGGGACTGCTCCTCTGATACAGAGATCAGCAGCACAGGAGCACCACAGGGGACTGTTCTCTCTCCAGTCCTGTTCACACTGTACACATCAGACTCCAAATACCACTCGGAGTTATGCCACATGCAGAAGTTCTCTGATGACACTGCAATCGTGGGGTGTGTGCGTAATGGTGATGAGAGAGAGTACAGAACCCTGATTGAGGAATTTGTGGTTTGGTGCAAAACGAACCATCTGCAGCTGAACATCTCCAAAACCAAGGAGATGTGCATAGACTTCAGAAGGTCCAGGCCCTCTGCTCAGCAGCAAATCTGAATCCTGGTCAAATCTGTGGTACTTGGTGTGCACCTGGACGATAGGCTGGACTGGTCAGTGAACAGGCAATAAGACTGTTCAACTCCTCTCAGCACAGCAAGCTAAAGACTCTGTGACATTTTTCTTTCTGGTAACTCTGGACACTCAATGGACACACCCTCAGAGATGCCCTATTTATAATATTTTTATCCTTTTGGCTTCCTGATTTTTTTCTATCAAAAATAATTTACAAACTCGTTTTTGAACTTCTCAATTCAGACAATATGTTTAATCTTTAGATTTAACATTAAATAAATTATTTATATTTTGTCAACAAACAATTAACTATATTCTGACTTCACAAACATGAATGTAAAGTAGGTCTAAATGTCTACATTTACTGTCTTACTGATTAACTGAAGTACATGAGACTGTAGATTCTGTAGATCCATCTTAAGAATAAGAGCTGAAATCACTGGTAAACTATTTTTTTTATTTTAATCTTGTCTGTATCTGTATCACAGACCCTTTAAAAGAAACGTGGGTAACACTTTAAAATAAGACTACATTTATAAAGGGTTTATACATGATTTACAATTAGTTTATTTATATATACTAATTAGGTTGTAAATGCCTTAAAAATAATTAATGATCAGTTATAACACATACGTAGAAAGGGCAACAATATAGATGGCTGTGGGTTCAATATTTGGCAAACAACAGGTCATTGTTGCCCCTTTTACGTATGTGTTATAACTGATTATTAATGATTTTTGAGGCATTTACAACATAATTAGTAACGATTAATAAATTAATTGTAATTAACCATTTATATAACCTTTATAAAGGTAGTCTTATTTGTCTTATTGAAGTGGTACCAAAATTTGCAATATTCATTTGCCATTGTCTCGTGTTCATCTGCATACTCTATGATGGACCGGGAAACAATACTAAAAAATGTTTTGCCACAGACCTTCTTTTGTAATGTATTCTTACACTTCACCAATGAGAGTCCAACAATAGTCACTCAACATAGATGGATTTCACTCGCCTGTATACCATTTCTCCATCTTGGCCATGTCTTAATGAAATCTTTCACCATGTTTATCACTCACAGTGCCGAGGTAATCCCGGAAAAAGTCCAAACGGAAGTTAAGAAAATGTATCTTTAGTGATGTTGTACTTCATTGATTTGTATATCTGATTTGTAGATCATGATTTTACTGAATGTAGAGACACATAGTTAGCAGCTGATGACTCCATCAGAAACCATATTTCAGTAAAATCCTGCTGATTTTAGTATTTTTAGTTCCATGGAAACGATCATATTTGAATGCAGGATTTTCTGTAACACTATAGGAGTGAATGTTCTTGTAAAGAAAGTAACAGAGAGTTGTATTTATTGTCTTTACCTATATAGAAGTGTGGAGTAGAGAACTCCGGAAGAAGCTGCTAACACTACAATTACCTGTTACTGTTCTGCTGCTTCACACTTAAACTAAAATTTAACAGTAAAACACTGATCATTCCCCATTCTCCTCTTTTACACACAGCAGTGGATTGTATTAATTGTTGTGTGCATTTATTTGTGACCATGGTATCACTTTTTCATATTAAATAAGATCTTTGTTCTTGTGTCTGATCTGAATTAGTTGTTCTTTACACTCCTAGTGAGAGAATATAATTGTTCATTTGTCTGTTGTACTTTTCTCTTCTTCTCTCTGCAGGCTGATTAACTGTAGTATTACAGGAGAAGGCTGTGCTGCTTTAGCTTCAGCTCTGATATCAAAGCCCTCATACCTGAGAGAACTGGATCTGAGAGACAATAAGCCAGGAGAGTCAGGAGAGAAGCTTCTCTCTGATTTACAGAAGGATCCACACTTTACACTGGAGATACTACAGTGAGTTACTGAATTACTGTCTCAGAAACACACACACACGGTTAATAGTAATTTACAGTTCAGTTCTTGTCATGTGCAGCCTGCAAACTCTTATAAATACAGACTGTTGTGTGTGAGAGGGATATAGAGCTCGGCATGGGGAGTGGCTAAATATATTTAATACAGATTTTAATAGATTTAATAGATTGTAGTAGATGAATAGAATATTGATTTTGGCTTTGGTCAGACAGAAGCAGTATTTAGGAGTTATAACTGAGTCTATGGTGGGGTCGTGTTGCTAAGCTATCTTAGCTTGTATCTGGGAGTCTGAGTTAAACGTAAATCTGGCCAAGAACTTCCTGTTAGTAAGGAAGTAGGTGTTTGACCGACATGCAGAAGAAACAAGATCAGACCGATGTTTTAGTGAAGTTTAGGGTAAAAACAGACCTGTGTGAAGCAGAGTGGTTTATGGTGGATCACAGTCACTGGGAATTTTGTGTCAGCTTCAGTCAAACCGGTTTAACGTTTAAACACAAGATGAACTTCACAGACTTTTCTCAGTCCAGTGAGAATATCTTACTCTCTAAAACTCAATACTGTGACTCTGTGTAGAGATGACAGCTATGTACAACAAAATAAGCCAAAAGGGAAAGTAGAACACTAAACACTAGTGATGTTACCCTTGGATCTGAAACTTCAAGGCGTGTGTGTGGAAAAAAACGACACACATTGCTTCAAATCACTGTGCCGATGCTTGGTTCGTTCTGCATTGATCACGTGACCAATGACGTCTGAAGCTCAGTTTCGGCACATAATCACATTACTGCTTTAGATTCAAAAGCAGCCAATCTTGGTGCAAATTTCGAGGTCATTAGGAGAGAGAGAGAATAAGATATAGATAGTAGATAAGTGTGTGTGAGAGGGATAGATAGATAGATAGATAGATAGATAGATAGATAGATAGATAGATAGATAGATAGATAGATAGATAGATAGATAGATAGATACACTCTAAAAACAGAGGTACGATATGAGTACTTTTTTGTACTCAAAGGTACACTCTTCATAATTTTACCCTCAATGGTACAATATTGGTCTTTACTGGGTCAGATTTGTTCCCTCTGAAGTACAAAGTCATACCTAACAGAAATAAGTACAAAATTGTACCTTTTATTCGGCCAAAAGGTACATTCAGTATTCTGTATCACTGTACTAATAAACAATATATATTTTAATTGAACATTTTTTATTTAAAAGCCAGACAATTTTGGATCATCAAGTTCTTGACACATATTCAGTTGATGTTTATAATCTTTATAATCTGTTTGGCACAAAAACCATGGGTACAAAAAAGAACTTTCACTGAAAGGTACTTTTATGTACTTCAATATAAGGTACAGCCCCAGTGACAAGCTTTGTACTCTTTTAGGTACAAATCTGTACTTATATTTCTTAGAGTGTAGATAGATGGATGGATGGATGGATGGATGGATGGATATTAGCATGGAACCAGTTAGAAAAAGAGGCCGTTCTAAGGTTTGGGCACACTTTGAACTTTTGCCATCAAATAAGGTAGAACATTTTTATTTTGAAAATGAAAACTTTGGAAGAAAACAATGCAACCATGAAAAAAAATGTATTGCTAAATAAAAACTGAATTACGTACATAACCACATCCATTGAATAATGTGACCACTGCCCCCTTCACAAGCACCTTCACAAGCACCATACGTGAGCATAAAGTTCTTTCATTAAATTATTTCTTTCATATACCCCATGCAGCAAATTCACATAATTTACTATATAGGAGAAATTAACCTTTTATTGTATTATTTATAATTAATTACAGTATGGTGTTTAATACACATTTCAGTTTTTTTTATTGAGAATATCAGATTAATTATTCGTTTTTTTGCCCAGTGCCCATCCCTACAGTGTATGTCATTTGTGGAGTGTTTGGTATGTGAGTGTGTGTAATCTGTAGTTAATTTGATGAAGCTGTTCTGAAACACTTTGTGTGTGGAACTGTGCTCAGTGGGTTTCAGTCAGACAGAGAAGAAGAGTTTTGGATTAAGAGGATTTAA
Organism: Astyanax mexicanus; assembly: GCF_023375975.1. Lineage (NCBI taxonomy): Eukaryota > Metazoa > Chordata > Actinopteri > Characiformes > Acestrorhamphidae > Astyanax > Astyanax mexicanus. The sequence goes on from NC_064415.1 coordinate 4,280,446, forward strand.
TGTATCAATGTATTTCTGCTGCTTCTTAATGTTTTCACTATCTGATACTGTGTGTGTGTCTGATAATTTTGTCCTGGTTTCTGTTTTTGCAGCTTCTAATCACAGGACTGTCATGCTCTTATCGACCACTAGAGACACTTTACCAGTGGGTCCATCTCCAGTATCCTGTGCATCACCACTATCTGTGAATCTTCCTGTTTTCTAACAGTCAGCAGTATAATGTTTCTGGGAGTAATAAACTGCTTTTATCATATTTACTACAGTTAAACATTCAGTGCACACCATGTCAGTAACTGTAGACTATAGTTATTGCATAAATAACCATAATCCTTATGTTGTTATGCTGCCATAGTTTTGCTATTGTAGTGTATAGTTATAGCCATATATATTATTATGTGGTGAACTGTAGCTTTAGCACAGTTTGAAATATTGGTGCACCTTGTGTTAAATATGCATAATTACATATTAATTATTACTAATCTTAAACATTACTGTGTCTGTTTAGCTGTTCAAAGTAAATATATTTATTGTAAAGTTAACCATTATTATCTCTTTTACCTCTAGGATGCTTTTTGGTAACTATATTGATAACATTCACAATTTGAACACAGTGACACGGCACTTTTTGCTAGTTTATTATGGCATCATATGGTGTGATTGTTATTCTTAGTTCTTAATTTCTAAAATAACATTACTAATAATTACTGCTGTTCTAATAATGATAATTAATACACTGTGAACAATGGAGCTGTTTATATATTTGAAAGATCTGTTCAGTGTTTAATGCTGTTAAACATGTTTCATTTTAATTTAATTATTCATTATATTACTTATTTATTTAACATTTTTTATTCAAATTAAACAATTCTACCATCAATGATTGTTAAAAACAGCGTCGAGAATGTTCAGTTGTGGTTTAATAACATTTACTTTTAATATGTCAGTGTGAAAAGATTTTATTCATACAAGTTATTTCGGAGTATTTCTATTCATCCATCAGGATATTCTAATTCATTTTGACATCAAATAATAAATATTAGAGGTGGGCAATATGACAATATTTGTTTGTATTTTGTGCAGCACAAGCTAATATACAGTATCTCACAGAAGTGAATACACCCCTCACATTTCTGTAAATATTTGTATCTTTTCAGGGGAAACACTGAAAATATGACACTTTGATACAGTGTAAAGTAGTGAGTGTACAGCTACAGTATAACAGTGCAAATTTACTGTGTCCTCAAAATAACTCAACAAACAGCCATTAATGTCTAAACTGCTGACAGAGACGTTCAAAGGTCTTTTTGTTTTTTGTTTTTTGCAAGTAAAATCAAGTCTCCAGTCTTTAACAAATATATAATTTGTCTATTCTGGTTTAAATGAACCTTCTATTGTATGCTTCTTTTTAGTCTGCCAAAAATAATGCACAGCTATATCTAAGAAATTAAAAGCACTTACTCTATTATAAACATGGAAAATGTATTAGGCCGTTAATTATAGGAATAATATCTGGATTATGTTGATAATATTTGTATGTCTAGCAAATCTAATCTAATCAATCATTTATTTCTAAATTTAGAAGAGGGTTGCTAAAAAATACAGACAGACTCAGAGTAACAGGAAATTATTGCAAAACATTATTAGTCATAAAATGATAACTAACCATCCACTCACTATTACTGTAGGCTACATCTGCTGTACACAGAATTAACACCATTTACTTGTAGTGGTAAATCATGCAAGTGGCTGGTACTGTGTGCTGCTCTTTCCAGTCTAATATATTGACTGGTAAAATAAAAAAAGAAAAATCAGTAGGCAAGCCATTTGGAAAGTGTATAAAAAAGTTGGCAATCTGTAAGGTTTCTATTTATTTACACTGGGTCTGAAATTTAGTCTATATTTCTATATATAAATTGACACATTCCTAAATCCTCTCACTTAAACCCAGTGTAACGGTTACGTGATAAATCACAACTTTACCTAACATAATAGTTTTATTTAAATTGAACGATTCCATCATTAATGTCTGTTAAAAATAGTCAGACCTGATTGTTTGATTTGACCTGTTATAAGCTTTCATTATTTTAAGAATTTATTGCCTGCGCTTAGTTACTTTCTAATATAATATTTTTATTCACACTTTTTATTTTTTTTTATTTAGTTTTATATATGTCCCTTAACTCATGATTTAAGTGGCATTAAATGACAGATAATCCACAGATGTATTTCAGTATCATATACAGATTTAGACTATATAAACATTGTTACACTGGCCTATATAACATTATTATTATTTATTATAATATTTTTATTTGGACTGGCGGGAGTTTTCGACCAATGAGAAGCAGGCATGAGCGGGCTCGGACTCTGACTCCGCCCACTGGCAGTTTCTACAGCACGAGCTCTCTCCAGTCAAGCCCGAGCGGTAAAACCCGTTCAGATAATCAATAAACTTTCTCTAATTAATGTTTTAGCGTTTAATATCGCATAACTCATCGTGTAAAGTGTGAATAATCGCTACAGCTCGGTACTGAAGGAGGAAGTTGTGGATCTGAGGACATTTTTCAGCCCAGAAACACAGAAGATTCTCTGACAGGATAAAGTGGATTTGTGAGGAACTTTCCCGCCTAAAATGCTGCTCTTTAAAAGATGGAGAAACGGTACAGGATTAAATAATCTGGGATAAAGTTAGTTCCTCTGGAGTTCTACACTCATACAGTATATTTTAGCTGTATCTGTGGCTCAGTCCGGCAGATGGAGTACCTGATGTTAGCTCTGGAGCTTCAGGGCTTTAGATGAGCTAATAGCTTGTTAGCTTGTGGTTGGGGAGCTTTAGCTTAGCTAGTAGCTTGTTAGCTTGTGGTTGGGGAGCTTTAGCTGAGCTAGTAGCTTGTTAGCTTGTGGTTGGGGAGCTTAAGCTGAGCTAGTAGCTTGTTAGCTTGTGGTTGGGGAGCTTTAGCTTAGCTAGTAGCTTGTTATTCACACTTTTTATTATTTTTTTATTTAGTTTTATATATGTCCCTTAACTCATGATTTGAGTGGCATTAAATCACAGAAGCTTTAGCTTAGCTAGTAGCTTGTTAGCTTGTGGTTGGGGAGCTTTAGCTGAGCTAGTAGCTTGTGGTTGGGGAGCTTTAGCTGAGCTAGTAGCTTGTTAGCTTGTGGTTGGGGAGCTTAAGCTGAGCTAGTAGCTTGTTAGCGTGTGGTTGTGGAGCTTTAGCTTAGCTAGTAGCTTGTTATTCACACTTTTTATTTATTTTATTTATTTTTTGTAGCTTGTTAGCTTGTGGTTGGGGAGCTTTAGCTGAGCTAGTAGCTTGTTAGCTTGTGGTTGGGGAGCTTTAGCTGAGCTAGTAGCTTGTTAGCTTGTGGTTGGGGAGCTTAAGCTGAGCTAGTAGCTTGTTAGCTTGTGGTTGTGGAGCTTTAGCTGAGCTAGTAGCTTGTTAGCTTGTGGTTGGGGAGCTTTAGCTGAGCTAGTAGCTTGTTAGCTTGTGGTTGGGGAGCTTAAGCTGAGCTAGTAGCTTGTTAGCTTGTGTTTGGGGAGCTTAAGCTGAGCTAGTAGCTTGTTAGCTTGTGGTTGTGGAGCTTTAGCTGAGCTAGTAGCTTGTTAGCTTGTGGTTGGGGAGCTTTAGCTGAGCTAGTAGCTTGTTAGCTTGTGGTTGGGGAGCTTTAGCTGAGCTAGTAGCTTGTTAGCTTGTGGTTGGGGAGTTTAAGCTGAGCTAGTAGCTTGTTAGCTTGTGGTTGGGGAGCTTTAGCTGAGCTAGTAGCTTGTTAGCTTGTGGTTGGGGAGCTTTAGCTGAGCTAGTAGCTTGTTAGCTTGTGGTTGGGGAGCTTTAGCTGAGCTAGTAGCTTGTTAGCTTGTGGTTGGGGAGTTTAAGCTGAGCTAGTAGCTTGTTAGCTTGTGGTTGGGGAGCTTTAGCTGAGCTAGTAGCTTGTTAGCTTGTGGTTGGGGAGCTTTAGCTTAGCTAGTAGCTTGTTAGCTTGTGGTTGGGAAGCTTTAGCTTAGCTAGTAGCTTGTTAGCTTGTGGTTGGGGAGCTTTAGCTTAGCTAGTAGCTTGTTAGCTTGTGGTTGGGGAGCTTTAGCTGAGCTCCAGCCGCTGGAAGCGCCGCTCGAGCGCTGCTTCATTCTGCTGGCTGAGCTCAGGAGCATTGGGGGCTGATACGAGTTTAATGCAGAATTTAGGTTTGAGTTGGTTCTACATGTTGGAAGAGAGAACAGAACTGCAGTTAGAGTAAATGTAGGAGAAAGATAAACTAACAGTGCAGTTCAGAGCCACAAAGAGAGAGAGGGAGGCAGTTCTTAGTTCTTAGCGGCGGTTTCTGATCATTAGTAGTTAAAGAATGAACTGATTTACAATATTTATACAGAAAACCTTCCTGTATATGTAATTCCATCCATATACTTTCTTTTAAACAGTGTTTTATAAGATATTTTGATGCTTGTATTGCAGTCAAAAGCATTCATACCTGAGGGGGATTAGAGTTTTTTAAATGCTGATTTTCTGACAAGAACACATTTATTTCATTTATTATAAATCTGTGTGACTTTAACTTATTCATTGAGATATTAGAGATAGGTACGATCACAAACTCAACATCGTATTGCAAATAATGTTGAACAGTATTTGCTGTTCAACATTATTTCACACATCATATAAAGATATACTGTTTTTTTTTCACTTTTGAACATCAATAGTCTATGTTAATGAAGCAATAAGCATTGAAATAGGATGAAATATAATATGGAATAGTATGAATATAAAATGAATAATATAAAAAATAAACAACAAGTCCTATCTGGACCGAATTAGTTTCACAAGGAGACGTCTGTGAAAAACATGTTGTGTTTATGTGGATCTCTGTGGAAACATGCGGCCAAAGTGTAATCACGGTGCACGGCAGTGGACAAATAGCTATTTTATTAAATGTGAGATGGCGAAACTCAGAGATATGCGTTCGGACGGGACTAAAATTACCGGAGGACCACGGAGGTCAGAGAAAAACAGTAGATAATTCAGCCTGTAATTTTCTCAGAGGACGTCTGAGGAAATACACATACATGGTCGTTCCAGAAGGGGAATCAAATCACAAAGAACCGCCCATAAAAGAGAAAATTACCCCAGGACCCCCTGAGAAACAAATCCTGTCCGGATAGGGCTAATGAAGAAAACAAAAATAAGGAGGTAGTAAAAATTATTTGTTTTATTTCTGAGCTGCATCCGTAAACTTCCTCACTGAATGAGATTTTGTTTCATTCTGAACCTTTAGGCTCCTTGAGGTTTATAGGCTTTTTCATAAAGTCTTCTTCATGTTTCTCCATTTAGCAGTTTTCTTTATTTTCTGAAGGCGGATTTTACTCTCTACTTCAACTGCTCCACTTAAACAAATGCTGTGTTCAGTTTATTCCCGTGATGTTTGAAATGAATAATGTACACAGGACAGGTGGTTACCGAGACTAATGTAGAAGCAGAAGGACACACCACTATATAGCATATAGCACAGAGTCCAAATCCTGAGCTGGAACACCTGTGTTATCCTGCTCTAACACACCTTATTCTACTCATCAGCTCAGTATCAAATTCTTCATTAGTGCTAAACCAGGAGTGTTAGAACAGAGGAAACACTCCAATGAAGAACACACACTTTTGTACTTTCAGTGGGAGATGTGAGGAGTTTACAGCTGAATATATAGAGTTTTACAGATATGATTCACATCTGATACATCCTCAACAAAGCTGTGTTTTCAGTTTTTAATGAGGGTATACAGCACATTTCTGACATTCCTACTAAAACTTCTTCAGTCATGCAGTAAGAGAGTGCTGTGAGTCAGACAACACATAGCTCCTCCCATTTCAATCTGTAACGAGCCTTTCAGCACATGCTGTTGTGGAACTGAACCAGTTCATCTGGTTTAATGTGAAAGTAATATCTTCAGTGGCATCGTTGGAGACAGAATCAAAAACAATTTTATAATAAAACGTCCTAAAAGGTAATCTAAATCTTTAAAAAATTAAACTTACTTCAGGATTGAAGACATTTTGGATAAACTAAAACCATATAGAAGGCTGGTTTATATAAGACACATCGCTAAATCAGCTAAAATTACCTCAAAAACAGAGACAGAGAGTCAAGCTTTCACTGAGAATGTGCTGCTTGCTAGGTAAAGTAGATCCACTGGAGAGAGAGGTGAGGCTTCTCGTGGGACGGTTAAAGTAAGAGATTGTGCAGCAACAAAAAATAAATAAAATAATAATAATAATAATAATAATAATAATAACAATAATAATAATAATAATAACAACCATAATAATAATAATACAAATAATAAAATTCTCCCCCTTCCAAAAAAGTATTATTTTCTTATTAACGAATGTTCATTATTAATCATTATGCTAATAAATAAATATTCTTGTTATAAATAAAAAATAACTGCACGGAAACTGATGGCATCTTTCAAAACACAACAATCATATGTATGAATTTAGAAAAAAAAAAGTTTCTAAAAAGTATTATTAATTTTTACATAATTAAAAACAGGCATTGTTTTATTGACACAAGCCTGTCAGACGGTTCTGATCAGCACTGGGTGAATCAGCTCTGTGATTCTGGATTATAAGGAGCTTCTTCTGTAAACATTACAGATCAGTGTTATGGGCTGCAGGTTTATCACCTTACTTTTAACACTGTTGTTTAAAACTTTAATTTCTAAGACAGAAAGAAATGATTCTTGATTATTAAGCTTGTGGATCAAAAGACAGAAAGTCCTTTAACTGTAGAAGAGATCATGGGTCGTGTCATTATATAAAACAGCTGGGAAACACTTTTATTACTGGTTTAAAGACACACCAAAATGAATGGAAGTCAATGAACAGTTTTCTTCAAAAGGTTCTCTCGTGCCTCAGCAGCTCACTCCCGGTGAAGCCCTTTAGAAAGACTGGGGGACTGGTAGAGGCTCACCTGTTCGGACAGGTAGGTGGAGAGAGTGCTGTGATTGGTCAGGAAACACATCACTCCTCTCTCTTTAACCTGTAAAATTATTTACCTGTATTTCCTTCTCAGGTGAGGTTCTAATCCATTTTAAACCGGTTTAGAGTGAAAGTAAATCTTCAGCAGCGTCTGTTTAGATGAGAGAAGAAGGAGAAGAACGTCTGGATAAAAGACACAGAGGTAAATACTGAAGCTTTAACTACTAAAATTTACTGTCTGCATATAAAAAGCGTTTTAGACTCAGAGAGAAGAACATTATTATTAACCATGAGACACAACTGGACTTTACACACCTTAAAGAGAGAGTCAGTACATGGACTTGATTACTCAGGACAGGACACACAGGAAGCTGAAAGGTGAGAGAATAATGTGATTGGGTGTAAAGTGAGTGTGTTCTCCAAGGGCGTAGGAGCGGGCTTGATATGGGGGGGGGGGGGGGGGGGGGGTTGACACATTTGCCAATATGAACCCAAGCCCACCCTAGAGTTTCCTAGAACAACATTTGTGGAAATTACTTTTAATTAAAAGTAAATTATTATTATTATTATAAGGTGATTTTACAACCTAAACATGTTAGTCCATGTTACAGTTACTCTTGTTAGAAGAAATTATGCATGCAATGTCTGAATTATATACATATGATAAAAATGATCAGTTATCACCTAATATTTAAAATAATATAACAGATTTGGTTATTACTATTATTATTATTATTATTATTATTATTATTATTATTAATATTATTATTATTGGCATGTCAATTCTGTTCAAGGGCGTAGGAGCGGGCTTGATATTGGGGGGACACATTTGCGAATATGAACCAAAGCCCACACTATAGTTTCCTAGAACAACATTTGTGGAATTATTTTTTTTATTTTATATATATTTTTTTCTGTATTTTGTTTATTATTAGTTACATCCAAGAAAAGGTGACTTTACAACCTAAACATGTTACTCCACATTACATTTACTGGTGTTAAAAAAAATGTATGCATGCAATGTCTGAATTATATAAATATCACAAAAACTGATTATCTACAGTTATCACCTAATATTTAAAATAATATAACAGATTTGGTTATTATTATTATTATTATTATTATTATTATTATTATTATGTATTGTATGTCAATTCTGTTGTATATTTACATTTTCTCCACTCTTTTAAAAAAAAACTTTGGGTCCTGCGCTTTTATTTTTTTTTCTACTGAGAGCTCTTCTTTTTAATGAGAGAATGTACAGTTGTGGTCAAAAGTTTACATACACTTGTAAAAAAACATAATGTTATGGCTGTCTTGAGTTTTCAATAAGTTCTACAACTATTATTTTTCTGTGATAGAGTGATCGGAACACATACATGTTTGTCACAAAAAACAGTCATAAAATTTGGTTCTTTCATAAATTTATTATGGGTCTGCTGAAAATGTCACCAAATCTGCTGGGTCAAAAATATACATACAGCAACATTAGTATTTGGTTACATGTCCCTTGGCCATTTTCACGGCAACTAGGCGCTTTTGGTAGCCATCCACAAGCTCCTGGCAAGCTTCAGGTCGAATGTTTGACCACTCTTCTTGACAGAATTGGTGCAGTTCAGCTAAATGTGATGGTTTTCTTGCATGAACCCGTTTCTTTAGCACTGTCCACATGTTCTCAATGGGGTTTAAGTCAGGACTTTGGGAAGGCCATTCTAAAACCTTAATTCTAGCCTGGTTTAGCCATTCCTTTACCACTTTTGATGTGTGTTTTGGGTCATTGTCTTGTTGGAACACCCAACTGCGCCCAAGACCCAACCTTCGGGCTGATGGTTTTAAGTTTTCCTGCAGAATTTGGAGGTAATCCTCCTTCTTCATTATCCCATTTACTTTCTGCAAAGAACCAGTTCCACTGGCAGCAAAACATCCCCAGAGCATAATACTACCACCACCATGCTTGACAGTAGGCATGGTGTTCCTGGGATTAAAGGCCTCACCTTTTCTCCTCCAAACATATTGCTGGGTGTTGTGGCCAAACAGCTCAATTTTTGTTTCGTCTGACCAGAGAACTTTCCTCCAGAAGGTTTTATCTTTGTCCATGTGATCAGCAGCAAACTTCAGCCGAGTCTTAAGGTGCCTTTTCTGGAGCAAGGGCTTCTTTCTTGCACGGCAGCCTCTCAGTCCATGGCGATGTAAAACACGCTTGACTGTCGAGACTGACACCTGTGTTCCATCAGCTTCCAAATCCTTGCAGACCTGCTTCTTGGTGATTCTTGGTTGACTCTTGACCATCCTGACCAATCTCCTCTCGGCAGCATGTGATAGCTTGCGTTTTCTTCCTGATCGTGGCAGTGACACAACTGTTCCATGCACTTTATACTTGCGTATAATTGTCTGCACAGTTGCTCTTGGGACCTGTAGCTGCTTTGAAATGGCTCCAAGTGACTTCCCTGACTTGTTCAAGTCAATAATTCGCTTTTTCAGATCCACACTGAGTTCCTTTGACTTTCCCATTGTAGCTTTTGTAGCTGAGTCTAATCACTGGGTCAAATGAGCCCTATGTAAATGGGCTCATGAGAAGTCAACAGCTGTA